>NC_135783.1:247438821-247790321 GCF_051106095.1 Pogona vitticeps
AGAAGGGACCCCCTCACCACTGCAGGAGTATACCGGATACCTTGCAGTTCTGGCCAGGTATATATTGGAACCACAAAATGAAGCATCCACACCAGAATCAAAGAATATGAGAGACACTGCAGACTAAAACAATCAGAAAAATCTGCAGTAGCTGAACATGCCCTAAAACAAACTGGACATGAAATTCTATTCCAAAATACTGAAATACTGGACAACACCAGCAATCATTACGTCAGACTGCACAGGGAAGCCATTGAAATCCACATGCACCAGCAGAACTTCAGCAAAAAAGAGGAAAGTGTGAAGCTCAACAAAACTTGGCTCCCAGCTCTCAAAAAGACAGCGTGCAAAAGGTCAACGAACTCTACCGAGCCACAAGGACAGGGGATCACTACACACAAAAGACCAGCTAATGACACCCATCAACCACAGTGACAGATAATCTCTTCTCCTTAGCACAACAATACACCCACAACAAAACACACTAATCACCCATCTACAGAAAAAGCGTATCTCACAGCCATAAATAATTCACTCACAAGCCTGCTACACCAGAGCACAGAGTGCTGTCCTCTGAAGATGCTGGCCACAGAGACTGGTGAAACGTTAGGAAGAACAACCTTCAGAACATGGCCAAAGAGCCTGAAAATCCCACAACAACGATTTAGCAGCAACCTGAGGTCAGAGCGTTAGAACCCCAGTGGAAGAAGGGGAAAGATGGATATACAGTGGTGCCTCGCATAGCAAGGTTAATCCATTCCGGATTAACCTTCGCTATGCGAAAACATCGCTAAACGGTAATAAAAAAGCCTATGGCTTGAAAACTCACCATTAAGCGATGTTGTCCCATAGCGCCGCCATTTTCACGCCCTCGGTAAGCGAGGGCAGGGCGAGAAAATGCGCCGCGGACCTTCCGGCGGCCATTTTGGAACCGCCGATCAGCTGTTCTCCCGGCTTCGTTATGCGATATTCACTAAGCGAAACGTTAAGCGAGGCACCACTGTATTTGGATAGGTGGAAGTTATTGGGGGATTAACTTAGGTAAAGTTTGAGTGTTTGCTTTTGTTGTTTATGGTATATTGGAGATGGTTATCACAGTGCAGGACCAAAATGGAGATACTGTATGAAGTTAGACTCATAATGGTTAAAACCTTACAATTTTTTTTTTGAATGTTGAAGATCATTATGAAAAGAAAAAGAATTGAAGTGATGATGTTTTTACAGGAAACTCATAAAATCTGGTTTCTTTTTCCAAGGTGCAGTACTTTTGTTCTTGACAAATCCTTGTTGGCTTCTAGTTATTACTGCATTGTTTTCTAGGTGCTTGCACAATGATCGCTTTACTGTAAGTTCCAGAATTTTGCCTGGGATGGAGGTCAGGCTGACTGGCCTGTAGTTCCCAGGTTCCTCTTTTTCGCCCTTTTTGAAGGTAGGGACAACATTGGCCCTCTTCCAATCCTCTGGCACCTCTTTTCCCATGATTTCAAGAAAATAATGGATAACGGTTCTGAGAGTTCTTCAGCCAGTTCTTTCAGTACTCTCGGATGCAGTTTATCTGGCCCTGGAGATTTGAACTTGTTCAAGGTGATAAGGTATTCCTTGATTTTAGATTAGACATCCTTCAGTCTTGAGAGACTATGGTAACGTGCTCTGTACAGAGGACTTGGAATAGCGTCTAGTGTGGCTGAGAAGGCCAATTCAAGAGTGACAATCCCTTCCACACTGAAGACAGATACAATCCGTCCCCTGTCCAGCTCCCTGATTTTGCTGCTTTTCTTTGCTTCGGCCTGCTGGACAAGGGTCTCTTCAAATTGGGAGAGGCCATGATGCACCGCCTGCCTCCAGGCTGAACGGTCAGATGTCAAGGTTTCCCATCTGTTGAGATCCATTCCTAAGGCCTTCAGATCCCGCTTGCAGATATCCTTGTATCACAGCTGTGGTCTCCCTCTGGGGCGATTTCTCTGCACTAATTCTCCATACACAAGATCTTTTGGAATCCGACCATCAGCCATTCTCACAACATGCCTAAGCCAACGCTGTTTCAGTAATGTATGCTAAAAATTCCAGCTCGTTCTAGGATTACTGTATTTGGAACTTTGTCCTGCCAGATGACACCAAAAATGCATCGGAGACAACGCATACGGAACATGTTCAGCTTCCTCTCCTGCCGTGCACAAAGGGTCCAGGATTCATTGCAGTACAGGAGTGTGCTCAGGACACAGGCTCTATAGACCTGGATCTTAATAAGAAGCCATCAGCTTCTTATTAAGCCATACTTTCTTTGTGAGTCTAGAGAACATGGTAGCTGCTTTGCCAATGCATTCATCCAGCTCAACATTTAGGAAGAAAGTGTCCCAGATCGTCGAGCCAAGGTACACAAAGTCATGAACAACCTCCAATTCTTGTGTGTAAACAAATAATCAAGGAACACACAAGAATTCCTTGACTATTTGTTTATCAATCTCCAGCTGCAATCCTGCTTCCCCCCCCCCCCTTGCACTTCACATTTGTTTGGAAGGTCATAGTCTGTCTTATGGGAAAAACTGAAATAGGAATTGAGCACCTCTGCCTTTTCTTTGTCCTCTATTATCATTTTTCCATCTCCATTGTGGAACTGTGGCACTATGTTTTTTGTTTGTCCTTTACTACTCACATACCTGAAGAATGTTTTTTAATTGCTTTTAGTGTCTCTAGCTAACTTCAGCTCATTCTCAACTTTTGCCCTTCCTATGCTATCCCTGCATTTCCTTGCTACTTGTCTGTACTCTTCTTTGGTGGCCTGGCCTCAGAGGTGGAATTCAGCAGGTTCTCACCTATTCTATAGAACCGCTTCCTAAATGTACTATTGGTTCTTAGAACCGTTTGTTGGCCTGAGATGAATGAAGGAGGAGGGGCTAGGTGACCAGCGATGAGCGAGGGGGAGGGGCACAATTAACTGCCTCCCTTCCCACTCCACACTGAGCTGTCTGAGGTGGGATATGGGTGAGAGAGATAAAGCCCTGGAAAGAGCAGAGGTGTCACTGGGGGAAAAGGGGGGAGGATGAGTCCTTGATGTCACTGGAGGAAAGCCCATGGCCTCGAGGCGGTGTGTGATTGACAAGGCATGAGGGCAGGACACAGAGGGAAAAGGTTTTGGGGTGAGACCACTTCAATCAAACAAACAACCGTCCTCATTTTACTATGATTTTTTTCAAGTTAAAGGTACCACATAAGACTGTTGCTCTGCCTAGAAACAGTTTTTTTTAAATCCCAGAGAATATCCAATGCATGAACCAGTGACAGTCTCACTGATCCACGCAAGCAAGGTATGCAATAGAAAAGTCACTCACACCACAAAGAGATGAAACCTCCAAGCCTCATTTAGAGTAACAAAGAACTCTTCCTCCTGCCCCAAAACTGACAATTTCGGGAGAAAAATGGCACACAGAGATGGCCCACTCTGTTAGAAGGAGGAAGACAGCTATCAGTATTTTAACACTAGTAAGACTTACTATTCTTGAAGGCCATATATCCAGGGCCAAGAAAGGAAAACACATAAACATATCAATAGATAAGGGGAATTGAAACTCTTCTCTCCAGACATTCAGACGCATCTTGACCACAGGTCAACATGGGGGGTGGGTGGGGGCCGGAGGGGCTCCGAGGGGGAGGGACCATCATGAGAAGGCAGCATTCTCCAGAAAAGGCATACATGAGAGCATACTAATCAAGCATTTGTTGATATTGGCTGTTGTGGGTTTTTCAGGCTCTTTGGCAGTGTTCTGGACCGATCGAGGTGGTGGGATTGAGGTGGAGTGGCAACAGATTGAAAAGAGACCATACCTTCCAAGCCAGAAGGAAGCCGGGGGGGGGGAGAAGAACTCCTCAACAGGTGTGCAAAGGCAGCCTCCAGGTAATAACAAGCAGGGCTATCAGTCATTTCAGGAGCAGGAAAGGGGATGGAAGCAATTTTTACTGGTGAGCTAAGGGAAGGTAAAGGGAAGGAGAGATGTGTCAGTTCTCTGTCAAACCTGGTCATAAGCACCCACTGTGAGGTGTGTGTTTGTGTGTGTGTGTTTGGCACATGCCCATGGTGAGGTTAACAGCAGCGGCATGCCCAAACAGATACACTTATCCAGATATCTTAATCATGTGAGAAGTAGTTGTGATGATAGGCAGTAGGGAGACCACTGTGGAAGAAACTCTCATCGGATCCCACTGTCCTGGGCATGCATTTATTTATTTATTTATTTATTTATTTATTTATTTATTTATTTATTTATTTATTTATTTATTTATTTATTTATTTATTTATTTATTTATTTATTTATTTGCCATTCGGGCATAGAACCTGTTGTTAATTTATTTGAATCCCACCACTGCCTGGCCTTCTTTCCATTTCCTGTACATGCCTCTCTTTTTTGTTTTTAGGTCCTCCCTGACCTTTTTGTGAAGCCACACTGGCCTTTTTTGCCACCTCCACCTTTTTTTCTTGTTGGTATTTTTTGTAGTTGTGCCTTTAGAATTTCCTTTTTTAAGAAGCTCTCGCCCTTCTTGGAGTCCTTTTCTTGTTAGGATCTCCTGCCATGGGACCTTACTTATCCTTGTTCTGAAATTATTAAAACTGGCTTTTTAAAAATCCAGCAGAAGTGTGTGGCTACACTCTGCTTTCGTTTCCTTTGAAATCAAGAATTCTAGAAAGACATGGTCACTCTCGCCTAGAGTTCCCCTTACTGCCATTTCTCCCATGAAGTCATTTTTTTGGTCAGAATCAAGTCAAGGATAGCAAATCCTTTAGTTTCTTTCTCCACTTTTTGTAGGAGAAAATTATCAGCCAGACAAGCCAGGAATTTTTTGGAAGGGCTATATTTGGCATAAATTGCCTCCCAACATATATCTGGATAATTGAAATTTCCCATCACTACTACGTCATAGTAGTGCAATTTGTTTTTCAAAAGTTTCATCCACTTCCTCTCTTTGATTGGGCAGTCGGTAGTAGACTCCAAGTTCCTTTTCTCTTTTTTTGCCCCAACTAGATTGATCCAGATGCTCTCGATGAGACAGCCACTCTCCTCCTTCTGTATTTCTGTGGAGGAATGTGTATTTTTGACATATACTGCAACTCCAACTTCCCTTTTATTCTCTCTGTTCTTTTTGATCAGTTTATCTCCCTCAGTTACTGTATTCCAGTTATGAGAGTCATCCCACCAAGTTTCAATTATTCCTATCAACTCATTTAAAAATGTGTAAATGCTCTTAAATTAACCATCAGATATTTATGAGAAAACTTACGGGAATTTAAGGTCAAGAGGGTTTACAGCCATTATCTCTAAGAAATGTGAATTTATATTGAATAAACTGATGAAAAATGAAAGAGGTAGATACATTTTGTTACAAGGTGAAATGAGAAGAATATGCTTTGATCAATATTTATTCACTCAGTGATAACCAAGTGGATCTATAAAAAGAAGTATTTAATGAAGCACAGAAGAGAGCCATAATAACAGCAGGATATTTTAATACAGAAATGGATAAAGAGAAAGATAAATCAAATTCCACAAAAAAAAACCCAGAAAAGGAATAATATTATGATATTGAATGGAATGATAAGCAAAACAGAGATGAAAAATATTTGGAGAGAGTTGAAAGGAAATTATAAAAAATTACTTTTCATTCTTTGGTGTATAAAAACTATTCCAGGATAGATTATATATTTTAATCTAATGATTTGCTTTCTATACTAAGTGATATTGATACAGGTATTATAAAGGTGACTGGTCATGCTTTATTGAAAATGGCTATTAAAATTAGATGTGATTATAGAGAAGAGACATGGTGGCACTAAGGGACGTGGTCAAGGGGAACCTTTACCTTTTATAGAGAAGGTAAAAGATGAAAAGACAGATACAAGGATTTTTCATCATAAGAATATAATAGATAAAATAGAGAAAGAAAGGATGGACATTTTCTCTTCAAGTTGGCTTTCCCTTAATGACTGGCTGTCTGAGAGGGGATTTATAAATATATTGTTCTGCTTTGTTCCTTTTAAATGTGTTTTTAGTATTGGTTTTGTTTACCGTTTTAAATATAATATTTATTTAATTCTTTGTAAATGTTTGTATACTTACTACATTTAGCTTTTAAATATTGACCTTTTTAATGATGTAAGCTGCCCGGGGTCCTTTTTAAGGAGAAAACCAGGGTAAAAATATTTTATAGAACATAAACGAATAAATAAATCATTCTCAATATATTAAAAAGTGAATTTTAGAATTTTTTTTCTAAGACCAAAACTAAAAGGAATTCTCTTCCCCCACCTCTGCTCAAAATAAAGGAGGATCAAAATGGAGCTTTCAAGTTCCCTCCGGATGGAAGGACTGGGGGGAACAGGGGTGACTGTTTACACACAGATCTCACATCCCAAGGGAGGGTGATGTTTTCTTCCTTTCCAGTGTGAAATACCCTACGGAACAGGAGAGGAAAGAAATAGTTTATAGTAATATTCCCACCTCAAATCAGAAAAGCTATGAAATAATTATAATTGTCTGTACAGGGAATTCATTGAGATATCTTGATTTTGGAGACACTTGGGAGAGAATTGCAGTCAACTTAGCTCAATGAAAAAAAATCTGCCAGTATAAACCACTTTATAGGCTGGTCCAAATGGAGACAGCAGCCAACCACGCTATTCTTCATACAGGTAAGACTGCTTGCTCTGGACAGAGACTGTAGGGATGTTCCAGTCTCTTTAAAATGGTATTATTCCCTCATCTTAAGCTTCCCATCCTAGGAATAAGCTAGCCCATACATACAGATAAGTTGACCTCCATCCATCAGTTCTAAATATGTCCTGAGAAATTTGGAAAATGAGGTGTTCAGAGTTGGTTTTCTTTCTCTAGTTTTATTAGCACGTATTTTTCCCCACTGAAAAGAGGAAGCTGATTTGTACATACTGCATGTACTCTACTTCTCCAGAATGAAATAAAGATGTCCCATCCACCTATGACAATGGAGTGGGAGGCAGAATGGCAGACTGTTGGCTTAGGGGAAGAAAGACAGGTCTCTACAATAATTACTTTTGAATTGTTAAATATATGAAGAGTTGCACTAAATAAAAAGATCACTAAGACTATTTGAAAGTGGAGGGGTCTAGTAGCAGCAATATGGATTTAAGCTGGATATGGCGGTCTCCTGAAAAAAAGGAAGATAGTGGAAGATAGTGTCAATTTCTGTTTGTCCAGCAAATTCTGGACATAATTTTGCTGGATAACCGAACAACCTGGCTTCCAAAATGCAGAGAAAATGAAGCTCTTGATAATCTCATAATGCTAGATCTTTTGTGTGAAGTAAACACCTCTGTACAAAACTGATGGTTTGAATGTATAAAAGGTGTGAGTTCTGTTCTTCTACTTAAGCCACTTACTGTCTGGAAAAATAAAAGCTCACCTCTCTAAAGAGCAGCAAATGTGGACATAATGCAAATACAGTAACCTACTTCCATTCCTCTTGCTCTAAGTTATGTCCCTCTGGCTCAAAAACAATTTGTCTTTTACTTTCTTTTTAAAAGGCTTTTTTTATTCTCAGAGTGTGACATGATCCAGAATTATCTCTAGTGGAAATTTCTGTTTGTCAGTAAGGCCTTGATTCTCTCAGGCAACAGTTAACTAAACACAATAATGAGAACTGACCGTCTTTTAGCTGCTGCAGTTTTGCAAGTGTATTTTTTTAAATGTTGTACTTGTTATTATACATCATCAGGTCACCAGCAAGCCTATAATATACTGACCTCCTAAAGGTTCTGCCATTTACAACACTGCTCAGTTCTTGCAAGCTTCCTGTACTGAGTCAGCCCATCTTGGTCTTCTTCTTCCTCTGCTGCTTTCAGTTTTTTCCAGTATCTGCTTGTCCAGGCAGTTTTGCCTTCTTGTGACATGCCCTAAGTATGACCCTCTTGGTTTAGGCATCCTAGCTTCTGGTGAGAGTTCAGGCTTGATTTGATCTAGCACTGGCTTATTTGTCATTTTCATGATCCACAGTTATCTATCAAGCCCTCTTCAAGCACCACATTTCGAACAAATCTATTTTCCGTTTATTTTATGAATAAAGGAGGAGGAGAAAAAAGAATAAAGAGAAGTGAAAAAAGCAGACAAAGTGGGCAGATTAATTCATCACAGCATCCATTTTACTTCCCCAGAAGCACGTATGTATCTCTGGCATGGAACACTTTTACAAACCAATCTAAAAGAAACATACTGTATGCTGTAAGTAAAAGTGTGTTTTTCTGTTCTTGCAGCCATGGCTTAATAGTTTATCAGAATGATAGAGTCCACCTTATGCAGCCAGTTTGGGGTTATTATTAAAGTATAGTAAATTTACAACTATTTAGTCCAGTTAATCATGAAAATGTGCACAGAATGTTTGGATTTTACTGGTCTAAATAAAAGCATCACCACTCCTACATTTCTATTAATTTAGTTTTGTTTTCCTGCATCTATAGTGAAGTTTCCGAGGAGCTGATGATCCGCAGGGTCCGGCCATTCCAGCTGTGCAGTTCTAAGAACGGCTGGACAGCTCAGTGGTTTTCTGCTTCTGTCTCAGAGAACATACTTGGGGTTCTTAGAGCTCTGTTAAGAAGTAGCCACTCTGCAAAGAGGATGTGAGGGACACTTAGCAACTTTAAAAACAGATTTTTCAACTTCACAAATGCCTCATCTGATACCCCACATGACCTCCCCCCAAAAAATCTAAACACAAGGTCAAAACATAAGTGATATCCTCAGTAGAGAATAGCCGTGTTGAATCTGTGGAACTGACACACACACCTGTTCACTTTCCAAATTCTTGTTGATATATTGGGTCTCCTCTAGTTAAAACTGTTACATACAGCACTGATGTTACCTGTCTGTCATGGGTTTGGAGGGAAAGTTCCATCCTATGGGGAGTGGAAGGCAGGACATCAGGAGGAGGGGCTGTACTGTATAAATATGTGGAGTGTGTGTGGAGATGCTGGGAGATGCTGAGAGACACTGGGTTGTGACGAAGCAGCAGCTGGGAAGAAGAAGCTGTTGTGGGAGTCTGTGTGTCAGACAGGGTACTGCTGTGTGTCAGAGTACCAACCTGATAGGTTCAGGTGTCTGTTGGTTAGCCAGAACTGATAGGTTCAGGGTCTGTGCTTCAAGTTAAGGGTTCTGTGTGAACCAAACTGTATGCTTGTATGAGTGAGAATAAGCCACGTTACTTTATTTTATTCACCTGATTGTTTATTTTTCCCTGTGTGTATTTAAATAAACCTTAATCTTTATTTGTTTAAAAATCCATCCCTGGTCTGTGTGACTTCTTAAAGGGAATGGTTGGTGGCAGCTTAGTGTAACTGTGTGACAGATCCCAGTAGGTCTGGGTTTGTCACATTGATTGGTGTCCAGCGTGTGGGATACGACTGGTCCAGTTGTCCAGTGGTCCAGCAAAGCCTTGGCAAGTGTGCCCAGAGCAAGGGGGGTCTAGTCAGGGACAGTCTGAGGCGCGTAGGTAATCTTCTAGGTGTACCTCACGGGGAGGTGCGCTAGTAGAAGAACGTGCCAACTGGGGAGACTTAGATTAAGGTGCTCTGAGGTAGCCTAGTTTTGGCGGGAAAAAGCTGAGGCAAAACTGCGTAGCAACAGTGATCTAGCTTGCCAGCTGAGAGGCCCAGCAGAGGGGGGTAGGCTCTGACTCGATACTGTTGCAAGTTAGTGCTGAAGAACAGCAGCAATCTCTAGGGAGAGCTGGTTCTGAGGCAAGAAGGAAAAAAAGTGGTCGTTTTATTTTGAGGCTTGACTTTTTAAAGCAGCCTGTTCTGGGGGGGGATTATGCCCTTGACTCGAAGCCAGATGGCCGAAATGAGTGAAGTGAAAGACCCCCAGATTGACCAAGGTTCTGAGGATGAATTTGGCTCAGTGCAGGGTGACAGCACAGGAGAGCAGAACCCAGAACTTAGAAAATTGCTCATAGCCCAACAGCATGAACTGAGGATGAGGCAATTTGAAGTGGAGGAAAGGTTAGAGAGAGAAAAAATGGAGGAAAGGGAAAGAGAGAAACAGCGGCAATTTGAATTAGAGAGAGAGAGATTGGAAAGAGAAGAAAGATTAGAGAGAGAGAAAATTGCTCTGGAAAAAGAACGGATGGTGTATGAGTTAAGAAAATTGGAAATGATGAACCAGAACAATAATAACAATAGGGATTCTGAGGGAGGCCAATTGTCTAAGGCTGACCTGAAGAAATTCCCTGTGTACCACAAGGGAGATTGTCCTGAGGTGTTCTTTTCCTTAGTGGAAAGAGCGTTTGTGGACTTCTCAGTGAGGGAAACTGAGAAGATGACCATCATGCGGTCTTTAATCAGTGGTAGCCTGGCTGAGGTTTATGCCGAGATGCCTGAGGAACTGATGAAAGATTTTGCAGAGTTTAAAAAACTGGTGTTTGCCAGACATGGGATAAATGCAGAGCAGCTGAGACAAAGATTCAGGTCCCTCACAAAAAAACCAGAACAGACTTTTACCCAAGTGGGGGCCCAATTGGTGAGGCTGCTTGAGAAATGGCTATCGCAGGAAGGGACAGAGACCTATGAGCAGCTTAAAGATTTGATAGCGCTGGAACAGTTCTATTCAGTCCTGCATGGGGAATTGAAATTCCAGGTGAGGGAAAGGAAACCGAAATCTGTGGCAGCAGCCGCAGAGATCGCAGATTTTATTTCCCAAATAAGAAAGCCCTTGGGTGAGGGGAAATCTGTAGGTAAACCCAAAGAAACCTACAGCAAGTACTCTCAGGGACCAGGGAAAAGCCAGCAAGGGGGAGGGGCCCATGGTGAAGGGAAGCCCTCAGACATGAAACTAAGACCTCAGATTTTGGAGGGAAAACCAAAACAAGATGAGAGAGAATCAAAATACACCAGAAAATGTTATTTCTGTCAGGGAAAGGGTCATCTAATCTCAGAGTGTGAGAAATTAAAGCAGCTAAAAGGAATGGTGCCTCAGAATTCTAGTGGGACCAAGCCAAAAGCTGTGTTCTGTGTCCAGAAAGAGCAAAGCTCAGTGTCACTGAGGGAGCCTGTTGCCATGGCTACTCAGTCTGGAACAGCTACCTCTGTTGATCAGGCTGAGGAAAATGGTCCTCTTGTGGAGGTAAAGCGCTGCTTGCTGATAAAAACAGATTCTCAGTTGTTTGAGACAGCAGGGGTGGACGTAGGAATACTTGACCGTCAGTATAGGGGGCTGCGGGACACTTGTTCCCAGGTAACCCTGTGCCATCCAGATATCATCCCTAGGGAGTTTATAATCCCAAATGAGAGCATAAAGGTGGCAGGGATTGAGGGGCAGGTAATCTCTCTGCCAGTAGCAGAGGTACCTGTCAACTTTCAAGGCTGGAGGGGAGATTGGCGGCTAGCGATTTCATCGACTCTGCCAGCAGCCGTGCTCGTGGGAAATGACCTGGCTGAACATGTGAAACGGGTGCTAGTGATTACACGCTCACAAGCCACCACAGGGACAGTTCAGGGGGGTAATGATGAGCCAGAGACGGAAGCAGAGGGGAGTTCAGAAGCTGTGGTGGAAACCTTAACCACAGACAGCAGATTTGGACAGGAGCAAAAGGCAGACGCCACTCTCCAAAAGTGTTTTGAACAGGTGACTGATGCCCAGCTAACACCTGAAACCCCAGTGAGATTTCTGGAGAAAAAGGGGATTTTATATAGAGAAACCCTGAGGAATATCTCAAAAGGGGGAGATGGGATCAGAAGTCAGCTGGTGGTACCTGAAAAGTATCGCCCCATGATCTTACAAAGGGGTCACTCTGACATGTTTGCTGCACACTTAAGGGTGAAAGGGCCCCTTGATTTGATCAAACAAAATTGGGAGCAGATCACCCAGGATGACCCACAAGACGTTGTGACTTACATAGACACCTTGATGAATGACCTAAGGAGAAATCTAGAGCTGGCAGCAGAAAACCTGCAAGCTCAGAAGGTCAGACAGAAAACATGGTATGACCACAAAGCTAGAGAGAGGCACTTTGACCCAGGGGAGGAAGTGCTTTGGCTTAGGCCCTGCAGAGAGAATAAACTGCAGCTCAAATGGGCAGGACCATATAGGGTCATTTCCAAGATATCAGACCTGAACTACCTAATAGAGCAGGAGGAGAACCAAGCAAGGAGGGTGGTTCATGTGAATGCCCTAAAACCCTACTACAGAGGGGAACAGAGGGTTTTATTCGCGATAAAAGCAGCTGAGAGTGAGGAAGCGGAATTACCCTTCTGGGAGGGTAGAGGGGAAGTAAAATACAACCCAGAGGAGGTAAAGATCAGTCCTGCACTCACCCAAGACCAGCAGCAAGAACTAAAAATGCTGCTTAGTAAATATCAACAGGTGTTTTCCAACAAGCCGGGGATAGTGAAGGGAGTGATGCATCGGATCCACACAGGGGATGCACCCCCGCAGGCAGTATCCCCATACCGAGTAACGGGACCCTATAGGGACAAGGTGCGGAAGGAGCTGGACGAAATGCTGAGGGAGAACATAATCGTCCCCTCTTCTAGTCCTTGGTCCTCGCCGATAGTCCTTGTGGACAAGCCTGATGGGAGCATTAGGTTTTGTGTCGATTACAGGAAATTAAACCGTGTAACCACTCCTGATGCCTACCCAATGCCCAGGCTAGACAACCTGATTGAAACCATAGGGGGTTGTCGGTTCATCTCATCATTGGACCTGGTAAAGGGATATTGGCAATTAAGAATTGATCCCAGGGATCAAGAAAAGACTGCTTTTTGCAGCCCTTTTGGTCTCTATGAGTTTCGAGTCCTGAGCTTTGGTCTCAGAAATGCACCAGCCACATTCCAAAGGCTGATGGACCAGACCTTGGCAGGGCTCAGTGACTTTACAGTGGCCTACATTGACGACATAGGGATCTTCAGTAATACCTGGGAAGATCACCTGATACACCTGGAGTTAGTGCTGCAGAGGTTAAGTGCAGCAGGGCTAACGGTAAAGGCCAGCAAGTGTCAGCTGGGTAGCCCAGAAATAAAATACTTGGGTCACATGGTAGGGGGAGGAATGATAAAACCCCTGGAGGCCAAAATAGAAGCTGTTCGTGATTGGCCTAGACCCAACACCAAGAAAAAAGTCAAATCATTTCTTGGGTTGGTGGGCTACTACAGAAAGTTCATCCCGAGGTTTAGCGAGATTGCGGCTCCGCTGACCGATCTGACGAGGAAGACGGCTGATGACCGCATCCCGTGGACCAGCGACTGTGAGGCGGCGTTCCAGAGGTTGAAGGAGGCGTTAATCAACTATCCTGTCCTGCGTGCTCCAGACTTCGACCGGGAGTTCATCATCTACACCGATGCGTCTAACAGCGGGGTAGGAGCAGTTCTGTGTCAGGAGGATGAGAATGGTGACCAGCATCCAGTATCCTACCTGAGTAGGAAGCTTCAAAAAGGTGAGAGACATTTGGCAACCGTGGAGAAGGAGTGTTTGGCCATAGTCTACGCGATCCAGAAGGCCAAGCCTTACATCTGGGGAAGACATTTTATTCTGTGTACTGACCATTCACCATTGCAATGGTTAAAGACAATGAAAACCCACAATAGCAAACTTATGAGGTGGGCTTTAAACCTACAGGACTATGACTTTGAAGTGAAGGTGGTCAGAGGGTCAGTGAACTGTGTTGCTGACGCCTTATCAAGAAGACCTGAAGAATGAAGACGGCGAAAGAACATGGACTATGTGTATATAATGATGACAAAAAGTTAAATGTACCTGGTTTTGAATTGGTTTGTATGAATAAAGGTAAATTGATGTAATGTATATGGTAAATGTTTAAATGCATAATTGCTATGGTTTAACTTAGAATGTAAGTATAAGTAAGTATTATATGGTATGTATAACTGTTGTTGTGTATTTTATACAGGTTGTTTTTTGGTGAAAAGCACCTTAGCTTTCCCCCTACAAAACAACTTATATAGAGGGGAGGTGTTACATACAGCACTGATGTTACCTGTCTGTCATGGGTTTGGAGGGAAAGTTCCATCCTATGGGGAGTGGAAGGCAGGACATCAGGAGGAGGGGCTGTACTGTATAAATATGTGGAGTGTGTGTGGAGATGCTGGGAGATGCTGAGAGACACTGGGTTGTGACGAAGCAGCAGCTGGGAAGAAGAAGCTGTTGTGGGAGTCTGTGTGTCAGACAGGGTACTGCTGTGTGTCAGAGTACCAACCTGATAGGTTCAGGTGTCTGTTGGTTAGCCAGAACTGATAGGTTCAGGGTCTGTGCTTCAAGTTAAGGGTTCTGTGTGAACCAAACTGTATGCTTGTATGAGTGAGAATAAGCCACGTTACTTTATTTTATTCACCTGATTGTTTATTTTTCCCTGTGTGTATTTAAATAAACCTTAATCTTTATTTGTTTAAAAATCCATCCCTGGTCTGTGTGACTTCTTAAAGGGAATGGTTGGTGGCAGCTTAGTGTAACTGTGTGACAGATCCCAGTAGGTCTGGGTTTGTCACAAAAACTAACAGTTGGGTTTGGTGCAGAAGCATGTTTGGCTTTTTGCTCCCTCACTGTATCAGTGAGAGTTTCTCCACAGAGGCCAGTACAGTATTTCTAGTCTACTATATGATGACAATTTATACCTTAGTTCAGAAGCAACGTTCCGTGTCTATTCCTCCTTCCTCATGAGACCTATAGTATCTCGAAAGCATTGGCTTTTTCCAGATTAAGAAAATTCTTTGAATACTTCTAGAGCTTCTGCACGCTCAAGCTGTTCTAATATTTCAATTCAAACTGCATTCAGCTTTCCAAATGCACAGTTTTCCCTAGATGGTATGTTTCAGCTGCTTGTTAAAACAAAACCCTGTCAAATAGCTGCCTTGCACAGGGAAAGAATTCAAGATTTGTATTATGATCTACCAATTGGGTTACCTTCTTTTTATTTAACACAAAGAATATTCTTTTATTTAATATTACCTATTGTGAATCTGGCTGGATAGTTCAGCTGTGAACACATAAGTCAGGAATTGTGTCTACCTGGGGAAGAACCATCCTGTGTAGCCCTGGGCAAGCTGCAGAATCCTGCAGTGCCCTCAGAAGAAGGAGCTGGTCCTCCTGACTATATTTTGTGCCTTGAAAACTGTGGGAAGGGCTGCTGTCAACTGGAATTAAATTATATGCTATCCTTATAAATTTATTCTGAAGATCGGAAGATTTAGCAAATGGGGCAGCTTCTTAGCTATAAGCATAATTAAGTGTTTGAGTGCCTTATATAAGTAAGCTGTAGAACTTAAAAAGAATAAGAAAGACAAATCTCAGAAACACAGTGGTGTTAACATTGGCATTACAATGTGTCAGTAACAGACGAGGAAGATGGTATCTGACATGCCAAGGATTTGGGGAAACCCACTAAATATCACTAGTGTGTAACATTTTTGATTCTTGGAAATAATATCCATTTCTCTTACTTTGGAATCCTGTGCCTATACTAAATCCAATTGTGCTTAATCAAATTTAATCTGAGTAAATGCATAAGATTATACCATCAGTGTAGTAACAGATACATCTGCTCTCTTCCTTCATTTTTCTTTTAACAAAAGCTATTGCTGGAGAGCCAAATGACAGCAACCAAAGAAACTGATATTAATTTCTCTTCTCAAGAGCTGGTTTTCCCAAGATTTTTTAGTTGCAAGTTACTAGGCTAAACAACTGTCACTGAGACATTGCCTCCATTTCTTAAATCACTGAGTTCAATTCCTCTTTTTCTTCCAAAATCTTTATAATGACTACAAATAAGCTACCAATAATTAAAACTACATTTCCTCTGCAAATCCCTTTTCCAGAGTCTGGTTTTTATATGAGATCTAACTTCATGTCTGGTTTTTATATGAGATCTAACTTCACGTCCTTCCTATTAATTCATAGTCACAGTTAAGACGATCTTTCATTTCTTTCAGATTACTACTATGTTTTACAAGGCTGATTCTCACATTACATCTCTAAGGTATGGTCACTAAAATATTTTGCATACCAGTTTTGTTTTGTTGCATATTTTGGAATGAAATATGGTAAACACATTTTCACCAGGTAAATAGGATTCGCCAAAAGTTTGTCTTTTTTTATTCTTTTATCTGTTAATTGGCTTGCAAGAACATTTGTTTGTTTGTTTGTTTGTTTGTTTGTCTAAAATGATTTTATCTTTCTCCTTCAAAAGGACCCAAAGCACCATACCAATTTAAAGACAATATTTAAGTTAGTAACAATAAGTATACAACCTTAAAAGGATCAATGAACACAATACCAAAAACCATACTGTTGTCTAAAAAAGCGTGAAGAGGCACTCAGATTATTCAATTGAACTGACATAATTCAATATACAGTGGAGGACCCTGGCTTTCAGGGGCATAATTGCATGCCTAAAAAGGTGGTTTACTTGCCTTCAAACACTTCAGTAAGGGTGTGATTCTATTCTGCAGTGCTCTTCAAAAACATTTTTCCTTTTTGTTCTTTTTGAGAAAAACAAATATTAAAAAAAAACAATATTAGAAATACCTTCTGTATTGAACTTGAGGTCTATTTTAATTTGATATCTTGTATGTGGGTTTGGCTACATTAAATATGGGTCAAACAAGATGCTAACACAAATGCATGTTCTTGTGCTTACCCCATTTTCATTCCAGCAATGGGGTTTCTCCAGTGGTGGTCTTTCAGCAAGTAGATCTTCCACAAATTAAGCTTGATTTTACATTCATTCAAACAACCAATCACAAAACAAAGCATAGAGGAAATATACTCTACAGAGGGGAGGAAAACATGTATTATGATGTCAAACAGATATCTCTTCTTACTTACGTTATTTGAGTCCTCAGCAATGAACTCTCTCTAGTAGGACTTTGAGGATTTTTTTTTAAAAAAGGATTTCTTTAAAAATTCAATTTATTTTAAAAATGTTTTCCTCTCACAAGATTTCAGACACAGGCTGAAAGAAAGATCAGGCCATTAAAGTAAAACATTGGTGTTGGTGAGTGAGAGGTTGATGGGTGTGCCATGTTTTCGTGTGCTCAGAATATAATTAGGCATCTTATGTGGGTTCAAGAAAGTACTTCTTCCAGAACTTGGAAAAATTAAGTTTTTACATGACCTGTAACAGAATCCCCCAGTATAAATAATCAGTTTTTCCATGTTCTGATTTCCTCCACATCTGAAGGACTGATGAATTTAGAAGAGTATGAATGCTGCTCAGCTGCTATGCAGTTATGACCAATTGCACATAATAATCCAGAAACCTTACTGAATCCATGAGAAAGGTGTCACAATATTGAATGAATTCTATCTATGTGTTGTTGTTGTTTATTTGTTTGTTTCTGCTACCCCTTGTTTTTTCCTGTCAATTTATTAAATGGCAAACAGAATCTCCAGGGCAACTCATCCACTAGGATGGTTGTACGTTTAGATATCTGACTGTCATCTATTCCAAATTTATGGAACTGCCACGCTTCTTAGCTGATCTGTATTATTAACGAAATGTGACAGTGTTTGTAAATTGATGAACATATTAATGAGCCATGATGGTATGACAGTTATCATGGCCACCCATTATACAGTATATTGCCAGAATAGATGATACAAGAAGAAAATGCAATGGCAATGAAAGGAAGTTGTTCAAGCTTCAAATAAATTCTACAGTAATCTGTTTAGGTGTACAGTATAGAAGATCTTATTTGATTTTCATTCTTCCATCTTAGTAGTTCCACTTATTTGTAAGGGGCATGCAAAAGGTTGCTTATATGTTACTATGATGGGATATATGAGGAAGAATATTTGGCTTTCCAGCTGTTTTAGACTCATAACATAGTAAAGCACTGTGGAAGTCATAATCCAGAATAGGCAAAAAGGAAGTTTCCTCTTCCCTGTACTACAACTACAAAGAATCAGCTTCATATTTCTGCTTAGCGATGGAGTTAATTTATTGAGGCATGGTGCAATTGACAATAAGGTAAACTATACATGTAACAAATAAAGATAAATTATCTCAGGTACCTAGAATGATCAAAGCTGAATCTTTGAGAATATGCAACGGAACTATAAGACAGGCACCCTACCAGACCTCAGAATCTGTTACAATTCAATACTGCATTGTCCTACACATTAACATAAACTTCAGGTTATACCATTTCTCAATAAGGCATACTAAATTGCTTGTGTAATTATTTATTCCTCAATATCTTGCAGGTCATAGGGAAAAGATGCTCTCTGGTGACCAGTTGTACAGCATTTAATTGCTCTCATTGGGTGGCATTTATTTTATAAACAATACAGGTAAGTTACAAGACCACAATAACCTATTCTGTTGCCTTTGTTCCCAGAAGAAAAATATCACCACTTTTCAAGGTTTTGTTATTTTAATGTTACTATAATTTTTCAGCCTGGAGGGGGTGCACTTTCAATTCAGCTATTTAGAATTTATTAATATTGAGATGTGAGGGTAGAGATTACATTTGACAGTTCTTATTTTTTTAAAAATGAACATTATTTCAGTGATATGTCAGGACACACAATGATACAGCAGACAACATCTTAATATAGAATTAATACAATAAAAGAAAATTGCATTTTCTTTTATTAATTTAAGTTACAGTATTATGTGTGGTGGGGTAACTTTGGGAAAAAATTGGTTTTTATAATTGTTTATTCTTTAGTGTTTATGTTATTTTAGGTTTCATTTTATGGTATCCTAACCTATTTTTGACAACTTGATTGTTAATTGTTTCATGCTTTAGTTGCCCAATTTAAATCCTTTTTAAATTGTTATTTTGGTAAATTATTTAATTTGATAGTTTGATTAATTCAAATATTGATAATTCTGTGACCCTTTATTATTGTTTATTGTTAAGTATTATTTTGTTAATTTTTATTACTGTTTATTGTATCACTTTAGTGTATTGTGTTTTATTTTAGTGTATTTTGTCTTTTTCTTTCTTCTTTCTTGACATGGAGAGGAGGGCCTGTTCTCCCAGCGAGGGTTCTAACATTAGTGTGATTACGGGTAGAGGGAGATATGGCGCTGGCACAGTGCCTACTCATTTTAGAAGAACAGTGAACAGATGTCTGAAGGCTGTTCACTGTTCTGGCACCGTGACCAACTGCCAGTCTCGAGGTAGACGAATCAGCTGGCCCTCCATTCTAAAGCTGGTGTTGCTGAACGCCAGGTCTGTGTCCAATAAGTCCCAGCTTATACAAGATCTCATTCTGGAGGAGGATGCAGACCTGGCGAGCATAACTGGGACCTGGATGGGTGGGGAAGGGGTTGTTCCCCTGACCCTTGCCTGTCCTCCTGGTTATGCAGTCCAGCACCAGGGTAGACTGGAGGGGAGGGAAGCTGCCATTGTTTACAGAAATACCTTGGAGTTACAAGGCGCTCCTCAGTGGGCTTGGAGGCCCTTCATGTGTGGATTGGGGCCAGGGATGGTATTGGGATCTTGCTGGGTTACCGCACTTCCCATGACCGAGCCACCTCCCTACCAGAGCTGGCGGACTTTGTCTCCGCGGCACTGTTGGAGTCCCCGAGGCTTTTGGTCCTGGATGACTTCAACATCCATGTAGAGGCAGAGGTTTCCAGTCCAGCTCTTGAGTTCTTGGAAACCATGGTTTCCTTGGATATGTCCCAACATGTTAATGGTCCCACACACATGGGTAGCCATATGCTAGACCTGGTTTTCTCCACTGAGAAGAGCGAATGTGGTCTGATGGTGACTGACCTGGTGTCAGTCCCCTTGTCATGATCAGATCACCACCTAATAAAATGTAACCTTTCAATGGCACCCCCCCCCCCCAGGGAGCATGGACCTATTTCTATGGTCCACCCTCAAAGGTTACTGGATCTATTGAGATTCCAGGATACCATGAGAGGGATCTCAGCTGTGCTGTCTGGCGCTCCTGTCAAAGGTCTGGTTGATGACTGGCTTGCCGCTGCCACTAGGGCTGTAGACACGATCGCTCCTAAACGTCCTCTCAGGTGCATAGCTTGGCCAGGGTCCTGGTATAATTGGGACCTACGAGCAATAAAACGAAACAGGAGACGGCTAGAGTGCATTTGGAGAAAGGAACCGACGGGTTATAATAAGAAAGCTGTCAGGATCACAATTAACTGTTACCTAGCTAATGTAAGGGCTGCCAGACAATCACACTTCGCTGACTGGATAAGCAAAGCTTCCAATCAGCAGGTGGAACTTTTCTGTATAGTTTGCGATCTATCCAGAATTGGTCTGGGTGATGGACCTCCCACTTATATCTCACCTGACCAATCTGCAGCATTTTTAAAATCAAAAGTGGAGGTCATTCACCGTGACCTCTCTCCTTTTGTAAATACAGTAGATCAAGCAGAGATGTCTAGAGCTCTGCCTTGCCCGGTGATTCTTAATTTCTTTCAGCCTGTGACACCAGATTTGGTGGACAAAGCACTTGATAGCTGTCGGGCCTCCTCCTCCTCCCCTGGCCCTTGCCAGGCCTGGCTAATCAAAGCAGCCAGGCCTGTAACAATGGAATGGGCCACAGCAAAAATTAATGGATCTCTCCAAGAGGGCAAGGTTCCTCTTGCCCTCAAGGAGACACTCATTAGGCCCATTAGAAGGAAACCAAATTTGGCGGCGGATGATATTGGAAATTATAGGCCCGTTGCCAATGTTTCTTTCCTTAGCAAAGTGGTGGAGAGGGTGGTGGCAGACCAGCTTCAGATGCTTCTGGACGAAACCAATGCCCTGGACCCATTTCAGTCGGGCTTCAGGCCGCGTTATGGCACAGAAACGGCACTGGTCGTACTGTTGGATGACCAGTTGAGGGAGGCCGACAAGGGCATTATGTCCCTGTTGGTCCTCCTTGATATCTCAGCCGCCTTTGATACCGTCGACCGTGGTATCCTCCTGGGGAGGCTCTCTGAGTTGGGTATTGGTGGCCTGGCGCTTGCATGGCTCCAATCTTTCTTGGAGGACCATCTCCAGAGAGTACAGCTTGGGGAGAATGTTTCGGCCCCGTGGAGTCTCAATTGTGAGGTGCCGCAGGGGTTGATCATCTCCCCAATGTTGTTTAATATCTATATGAGGCCGCTGGGTGGGGCCATCAAGGGGTGTGGGGCATCGTGCCACCAGTACGCTGATGACATGCAGCTCTACATCTCCTTTTCACCTACTATAGTGGATGTCTTTCTGTCCCTTCAGTGCTGCCTGGAGGCTGTACTTCAATGGATACAGCTGAATGGGTTGAGGCTGAACCTGGATAAGACGGAGGTCCTGAGGGTGGGTGGTCCCTCCATTAGTGGTTTGGGTGACTCCCTTTTGTTTGGGGGGACGACTCTCACTGCAAAGAGCAAGGTTTGCAGCTTGGGGATACACCTGGACCCGGCGCTTAACAGGTGTATCCCCCAGGTGGCGTCCGTGGCCCGCTCTGCCTATTTTCATCTATGGCGCATTGCCCAACTGCGACCATATCTTGATGGGGGGGACCTCACTACTCTTGTCCATGCGCTCATAATCTCGAGATTAGACCATTGTAATGCGCTCTACGTGGGGCTGCCTTTGAGATTGATGCGGAAACTTCAAATGGTGCAGAATGCAGCAGCCAGTCTTCTTAGTGTGGTGAGGAAATATCAGCATATCTCTCCCACTATGGCTGCTTTGCATTGGTTGCCCATTCATTTCCACATTGACTTCAAAGTGCTAACGATAACGTACAAAGCCCTAAACGGTTTGGGACCTCAATACTTGGCAGATCATCTCCTCCCACCTAGATCTACCTGAATCACCCAGCATAGCCAGCAGGGAAGGCTGAGGGGACTAACGCCGAGAGAGGCCTGGAAAGAAAGACCAAGAAACCAGGCCTTCTCGGTAGTGGCCCCTCTGCTATGGAACAGCTTTCCAACAGAAATTTGTCTGGCACCCTTGGCGGGTGTTTTTAAAAGCCATTTAAAAACGTGGCTCTTTAGGCAGGCTTTCCCCTCCAGTCAATAACTGATCTTTATTCTTTGTCTTTTAAATTATTTCATCTTGACAATGATCTAAAATAAGTGTTAAAATTATGATGTTTTAAATGATTTCTATGATATCTTTATATTATGTTTTATCATGTGTGTAAGCCGCCCCACGTAAACTTTGTCTTGGGGTGGGGTAAAAATCTAATAAAGTAAAGTAAGGTAAAGTAATACACCATGAAGATTCACAAAAAGTTTCAAAAACATGAACAACAATACTTTTGGTAACAGGAAATACCATACTGAATGGACAATTGGAATTTTCAAACAACCTTTTCAAAAAGCTTTAACTTCCAATCACTATATCAACAGACGGCATTTAAAGAGACAATGGAAACAGAAGGCAACTGCACACAACTTACAAGTTTTGTCTTGGTGGGTTTCACGACAGACCCAATTCTGCGGATCACCTTCTTTCTGCTCTTCCTCATCTCATACACTCTAACGCTGACTGGCAACCTAGGCCTGATAACACTGATCTACCTAGACTCCTGCTTGCACACACCCATGTATTTCTTTGTGGCCAATCTTTCCTTTCTGGATGTCTGGTACACTTCAGTCTACACTCCCCGCATCCTGTCAGACTGTATATCTGAGAACAAGGTAATGTCCCTCACAGGCTGCACTGCCCAATTCTTCTTCTCTGCAGGCTTGGCCTACAGTGAATGCTTCCTGCTAGCCATCATGGCATATGACCGCTATGTGGCCATCTGCAACCCACTCCTCTATGCCACTGCCATGTCCAAGAAACTCTGCATCCAGATGGTCATTGGCTCTTACATAGGTGGCTTTGCCAATGCCATTGTCCATACGGGTAACACCTTCCGCTTACGTTTTTGTGGGAACAACGTGATCAACCACTACTTCTGTGATGCACCACCACTCATGAACATGGCCTGTGATGACACCCAGGTCTATACACTCATCCTGGCCACTGTCATTGGTTGCAATGTGTTAGCAACCACTGGTCTCACCCTGGGCTGTTACATGGGCATTGTGGCAGCCATATTACGCATCCGCTCAGCTGCTGGACGATTCAAGGCCTTCTCCACTTGTTCAGCCCATCTTGTCTCTGTTTCCCTCTTCTATGGCTCCATACTTTTAATGTATTCCCGACCCAGCTCCCAACACACCCCAAACTGGGACAAGGCAAATGCTTTGTTCTACACTGTCATCAATCCTCTGGTTAACCCTTTGATATACAGCATGCGCAACAAAGATGTGAAAAAAGGTTTCTGGAAAGTACTAGGGAGATTCATAGCATCAAATTGAACAGCTATGGTGCAGCCTTTATTTATAGAATACAACACCACTGTTATGTATAAAAAAAGCTCTAAGAGTAAATAAAGGCTCTTAGACAAAGGTCTGAAGGTGAATGCAAGAAGCAGCTTTTATTTAGCACTGCAGCAGCGGGGAAGCTCAAGTTGGAAAGTCCCCCAAGAGCTTCCGAATAAATGAGGTATCAGCATTAATTTTTATACTCAAAATAATCTCCCTGCCCCACAGACCAGTTGGCCAATGGGTTCACAATCTATCTAATTAATATCCCTTTATTCCACAATGTCACTAACCGTTGACCTAGTGTAACCATTGTACTAAAAACATGTGTTTGGAAATAGCTTTTGCTGAATGTGGAAATTGATACTAACGGTCATAAGATAGATTAATCAAAAGGAGGTGGGACGATCAAGAGGGAGGGCTTTGATTTTGGGTGGGAAAGGGGTGGAATAAAGGGATATTAATTAGATAGATTGTGAACCCATTGGCCAACTGGTCTGTGGGGCAGGGAGATTATTTTGAGTATAAAAATTAATGCTGATACCTCATTTATTCGGAAGCTCTTGGGGGACTTTCCAACTTGAGCTTCCCCGCTGCTGCAGTGCTAAATAAAAGCTGCTTCTTGCATTCACCTTCAGACCTTTGTCTAAGAGCCTTTATTTACTCTTAGAGCTTTTTTTATACATAACACCACTACCCTGTAGTGTCCTCTTCTGTTGTTCCAGGGTAAAATATAGTAGAGAATATCAACCAAGAGACAAAACTAGTTATTTCAGAACACTATGTCCTGTGATCAAGTTCCTGATATGCACACAGATACCCTTGAGCAATTTCTCTCCCACTCCCCAACCTATTTCTTCTTAGCAATGCATTCAACTTTTGTACTATACATGATTCAAAACAAGTTAGGGGAAAGAAGACCAAACTGTAATGAAACCGTTGCATTCCGTACCGGCCCTTTTAATAGGCAGAGTGAGGCAGCAATGTTTGGATGCTAATTTGCTGTACTTAAGTATGATAGAGAACACTATGTCCCATCAGTAGTATCAAAGAAAGATTGTAATATCTTTCTGTCTATTCATATACATGACATAAGAAGGGCATGATTTTATTCTTTGCCTCAGAAACCAGACCATGCGCCAAAGTACACCATCAAATACCTCAGGATTTGCTCCACTTATTAAACAGGTGAATTCAAAGGTTGGTTTTTTTTTTTTTTTTGCTGTCCAAATGATGCAAAGAATGGTTTGAATCCATCTAGTGCTTTTTGCTCACAAAGCAACTTTTTTTCTCTCACGCCAGTGGATCTCTACTTTTTTTGTGCCAGGAAGATTCAAAACAACATTTTTGTGTGTGCAGATATGAGATAGGTTGGCCAGGTGCCTTCCCACAGGCCCTCCACACGTAATAAAGGCAGCAAAGACACCAAGTGCTGTGATAGCTTCTTTTCTCTCCCTCCTTTTTTGCCTTGCTCCTTTTCCCTCACACACATTCACACACACACATTCACACACACACACACACACAGAGAGAGAGAGAGAGAGAGAGAGAGAAACTCTTTTTCATCTCCTCCCCTCTCTCATACTCTATTTCCCTCTTTTCTGGCTGGTGTTTCCCCTTCTGCTCTTTCCCCTTCCTCCTCTACAGATACAAGAGTGAGGGGTAAAAAGTGCCTGTATTTTGTGATTTGTTGAATTGTTAGTTGTGGAAGATGAACTCCCAATTCAATCCACAACCCTGGTTTGAGCACTGATTACAATTTCATAAGTAATAAAGGCTGCAAATCAAATTCCAAACTAGCCACACCCTATCTTGGGTTGAGCATCAGCCAGAGGCATGAGAAAAAGATTGGGGCATGGGAAAGATTGACACAGAGGTATGTGCTATGTTTCCACCAACAAATTTGGCTAGTTATGCCATGGGCTTTTTTCCTCCCTCAGAATTCTACAAGGATGGGGAAACCCACACATTTGGAAAAGGTTCCCACTGATGTCATGCCAGGTGATACAGAAGCTTTCTGATTCTGGGCTTGGCAATTGTACATACAAGCTCTTTTCTACAGAGTAAACAGCCTAATATGATTGTGCTTTGCATGATATGACAATTGTAAGTAAAGATACCTTTTCTACTTTAAATGCTTCTAGAGTGATCTTATCATACAAGGTGCTAGTTTGTGTGCAAACACAGGAAGAGTATTGATGAAACTGGGCTCATCCCTTTATGTTTTTGTGTTACTGTTTTTTTTTTCAGTCTTATAATCTGCTAACTAAAATGAATAACCAAATTCCTAGAACCCCACCCTTTAAAAACCCAATTTCTCAATGCTTCCCATGAGGGGGCTAATACTGAGGAAGGGGGAAAAACTCTGGAACCACAAAACATTCTCCATTGTGCCTGTCAAGATACATCAGGTGATGGTAGAAGAGATATCAGTGTGACTGAGACACAACCAAAACCCAGCCAAAAAGCTTACTGCAGAGCCACAGAATCAATCCCAGTCCAGATACTCAACCATGGCTTTAGACTAATTTGCTTTATTGCTTAGAAATCAGCATTTAGTTATGCTGTCAAGGAAAGGGAAGATTTGTTGCTCAGTGATAGAGCAAATGTTTTGTGTGGGAAAGGCCTCATCTACAATAAGGTTTAAGAAAGACAACTTTAAGCTCACTGCCTTGGCTGGTCTATCCCTGCAGGCTAACTTTTTGGGTTGATGCCCCATCCTGCCATTGTGGGACAAGGAGCCTTCCTTTCCCTTTCAGACTGGGCATCACCACTGGCCTTCTCTTGTGTGGCTTTTTCCCCCCTATCATTCCCTTTCCTCTAGCTGAAATATGACAATGACCATCATTTTAATGAGCCTCGTGGCGCAGTGGTTAAAACGCTGTACTGCAGCTAAAACTGTGCTCACGACCTGGGGTTCAAATCCCAGGTAGCCGGCTCAAGGTTGACTCAGCCTTCCATCCTTCCGAGGTCGGTAAAATGAGAACCCAGCTTGCTGGGGGGGGGGGCAATGTGTAGCCTGTATAATTAAAATTGTAAACCGCCCGGAGAGTGCTTGTAGCGCTATGGGGCGGTATATAAGTCCAATAAATAAATAAATAAATAAATAAATAAATTTTCAAAGAGAGACAGTACAGACAAACAATAAAAGTTTGGTTTTGGTGGGTTTTTTTTCCTTTCGTTTAATCTAATTTCTGCACAATGCAAATTATGCTAGACCTGTCTCCTTACTACAAAGAGCAAAGAGAACCTATTGTATAAGGAGCTAGTCCTCCTGGCACTTCAATCCCTTTGTGTACTGTAGTGCGGACAGTTAAAAAGTAGAGGTGTACAAGTATCATCTAATCCAAGTTGTTCCCAAATATTTGCTATACTGATCATTACTCCAATTGGTCTGGAGGTGGACTGAATAAGTTTATTCTCAGGTTCATACAGGTATTTGTACAAGAGGGAAGTATGAATGAGGAAAACAAAAGTCTGTGGCCCAGGATAGAAGGTGCTTTCAGGGTTTAAGCGAAGCTCTTACCAGGTTTCTTCATTCCATATATCCACCCTAAAAGCCATGCACTCTTATTTCTTACTCAGCCCTTACCTTTCCATGAATCTACCTTGTATTAGCCAGCAGTAGGCATTTAAAAAATAAAAGAATGTAGAAAATGGACAGGAGGAAAGAAGGAAAATCACTAATGCTGCTGTGACCTGGCCAATCAAAGCTCACATGAGTCAGTCACCCACCCCACATTCACCACATACACAATTTTGAGTGAAATAACGATTTGGTGCAGCTACCTAAAAGAAAATTTATAAAAAGAAGTCTGGAATGCAGCCGGTCTATTAAACCTTGTTGCACCTTCCCTTTGCCATGGCTGACTGAGAAATGACTGCTTGAGCAAGTGAATGAGAAAGTATAGAGTCCAGTGATGTTGATCTGAACACTCCCCAAGGGCTTAGCAACTGGAGTTTCCAAAGGAGTTTCCAAAGGTGGTTCTAGTTTTCATTAGAACATAATCTGTCAATCCTACTTTGGTGCTTTCTTCAAGATTTTTTTTTTAAATTCAGCATCTGGAACTCCCAAAATGCCACATACACTTTAGTGATAATTTATATGGATGCACGAATTGAAAGCTTTTTGAACCATTCTGCAGCTGATCTAGAAACACACAAATATAATTGCTCTACCTACTCTCACTGGAAAAGACCCTGATGTTAGGAAAGTGTGAGGGCAAGAGGAGAAGGGGACGACAGAGGATGAGATGGCTGGACACTGTTATCGAAGGTACCAACATGAATTTGACCCAACTCTGGGAGGCAGTGGAAGACAGGAGGGCCTGGCGGGCTCTGGTCCATGGGGTCATGAAGAGTCGGACACGACTAAACAACTAAACAACAAAAAAACTCTCATTTGGACACTTTTCTCTGAAGCCAGTGCCTACCCCTAGTATAAAGCATCTGCAGAAATAAAGGAGTTATCAAGTTTACAGAGAAAGAAGACTTTAATTCAGTTACAATCAGAATTCACAGCAACAATATGAACAGGAACACTGAATTTAAAGCAAGCCTCAGAAGGGGGGGAAAGCAGATTTATTTTATTGCTAATCTGTTGTTTGAATCCTTTTTGGAATGAGGATCAGAAATCGACTTGTTTCCTCATAACTGTTTTTTATGGTATTTGTTATGAAATCATATAATATGTCCACATTCTCGTTTGTTGTGCAATCAACCACTTCCTCCCCACTGAATGTATTTATCTTATTTTTCAAGTTTTTCCTTTCAGTTGCAGGAAAATGTGGCTCTCCACATGTTGTTGGACTTCAGCCATTATGGCCAATAACAAAAAAAGGAAAGAAGTTGTGGTTCAACATCTGGATACCTACAGGTCTCTCTCCATGGATTGGTCCTTCACATGAGTAACGAAGTGAAGAGGGAGGGTTGTAGCATGAAGCAGTCAGCTCAAGTTCTTTATCCAGGTGTCAAGAATCACAGGGTGCAGCTTCTACCTTTGGAAAATATAAGTCCCCATCCTTACCATGTCACGGTCTACTCCATTCAACAAACTACATGACGCCCTATATAGCATTTTCAAGAAGCTGGGGGGGTGGGGGGAAGAGCCTTACATCAGTTCTGTTGTAGACTCCTAAACTCTGCACATTTGGAGAGGGAGACTGAATGCTAATATCTGCAATGCTAGTCAGAACAGTTTCAAATTTATGGGAGAAAATGGACATACAAATGGCATAATGTTTTAGGTGGTATGAGGAACAACTGAAAGGACTGGGCATGTGTAGACTTGAGAAAAGAACACAGAGGGGGTGATATGATAACGCTTTTAAAATACTTGAAAGGCTGTCATATAGAGGAGGGACAGGATCTGTTCTTGATCATCCAAGAGCACAGGACATGCAACAATGCACTCAAGTGACAGGAAACTAGATTTCAATTGCATATCAGGAAAAACTTCCTAACTGTTAGACCAGTGGAACCAATTGCTTCAAGAGGTGGAGAGTGCTCCAACACTGGAGGCATTCCAGAGAAAATTAGACAACCATCTGACAGATATTCTTTGATTTGTATTCCTGCACTGAGCAGGGAGTTGGACTCAATGGCCTTATAGGTTCCTTCCAACTTCTTGATTCTGTTCTATAAATCTAAATCAAAACCCACTTCTCCTCACATTTGGTCACTAAGGTCTGCAGAAGTAGGAGGAGTCTGAACTTCGACTTCTCTGCAATGGAGCCCTTTTTACCAGAGAAGTGAATGCCCCCCCCCCAATTGATAGATAGAAGAAACTACTGTGGAAGAAAGGAGAAGGTTCCACCCAAGGGCAAAGGTGTTTATTTGGGTTTGGAACATTTCTTCAGGGGGACCATTGATTACACAACTGCATCTTTGTGGTAGCTACTCATGTCGTGGTAGGATACCAAGTATTCTGGTAGGATTTTTTGTAGGTTTTTTTGGGGGGGTCTTTAGAAAGATGGCACTTGCCACAAATTGAGTGGGAATCTGCAACAGCTGGAAAGAATTGTAGTTTAGTAGGTTCAACATCTGTAGTTGTTTTGTTTGTACCTTTTCCTGCATAGTTTTTTGTTACTAGAATCACCCTGGCACCAAACATTCTAGATTGTCCATTAACTATTTGGTTGAAAAAATTTTAGCCTGGAATTTCACCTGATTTTTTTTTTTTACTAAACTTGTATACTGCACCAATGAGTGGATGTAAACTAGGCAGTTTACA
Source organism: Pogona vitticeps (assembly GCF_051106095.1). Taxonomy (NCBI): domain Eukaryota; kingdom Metazoa; phylum Chordata; class Lepidosauria; order Squamata; family Agamidae; genus Pogona; species Pogona vitticeps. Next base: position 247,468,343 of record NC_135783.1, read on the forward strand.
TCTGAAATGAAACAGACATACAGTATGAACATCTCATGTAATATACTAAATACTAATACTACATACAAACATATAAGGCAATGGATAACTAATATGTTTCTGAAACAAGAGTGTTCCTGCTTTCGTAAATCTGTCCCATTCTAGTTACTGGGGTTTGATGTAGAACAAGAAGTTATTCTGAATAAACCCACTGTTTCAATGTTTAGTTTCTAAGGTGAAAAGTGATTTAAAAAAAATCTTTATGCTCATATACAGAGGATGAGATGGTTGGACAGTGTCATCGAAGCAACCAACATGAATTTGACCAACTCTGGGAGGCAGTGGAAGACAGGAGGGCCTGTCCTGCTCTGGTCCATGGGGTCACGAAGAGTCGGGCACGACTAAACGACTAAACAACAAATTGTTCCCAAAGTACTAATAATAGTAACAATACAAATATTTAGGCTGCAGTGTTTGACTAATCAGTAAGGATCAGGGTAGATCATGACAGTATGTTTACCTTCCTTACATTTTACAGGGCTGCTATAAAGATTTTTGAAACAATAAATGAAAACTCATTTGAATTCTCTAACACCCTATATGAGAGTTGTTACAAACAGCTATGATGTCACCTGTCCTTCAAGGTTTAGGCTGGAGTGTTAACATCCAATGGTGGTCGGAAGGTGGGACATCAGGGGGAGGAGTGGGGTTATATAGGGGTGTGAATGTGTGTGAGGGGGAGATCAGGATCTGTGAGTGTTGAGATGAGATAGTGATCAGATTGTGTGGAGATATGAGTCTGTGTGAGCTAGAGCCTTTCTTTATGTGATTTCCTGATTTATTTGTTATACCAATCTTAATGTACCAATCAATAAACTTTAGTTATTTTGTTTGAAATCCATTCCGGCCTGAAGATACTTATTGCAGGGGATGGTTGGTGGCAGACTACCAGAAGAGTAACAGTGGAGTGACGTAGCGACCTTCCTTTGTGAGGTAGAAGGAGGCCGTTACAAAATTTTGGTGCCAGCTTGTGGGATACGAAGAGATCCAGTGAAGCCTTGGCTGAATCGTGCCCAGAGCAAGGGTATTTTAGTCAGGGATGTCCGAGTGGACGCGCAGGTAACCTTCTAGGACTTGTCTCAAGGGGAGAAAGTCTAGTAGAGGGGCGCTGAAACTCAGACTGGGGACTAAGATAGGGAAGCTCTGAGGTGACCATCTTTGTGGGAAGAGTGACCCAAAAGGCAGAGGCTGTGGTGGGGCTGGCCTGTCCTGAGTTTAGTGGAACTCTGAGGGGACAGAGCGGAAGCCAAAAGACAGCAACGCTGAGGGAACTCTCCATTTAGACAGCAGAGCCTGAGGAGAGGCAGAGCTGTGTGAATTAAGATTGGTACCAGAGACAGAGTAAAGAGAATTCACTCTGTTTAGTAAGAGGCCTAGCGAAAGGGGCAGGAGCCCAGTTACTGTTTCTATCTGTCAGTGCTGGAAAGGACAGCGACAGTATATCTCACAGACTCAGAGTAGAGAAAAAAAATAGTGTTCTTTTAAACTGAGGCTTGAAAGTAGAAAACAACCTTTTGGGTGAAAGATTATGCCCTTGACAAGGAGAAAAATGACTGAACAAAGCCAGTTTGAGGAGGCAGTTGTCTCTGAGGAACAGATTAGTGAGGAGGATGGAAGAATTCTCTCAGTTCAGGAGAAAGGGGCTTCAAGTGAAGAATTAGGAGACCTCAGAAGAATTGAGTTAGCGCAGGCTCATGAATTGAGAGTGAGGGAAATTGAGGCACAGATAGAAAGGGAAAGAATAGAAAAAGAGGCACAAATGGAGAAGGAAAGACTAGGAATAGAAAGAGATAAAACGGAAATGGAAGAGAGATTACAGAGAGAGAAAATGGCGTATGAGCTACGCAGACTTGAGTTGATGAATCAAAATAATAATAACAATATGAATTCAAGTACTGTTGTGTGTCAATTGTCAAAAGCTGACCTAAGGAAATTTCCAGTCTATAAGAAGGGAGATTGTCCTGAAATTTTCTTTTCCCTTTATGAGAGAACGTGTACAGATTTTTCTATAAAGGAGTCAGAAAAAATGACAATTTTGAGATCATTAATTAGTGGAAGCCTGGCTGAGGTGTACGCTGAAATGCCTATTGAGTTAATAAAGGATTATTCTGAGTATAAAAAGCTTGTATTTGCCCGTCATGGCATCAATGCTGAACAGCTTAGGCAAAGATTCAGATCACTCACCAAAAAACCAGATGAAACATTCACACAGTTAGGAGCAAATTTAGCTAGATATTTGGATAAATGGTTGGCACAGGAGGGAGTGCAGACATTTCAAGAATTGAAAGATATTATAGGGCTAGAGCAGTTTTATTCTCTTCTACAGGGGGAATTAAAATTTCAAGTCAAGGAAAGGCAGCCTAAAAACTTGAAAGAAGCCACAGAGATTGCAGATTTTATAACAGATCAGAAAACCAATATATTCTGAGGGGAAAATGTGAGGAAGACAGGGGAAAATTATAATAGATTCTCTCAGGGACATGTTATTACTGCCAAGAAAAAGGACATTTGGTCTCAAATTGTGAAAAACTAAAACACAGGAAGGAAAATTTACCTCAGAATATGAGTGTAAACAAGCCAAAAGCTGTTTATTGTGTTCAGAAGGAACAGAGAACTCCCCCGCTGGAAGGGACCGTTGCCATAGCAACACCAGCACAACTTGATACAACAGCTGAGTGCTGTGATGAAAGTATCCCTCTGGCAGAAATAAAACACTGTCTTCTGGTTAGAACAAATTCTCAACTTTTTGAGGCAGCTGGAGATAATATTGGGATTTTTGATCACAACTATTTAGCCCTAAGGGACACTTGCTAACAGGTGACCTTGTGTCATCCTGATATCATACCCCAGGAGTATATATTACCTCAGGAGAGTCTGACAATCAAAGGAATAGGGGAAGAGTTAATCGTTTTGCCAGTAGCTGAAGTTTTTGTGCGTTATAAAGGATGGCAGGGAAATTGGAGAGTGGGGATTTCTTTGCAACTGCCAGCCGCTGTTCTTGTGGGAACAGACTTGGCTGAACATGTTAAGAGGGTGTTAGTTCTTACACGTTCACAAGACCAAACAGAGACAGCTAAGGAAGTTACTGATGTTCAGGAGGTGAGAGAAAATGAGGGTAGACAAGAAGCAGAAGCAGTTACACTTGAGTTACCTAAAAGCAGTATATTTTCACAAGAACAAAAAGAAGATCTTACTTTAAAAAGTTGTTTTGAGAAAGTGACAGGAGTGCAGTTAACCCCTGAAACTCCAGAGAGGTTCCACATCAAGCAGGGAATATTATACAGAGAGACACTGACGAATATCTCAAAAGGGGGAGATGGGATTCGAAGTCAGATAGTGGTGCCTGTAAAATATCGCCAGATGATCTTAGAAAGGGGGCACTCTGACATATTTGCTGCACACTTAGGAGTAAACAAGACCAAGCAAAGGATCACACAAAACTTTTATTGGCCTGAGATAGGGAAGCAAATTAAAAACTTCTGCCAAAGATGCGATGTTTGCCAGAGACAGGGTAACAACCATGACAGAACCAAAGCCAAGTTATGCCCATTACCCGTGATCTCTACTCCATTTAAATGCATAGGTGTGGACATTGTAGGGCCATTGCCTAAGGTCACAAAGAGGGGAAACAGATTTATTCTCACTATTGTGGACCATGCCACTAGATATCCTGAGGCTATTCCCTTAAGTAACATAGAGACCAACACAGTAGCTGATGCCTTAGTAAGTTATATGTCTCGGATGGGCTTTGCTTCAGAAATAATAACAGATTTAGGAGCATCTTTTACTTCTAAGCTCATGAAACGATTATGGCAAATCTGTGGGATTAAACATTTAGAAACTACCGCCTATCATTCTCAGAGCAATGGGTTAACTGAAAAGTTTAATGGGACCCTAATGAGAATGATCAGAGCTTACTTGGCAGAAAATCCAAACAACTGGGATCAGAAATTGCAATCACTATTATTCGCTTACAGATCAGTGCCACAAGCCAGTACAGGTTTTAGCCCATTTGAACTTTTATTTGGGAGGAAAGTGAAGGGACCACTTGAGTTAATTAAACAGAATTGGGAACAGATCACAGAAGATGATCCACAAGATGTAGTTACCTACATAGACACGCTAATGAATGACCTGAAAAGGAATTTAGAGTTAGCTTCAGAAAATCTACATGCACAGAAAACTAGACAGAAAACCTGGTACGATAAAAAGGCGAGGGAAAGACAGTTTAGCCCTGGAGATGAGGTACTTTGGTTAAAACCTTTCAAAGGGAACAAGCTACAATTAAATTGGGCAGGACCATATAGGATTATTTCAAAAATGAATGACCTAAACTACATTATTGAGGAAGAAGAACACCAAGGCAGGAGGGTAGTTCATGTTAACGCTCTGAAACCTTACTATAGGGAGGAACAGAGAGTTTTATTCGCAATGAAAGCTGCTGATAGGGAGGAACATGACTTGCCTTATTGGGAAGGTAGGGGTGAAGTTAGGTACAACCCAGAGGAGGTGAGAATCAGCCCTGCACTCACCCTAGATCAGCAGAGAAAACTGAAATCGCTAGTTACCAAATATTATAAGGTCTTTTCAAACAAGCCTGGGTTAGCTAAGGGAGTGATGCATAGGATCCATACTGGAGATGCACCCCCGCAGGCAGTAACCCCATACAGAGTAACAGGACCATATAAGGACAAGGTGCGCAAGGAGTTGGATGAAATGCTCAAGGAGAATATCATTGTACCATCTTCTAGCCCTTGGTCCGCTCCGATAATTCTGGTTGATAAGCCGGATGGAAGTGTTAGGTTCTGTGTTGACTATAGGAAACGAAACCTTGTGACCAAACCTGATGCTTACCCTATGCCCAGACTGGACAGCCTGATTGAAACTATAGGGGGTTGTCGATACATCTCTTCATTAGACCTAGTTAAGGGTTTTTGGCAGGGGAGGATTGATCCTAGAGATCAAGAGAAGACCGCTTTTTGTAGCCCTTTCGGTTTATTTGAGTTTCGAGTCCTCAGTTTCGGCCTAAGGAATTCGCCAGCCACGTTCCAAAGGCTGATGGACCAGACTTTACAAGGGCTCAGTGATTTTACAGTAGCCTACATAGATGACATAGGTATCTTCAGTAACACCTGGGAAGATCACCTAAGACACCTAGAAGTAGTACTGCAGAGGTTAAGTGCGGTAGGGCTAACCGTGAAAGCAAGCAAATGCCAGCTGGGTAGCCCAGAAATAAAGTATTTGGGTCATGTTGTAGGGGGAGGAGTATGTTGTGTTTTGGATGTAAGGGTTATGCCTTTTCAGCAAAGGTTCCAGCAGAAAGAAGCACAACAAGCAAAGCAAGTCTTCTTCAGAGGCACTTTACTTTAGAAAATAGCAGCAGACGTGCACTCCTACACACCCATTCTAACCCACACCAACTGTGCTGGCGTTTTTCCTTATATACAGGACCGAGACGCCTATTTACATAATATCTGATGAGCTGCAGCTGTAGTGAGCTACAGCTGCCTTCCAAGAATGACTTCCAGAAGCTCAGGGAACAAATGCAGGTTTTGACCAGACCACAACACTCCTCCCATTTGTTTCTGAGTTTCTGGTCTTTTTCTTTGTTATATCACTTTTGCACTGGTTGATACATATATTGTTTACAGTACATTTTGTATATATACAAAACTTCATTTGGTTAAGGTATACTGTACAGATACATTTCGCTTAAATATTGTACACATTACATCATATGCATTTCATACCCATCATCTGTATACCTTTATTGAATTTGGGTTCTGACAGAGGCTTTGTCAGTATGTCTGCCAGATTGTCTTCTGTTGGACAGTAGTTCAAGGTAATTATTCCTTCTTGTACTGTTTGCCTAACGTTGTGGTACCTAATGTCCACATGTTTGCTCCTGGTTTTCACCTTTTCGGAGCTGGCTAATTTGATACATGCCATATTGTCCTCATAGACAATTATTGGTTCCTTTTGGTCTATGCCTAGATCTGTTAACAATTGTTTGATCCATACTAGACTTGTACATAGTTGCGAAAGTGATGCAAACTCAGATTCACATGTAGATAAGGCTATATATGTTTGTTTCTTTACAGACCAATCAACTAAAGTGTTTCCAAACATTATGGCATTACCAGACGTGGACTTTCTGTCCTCTGTATCATATGCCCAGTCACTATCTACATAACACTTAATCGTTAGTGCACCCACTGGTGTAATATTCAGTTTCAGATCTGTTGTACCCTTTAGATACCTTAAAACTCTTTTTAGATCTGTCCAGTTTTTGTGACTTGGGTTATTGGAATACCTGCTTAGTATGTTAATTGCATTGCAAATATCAGGCCTTGTCCATATGGCTATATGCTGCAGGCTGCCTAATAATGACTTGTATTGTTCTACGTGAGGAAATTGTTCAGTGTTTTCCTCTGTAACTTGGCTCCCTACCGTCATAGGAGTTCTAGCCAGCTTACATTCTGACATTCTCCATGTTTCTAGGAGTTGTTTAATTTTCTGGGTTTGATGCAGAGCAAATCCTTTATTTGGTATTATTTCTATCTCTACACCCAGATATTGTTTTACTGGACCTAGTGCTTTTAAAGTAAAAGCTTTCTCTAGGCATAGTGCCGTGTGTTCTATTTGCTGTACCTCAGCACTCATTATTAGGAGATCATCAACATAACAGATCACTATTGTTTGGTTAGTACCTGTTCCTTTAATGAATAGACATGCATCTGCTTTTGTGGCTTTAAAGCCCAAACTTTCCAATGTTGCTTTTAGATGTAGAGCCCATCTTCTAGCTGATTGTCGCAACCCATATATCGAGCGATTCAGGTGGTATACTTTATGCTCTGTGCCTACTCCTGGTAGCTCAAAACCGGGTGCTTGTTCCATATATAAATTTTCCTCCAGTGTGGCATTCAGATATGCTGTTTGTACATCGTAGTGATGCACGTGCCACTGTCGTTGGGCTGCCAGTGCTAGAACATAACGAATAGTCTGAGCTGCTACTGTGGGCGAAAATATTTCCTCATAGTCAATATGTTTCTTCTGGGAAAATCCCTTGGCTACTAAGCGGGCCCGGTATATGGGATCTGCCCCCTCCTGGGGCTTGATTCTGTATACCCATCTGCAGCCTATTGCTTGCTTTCCTGGTGGTAGGCTGCAGGGGGTGAAGACACCAAGTGTCTTCATGGCATGCATCTCTTGATGCATTGCTTCAAACCACTTTTTCCTTTCACTGACTGGTAACTCGAGAATGTCCTCATATTTTTGGAGTTCAAGCTGTACATTATATGCCACAGCTTCCCCTATAACGAACCGTTGGGGTGGTATACCCCTCGTCGTTCTTGGTGGGAGTTCTCTTTTCTGTACTATGGGGCTGTGCTCAATAGGTGGTGTTGCCTCCTGTTTTATAGCTTCTGGAGTCACAGAAGGGGTTAAGGGTTTGTATTCCTCATCCCCGCTATCTGCTTTTGCTGGGAGAGATTGCCTTGGCAACTCACTCTCTCTCTCCTGTAATGTGAAGGGCATGTCTGAGGTAGGGAAATAAGTTTCTTCTATTTGAGGCAATAGCTCCTGTTCACAGAAATTTGCAGATCCAGATATCACTATACCATGCTTATCTTTGGTTAGGAATCTATAACCTTTAGTAAAAGGAGAGTATCTGACACACAAAAGTCTTTGAGTTTTGGGGGCACCTTTCTTTCTTTGGGATTTTAGTATGTGTACAAAAGCACTAGCACCAAAACATCTTAAGTGGGATAGGTCAGGTGTTTTCCCATATAACAAGTTATAGGGAATGTTATCTATAGATCTACTATATATGCGATTAGTCAAATGTGTAGCACATTGCAAAGCCTCCCCCAAAAATGCTTGACCAAGCCTTGACTGGGCTAGCAAAGCATCTTTCATGACCTGTAGTACTTCTGCCTTTCTTTCAGCAACAGAATTCTCGGCAGGTGAATACGGATTTGTGGTCCGATGTTGGATTCCTGTCTTTTCAAGCCAGGATTGCATAGCACTGCCCATAAATTCTCCTCCTCTATCAGTTTGTAATTGCGCCACCTTGTGGTTGAATTGGCGCTCTACCATATGAACCCAACCTCTAAATTTCTGAAATGCCTCCTTCTTTTCTTTCAGTAGGTAACAGAATACAAAACGTGAGTAGTCATCAATTATCAACAGAAAATATCTGGCCCCTCCCATTGTTGCTTTGAATGGACCTACTATATCTGCATGGACTAATTCAAAAGGTCTTAGTGACTGTCTGTCACTTTTCTTGCTCACTGGGGCTTTACGTGATTTTACTTGTTTGCAAGTGTGACAGTCCACATAATTATGGCACTCTTGCAAGCGGATACCACGGGCCAATTCAGCTGTTTTCTGAATATATTTATAATTTAAGTGAGCTAAGCGATTATGCCACAGATGTGCACATGCTTTATGGGTTTCTTTATTTGTGCACAATGCTCTAGCCATCTCAGCCTTTGGAGTGGCTTCGAGGACAAAGAGATTGTCTCTCATTGGCACCTTTATACACTTGCCCCCTTTTGTGATATTACATGTTTTCCCTTTAAATTGCACAATGAACCCGTCCTGCAACAGGCATGACACACTTAATAAACTTTGTTTGAGGGAGGGTACACACAAAGCGTTAGATACTACAGCTTGCAAACCAGGTACATACACTTTACCAGTCCCTTTAACTTTTGCAGAGGCTCCATCGGCTAGACTCACATGAGTCCTCTCGGAGGGATTCAAACAGGTGTATCGTGTCAGGTCACAGCAAATGTGACAGCTGGCACCACTGTCAATTAGCCATTGTCCTTCCTCTGGGTCCTGTGTTCTCACCACTGCAACTTTGCCTCATCCTGCAGTCTTCCCACGGCGTTTTGACTCTTTAGACGGGCAGTAGCGCTGAATGTGAGAGGTCGAGCCGCAGCAATAGCATCTCCGTGTTGCATATACGTGCGGTGTCTCTTCCTTCTCCGATGTCCTCGCTGTAGAGGGATGGGCTTTTCCCCTCTTCCCTTCCTGTTTTTGCTCTTGTCGTTTCTCCTCCTCCTCCAGCAATCGGCTAGTGAGATACTGAAGGGTTAATGTGTTCTCTGGTATCGCCTCCAGGGTCAGAGCAAAAATATCCCAGCTGCTATCTAATGAGCCCAGCACAATTAGCACTTTCTGCAGCTCAGGAATGTTCACTCCTACGTCCTCTAAATCTTTGAGTGTTCGCTTCATGAGATGTAGATGTGCTCGTAAATCACCTCCAGGCTCTAATTTCGTGTTGTAGAGGCGTCTGGACAGGCTTATTTTCGAGGCCACAGACTGGCGTGTGTAGATTTCTTTGAGCGTGTCCCAACATTGTTTTGCTGTGGTCAGGCCTCGTATGTGCACAAGCAGTTCATCGTCCATGCTTAAGCCGATATGGGCTTGTACTCTCTCATCTTTTTGAAGATTTTCTCCCGTTAAGGGGGTGGGTGTTGCTTCTACTACTGACCATAACGACTCCCTCTTCAGTAGCAGACGCATCTTGTGGGACCATGCTGCATAATTTGTCTCGGTGAGGCGACAGACTGGATAAGGAGTAGTCTGTTGAATTATAGTTGACACCTGGGCTGGTGCTCTCGCTCCTCCAGACACCTCTGGTCCATTGTCTGTGTCCGACATTCTGTCGCTGTTTTCTCACCAAAGCCACTTACTGCTCTCAACAGCTTTTCTCTTGTTGTTTGCAGTGTTCAGAAGCGTAGGCTGGACCATAACCTGTTGTGTTTTGGATGTAAGGGTTATGCCTTTTCAGCAAAGGTTCCAGCAGAAAGAAGCACAACAAGCAAAGCAAGTCTTCTTCAGAGGCACTTTACTTTAGAAAATAGCAGCAGACGTGCACTCCTACACACCCATTCTAACCCACACCAACTGTGCTGGCGTTTTTCCTTATATACAGGACCGAGACGCCTATTTACATAATATCTGATGAGCTGCAGCTGTAGTGAGCTACAGCTGCCTTCCAAGAATGACTTCCAGAAGCTCAGGGAACAAATGCAGGTTTTGACCAGACCACAACAGAGTAATCAAGCCCCTGGAAGCAAAGGTAGAGGCAGTACGTGATTGGCCTAGACCCAATACCAAGAAAAGAGTAAGATCATTTCTTGGTCTGATAGGCTACTATAGGAAATTTATTCCTAGGTTCAGCGAGATGGCAGCGCCGCTGACCGAGCTGATGAGGAAGAAGACTGATGACCACATCCCATGGACCAGTGACTGCGAGGAGGCGTTCCAGAAGTTGAAGGAGGCGCTAATCCACTATCCAGTGTTGCGTGCCCCAGACTTCGACCGAGAGTTTATCGTGTACACAGATGCATCCAACGCCGGGGTAGGAGCTGTCTTGTGTCAAGCTGATGACAACGGAGACCAGCATCCAGTGTCCTACCTTAGTAAAAAGCTTCAGAAAGGAGAGAGACACTTAGCTACCGTGGAGAAAGAGTGTCTTGCCATTGTTTATGCGGTTCAGAAGTTATCGCCATACATCTGGGGGAGACATTTTATCCTTTGTACGGACCACTCCCCACTGAGGTGGTTAAAGACTATGAAAACCCACAATAGTAAACTGATGAGGTGGGCCTTGCTGTTACAGGATTTCGACTTCGAGGTTAAGGTAGTCAAAGGGACGATGAACTGTGTGGCTGACGCCTTATCCCGAAGACCAGAAGAGTGAAGACGACCAGATGGACTTTGTAAATTGGCTAAAGTGGTTTAACTGTTTATGAATATGGGTTTGTTGAAATGTTGTTCTGTATATGTATATGGAAATGAGTTATTGTGTGTAAGTATTTTTTTGATGAACAGAACAATTTAAGTGTATGTTGAATATTGATGATAAGTATTTGAAATGGAAGAAATGCTGTAATGTGTTGTGATGTTCTAGAGTGAAAAGATGATTTATGTGGTAAGTATTTGGGTAATGTAATTTTATGGAAATGTGTTGACTCTACTCCTAGTTGTTTTGGGAGAAAAGCAATCTAGCTTTCCCCCACAAAACAACTTATAAAGGGGGGAGGTATGTTACAAACAGCTATGATGTCACCTGTCCTTCAAGGTTTAGGCTGGAGTGTTAACATCCAATGGTGGTCGGAAGGCGGGACATCAGGGGGAGGAGTGGGGTTATATAGGGGTGTGAATGTGTGTGAGGGGGAGATCAGGGTCTGTGAGTGTTGAGATGAGATAGTGATCAGATTGTGTGGAGATATGAGTCTGTGTGAGCTAGAGCCTTTATGTGATTTCGTGATTTATTTGTTGTACCAATCTTAATGTACCAATCAATAAACTTTAGTTATTTTGTTTTAAATCCATTCCGGCCTGAAGATACTTATTGCAGGGGATGGTTGGTGGCAGACTACCAGAAGAGTAACAGTGGAGTGACCTAGCGACCTTCCTTTATGAGGTAGAAGGAGGCCGTTACAAGAGTGTTTTTGTAAGAACCATCTTCTTGGCCCTCACGGCAAGGGTTGGCCTTCCTTCCCAGCCCCGTCCTACGCTTTTATTCCAAGTGTTTTGACAATTGAGCAATTCCTGGCAAAGAGACAAAAAATGTTAAGAGTTAGCACAGGGAGCAAGGCTTCCCCGGTTCGCAACTACACTATTACCCCGCCCTCCAGCCATCGTGTGAAAGCGATCCTCTCTCAGCCACGCACCCAACCGCCCCCCCCCCAATCTTCAGTACCTGCTCTCCGTTTTCCTAGCCCGCCCCCTGCGGGACTCCAGCCCGGAGCTTCCCGGAAGACCGAGGCTTAAGCCCACGAAAGTCACGCTCGGGAGAAGGAGCGACGGCCGCCAGGGACGCGGGGGAATCGCCTCTGCTGGAACTGCCTGCGGAAGCCCCACCGGCTAGCGGGAAGGTAGCCGGGCTTCATGGCCGGGGGGGGGGGGGGGGGGGGGGGCGACACGCCGCGTGGGTCTCTCCTTGGCTCGCGTGCCTTCGCGCGCCGAGGGAACAGCTAATTCGCAGGGAGGGACGGCGGGTGGGCAACCCGAAGCAGCGCTGTGAATACAAGGCAGGAAGGGGCGACGGGTGGGGGTGGGGGTGGCTGTGGGGGTCCCTTGGAGAATAAATCACGCCCTCAGCAATGTGATGCCTGGCTCGGAAGCCTCCCGATCTCCCTGCCCCATCAGGGATTCCCTTGGAACAGTTGGGGAATTTTAAATCCGTTTGTATCTTTTAATAGTTTGCTGTCCCACTGTGTGCGCATTTTTGCTTCAGCATTGATTCTCCGCATGGTTTCACCCTTTTCCTAGCCAATGACCTTCTTACTATCTCTTTCTGTGTCATCTGGTATTGGAGGGGGGGGCACGCGAGACATCCGTCCCTGCCAGTACAGTCAGTGGTGAAGCACTGGGAGGTGGGGGGACTGCAGCTCAATGCTATTTGGGCGGCCACACCTTCCCCCCTGCCTGTTTTGGATCATTGTTCTTCAGTAGGTTGGTCATGCAAAGCCCCAGCTGGGGGTTAGTACCAAAAGTGGGATGTACCCTCTTTTAAAAAGATAAAAAGAGACGAAGGGGCTCATGTGGAAAGAGATGAGACTGACTGTAAACATTGCTTTGTGGGCCCTATTAAGAAGGATTTTGCACTCAAAGGCAGAATTATGTAGTTACATTCATGTGTAATTTAGGCCTTAGAAACCTAAATTCCATCAGATTGCGCCTCTGAAGGATAACCTAGCTATTATTAAATGAACTAATAGTTAGGTGAATACCATGAAAACTTGCACTAATAAAACTGGTTAAGTTTTATGGTGCCACAAGACATTTTGTGGCATTTAAAAAGTACATTTTGAATGTGAGAAGATGGATCCCCATCAATACACTGGTGGAACAGAGAGTTTTTTTAAAAAAAAAAATTACCTCTCACAAATGGTGCAATTAGCTTCTCTTTTTTCTTTTGCATTTGGTTCTGCTACATCCCTTTCCACATATCCTGTTTTCTCTCTCTCTCTCTTTGCTTTAGCAGACTTGCTGATCTTTCATAATAAGTTGCTGCCCCAGCTTAATCAGAGGTCATTGCGACAACATCAGTACAAGCTGGGCAATCTACGTACAACCTGTAGCAATTGGCTAGGATTATTTACCTCCAAAAGTGAAGAACTACAGTAAATAACTATGGAGCCTGGCACTAACCTCAGACAGCAGCTTGGGGTTTAGCAGGGAAAGAGAAGTGACTTTAGTCACATCTTCTGGAGTCTACATTTGACAGTAGGCAGGAGCTCCAGGTGTGGAGGCAGGAGGGGCAGCCCCATGGATGGCAAGCGTGTAGCTCTCCAAATGTTGTATTGCAATTCCATCATCACCTCTGTTGCATAAGTCTGTTATGAATTATAGTCCAGCAACATATGCAGGGCCACTTATTCCCTATTCCATTCGAGCCCAGGAGAGTCAGTGTGGTGTGTAGAGGATATTTTGATGGATTAAGATCCAGAACACCTGAGTTCAAATCCCTGTTCAACTATGGAGTGGCAGTGGTAAAATCATTATATAGATTTCTCATATCCCTTGATAATCCTATTAAGGTCACCCTAGATCAGATTCTGCTTCATGGAACATAACACACAACTTCCATTGAGGGATCTTGTGGTTGGAGAGCATCTTTGTAAGGGAGTGTGGGATAATATGATGGGTGGAGCTTTAGAAACAGTTTGCCAGATCTAGAGTTCTCTTCAGCGTCTGATGAAAAACGGCTTTCAAGAAACAAGCCCTAAAAGATGTAGCTGCTTCAGAGAAAGAAGCCAAGAACAAAGTTGAGAGGGAAGAAACCAGAGAAGGGAGGCCAGTAGGTGCCAGACAATATGATAAATCTTGGCATGAAATACCAGGATTGTTCAGCCTCTTCCACTGAAGTAGGAGCAATTGCCCAGTGTGCACCACTGCACATCTCATTCATCTCAGGCCATTGTTTCTGTAGAAACTTGACCTGCTTAGCCCTGGAGACACACACTTCACAAAATGGAGTTTCTCTTTAGAGAGTTCTACGGCTCCCGTATAGACTTGTTCTGTCTTTTGTATATACCAAAATGTAGCACCAAAGTTTTACCTGACACAAGGTTTTCCACAAAACCTTGTTACATTTCACATCCTCAGAGGCACAGAGTGTTGCTTCAGCTGCCAGATTATTATACACGTGCTTGGGTGGTTCAGTGAGTGAATATAAGGTGAAATTTGTGGGGCCAAAGGAAACCAAAATGCAGAAAGCACAAATGCTGATAATCACCATTACAGTGGCCATTAACAAAAAGTAGCAGGTGTTTATATAGATGTCCTTCAATAATGAGCCGAGAAAACACATGTACTGTACTGTGATTACAAATGTAGTGTGATTTTGCCCTTGCTTTTTGGGAAATGTTCTGTGTATGCCAGTGAGAGAGCCTGTTTGTGCACAGCTGCACATACATAAGGGAATGGCATGCATGCCTGGAACCTGGCTTTCCCTTACTCTCCTCTTCTCCCGCCAGCTATGCTTGTTTCTTCTCTTATCTCCAGAAATGGCCACCAGTGTGACAGACCATGAGAATGGAAGGATCATCACACAAGTCGTCCAACAAACAGATCCGCAGGCTGTTGCTAGTGTGCTTGGGAATACATCCATTGCATCACAGCTCAAGCCATCGCAGAGCCAAAGGCTGAATACGCTGCCAAAGGCGCTCGGGGTAAGGCCAAAACAGGCTCAAACCCTGTAAACAGTCTCTACCTTATGGAATGTTTTAACAGGCTAAGTCAAATTCTCAGCATGAAATGGATGATAGAATGGTGTCATATTCTGTCCCTGGCACCAAATTAAAGTGGCTCTTAATAGTAATCCAGATGGTGTTGGACCATGAACAAATTGCACATGACATTTCTCCCACCCTATGACAGCTCCGCTAGCCTCTTGAAAATGCAACACAGAGGGTGGAGTGTATTCTGAGGAATGAGGTGAATTTTAATATGAGGACAGAGGGCCATCTTGAAAATTAGACAAAAGCACCTTCCACCCATGGAAAGAAGATCCTGGATCTGATCCATCCAAGAAACTTAGACAACTATTGAACATAGAGAAAGCATTTTTGAAAAATTATTATAATTGCCTAGGTCCTTCAGAAGTTAAGGTTATGATATGAAACATTCTGATAAGTTGGCTGGAATAACTGTTACAATGACGAACGTGTGTAGTTCTCAGAAGATGGTCGGGATGAAAATATTAGCCCACGCCAGGGTGGATTTGATTTAAATTACAGTTTAAATAATGATTTAAATAAAATAAATGAGGGGGGGTGTTGGCAATTTAAATGTTAAAAACCAAATTTTTAGATGTAAATCATGATGTAAATCAATTTGATTTTTTTAAAAAAATAATTTTTATCCACCCTGACCCAAGCCAAGCATGGTTTAGAAAAACAGCCACAGTGGGTCATGATGACAATAGAAACACAGTTGATGGCCATGAGAAGAATGGCAGAGTGACACCGAATTTAACAAGGATGAAGGAAGTGTTTGCAGCAAGATGGATGACAGTGGGAGATGAAGTGATAGAGGAGAGTGGTGAAGCTAGTGATGGCAGCAATAATGCATCATCGCCACTATCATCATCATACCAATCCAAAATTCTCTTTTATTTTCCCCTGCAGGTTGTGCAGATTGTGTTGGGGGCTATACAGATATGCTTTGGCATTGCTCTGACAGAAGCACAAAAGAACTTTAAGAGCTTCACTGTGAAGAGTGGAGTCTACTTCTGGATTGGGATCTTGGTAAACAAACAGTTCAAGAGGGCTGGGAAGTCATCTGTCAGTCCGTGGTTAGGCCGTAGCTACCATTAGCCACAGCAAACATGGTGATTTCCCTTTAAAACAAGGGGTGTCCCTTCACCTTGTTTTAGCAACAAAAAAAATCCTAATATTTTTGTAATAGTGATTATTACAAATCAAAAGTGATCTTTTAGTTTCCCCTGGGGAGTTCTTTTTCTTGGAATCCCCCCCCCTCCAGACTTTCAAGTTTGCCCACCTGTCACAAAGAGCATCCCAACACTCGGAAGGGTCTAGAAAGGATTGTGGGAGCTGTTCTTCTAAAAAAAAAATCTGAGGGCAGCAGGTTGGGGAGGAGTGTTCTAGAAGATTCTCCAGGGTCTTTCTCTAGTTTCAGGCACAGATAGAGAAGCCTAGCAGTGGGAACCATGGGGATCCAAACTTCAGAGATCTCTTCAGCCTTTGGTGAAACTAACTGAACACAGATAGATTGAACATAGATGTCCCTGTGAAATCTAGGTATGCCCTATTTCTGTAAAATCAGTAAAATTTAATGCTGTGGTGATTCAATATCCTCCATTTATTTTATTCAAATTTATATATAAATGTATTTAATTTGTATACCGACCATCTGGCTACAAGGCCACTTGAGTGGTTCAAAAAAAGAGGAATAAAACGACACAGGTCCTAAAGGTGCAGCTGCTTCAGAAACAGAAGTCAAGAACAAAGTCCATAGAGAAGCCTAGAAGCGGCCTGTGGCCATCCAGAGATTTGTTCAGTTACAAATATGGCGGTAGTGCTAATAGATACTTTTATGTTCTTTATAGTTGACAATGTGCTTGTTACAGTATAAACAGGGTTTTTTCACATATTGCTATAATCAAGTAAAGCTGCCAGACAAAAGCATCTGACTGATGATCAGGATCTGCGGAAATGAGCAATTGAGTAAAATGAGTAATTCTCTGTTTTTTTCTGGGTCACAGCATAAAACCACAATTGTAGTGAGTCTGATTTTTTTACAGCCAAAAAAAAAAAAAATAGGCTCAGGCTGACAGCTGTTCCTTTTTCTTCCTCTCTAATGTAGCTGTTGTTCTCTGGGTCCTTGTTGGTGGAAATGGAGAAAAGAAAGCATGCATGGCTGGTAAATATTGCTCCAAGTATTTATTTATTTGTCAGAGTAAAGGCCACATAGGCACAATATGTATGTCCTGAAAATTGGCTCAGTTTGGTCATATTGGCCTGAACCCTATCACAATGCAGAGAGTAGGGGGGCTTAAATAAAGACTGATGTTAGAGAGTATAAATGAGATGGAATTGGGGGCTGCTACTTACTATGACTAAATAAAACAACAATAAATGTATAAACCACAAGTATATTCAGGAAAGAATGAAAAAAAAAGACTTCCTTTAACTAAACTAAAAGAAAATATTCAGTGGATGTCTGGTGAAAATCAACAATGATGGATGAGAAGAGGTGTAAAAGGTAACAGAAATAGGATCAGGAATGCTAAATGCAACTTTTCATCAATTTGCACATAAAGGCAAATATGTGCCCTATACAGCTTGGGTCTAGACTCTAGGCTACCTGAAGGATCATATTTCTCTATGTGAACTTTCTTGGCATTTAAGATCATCAGAGGAGGCCCTCTGCTCAGACCCATTGCCAGCACAGGCACTGTTGATGGGGCCTTCTCTGTGACAGCTCCCAGACTGTGTAATGTTCTCTCTTGGGAGGTCAGGTTGTCCCCTTCCCTTTTATCCTTCTGCCAACAGCTGAAGATCCAGCTTTTCAGGCAGGTTTTAAACTATTATGATTGAGCCCCTGAATGCTTTTTTAAAGTTAAGATAGTTTTTAATGTTTAATGTACAGACAGAGTTCTGACTCCTGTCCTCTGAAGATGCCAGCCACAGAGACTGGTGAAATGTTAGGAAGAACAACCTTTAAGAACACGGCCAAACAACCTGGAAAACCCACAACAACCATCAGTTTTAATTATTTAAAATACCTTGTATTTTAAGAAAACTTTCAGTTTTTTAAAAAAACTGGCTAGCCATGTATTGCCCATCCCTAATCTGCATGATAGTGAAAAGGCCTTACTTGAGAGGCATTTAGGACAGTCTGTCAGAAGTAGAAGTATCAAAACAGTTTACAGATTTTGTCAACCAAAAGAGAAAATGAGAGAGAGAACAAGTCTAAGGCAGGAAAGGAAATCTTGCATCCCTGGAGCATTTTGGTGGCCCCAGGAGTTCCAGAATATGTTTGAGTCAGCTAAAGAGAAGCTTTCCAAAGGTTGTGCCTAAGAATGGAAGAACTGTGCTTCCACTGTGATTCTCCTTTTGAAAAAAGGTGTGCCCACCAAAAATAAAATATCAAATCAAAAGTGGTATTTTCAAACCATAAATAGCTTTCTGGCCACTTCCAGTTTTACTTAAAAGTTTTTGGTGCCCCCCCCAGAAGGTTTAGGGGGAGAAATTCCCCAACTGACAGAGCTTTCTGACTAGTCTAAATGGTGGGCAACAGGCCTAAATTTTCACAATGGTTTTGAGGGGGAAATTGGCTCTCTAGAGCAGTGGTTCCCAACCTTGGGTAACCCAGGTGTTCTTGGACTGCAACTCCCAGAAGCCCCAGCCAGCACAGCTGGTGGTGAAGGCTTCTGTAAACTACAGTCCAAGAACACCTGAGTTACCAAGGTTGGGAACTACTGATCTAAAGAACATAATTTTGCTCTATGCGCCAAATCTTTTTAAGACAGAAGCTGGCCACTAGAGGGAACAAGAGGTCTTGCTCAGTTTTTAAAAAGACTCCCATATTGTAAAGAGACCCCGTGTAGTGTAGTGAATAGTCATGTAGTTATAGTCATAACTCAGGAGGCCGGGGTTCAAATTCCCACTCTGCCATGGAAACTCCATGAGGATGTGGAACTGGTAAAGCTAGTCCTTAAAATATCTCACTTTGAAAGCTCTATTAGTGTTACTGTAATTTGGTTCCCCCTCGTCAGCACATAACAACCCATATTGCAAGAAAAATATTGAGGGCAGTGGCTGCAGAGTGGCCTTCCAAAGTGCAGCTTTCAAGTTGTGTAGCCCCCAGATCTCTGGAGAGGTCTGATCCAGAGCAAGAGAGATATCCTGCATTGAAGAATATCAGGGCAGCATTTTCTGAAACTTTTAACAAGTGACTGCTTTTCAGCTAATGCAAGGGGCCTAATAGAACTATTTGTTTTATTTAACTTTCTGATATAGGTGAAAGCCTCTTTCTTTGCTGGCTTGTTAGTCAGTGTGGCTGCAGTGATTGCAGTCATCCTCCACGTTATTGAGATTTTACAAGAAAAGAGAAAAGGAAATCCATGTGATAAGCATCCTGACAAAGATTGTGTTGCTAGTAGTCAGGTAAGCTTTTTCTCAGTTCCTCTCCACATGCATGTGGTAGAAATCTATATTTTGCTTTAAATGCCCTGCTTCACCTAAGGTTCAAGGCATCTGAAGATTTTGCAAAGCTATCTTATATAACCAAATGGAAGAAATCTACCTCACTGGAGGACAGGAGTGGGCAATAACAACCGTCATATGATTGTGCTCCAATTCCCAAAATAATTCCACACCCTGGGGTAGGCTGCCTAAGTTAGTGTGAGCTGCATTCCAATGACATCTGGAAGGCCATAGTTTCCCATCCCTGTTGTAACATTTAGGAAGCAGAAAGAGCAGCTCATAAATAGCTGGCAGGCTGTAATGCCTCTTTAAAAACATCTGTTGACAGCTGCTAAAGGAGCAAACTGTCCCATTAATTGAAAAGTGGGAATGGTGCAATAATCTTTGTGTTTCATTAGTTGCAGTAGTTTTATCAAAACAGTTAAGCCTCAGAACAATATTAGTGATATAATAATATAGCTTTGAAGTATTTCATTCATGTCTGCCAGTTTAACATGGAAGTACACTAAAAGGAAAATTTGATGCAGTGAGTTGAATGGAGTTGTTTAGATGTTGTTCATATGAAAATGGTGTTTGTAGTTCTTATAGTACGCTCTACTGGTGATCATAATAGTCTATAATTTGGCATTGTAGCATCTTGATGTTATAAGGTTCTAATGATATAGGGGCTTAGAATGATAGGTTATTGGAGTTCTTGAGGTTTGCAAAAAATGGTAGCCAAAACAGCGATGCAAATATAAATAAGTAAATCATGACGATCTGCCAAATATGAAATTGCAGATCCATAGAATCACAAAGAAAAAAGAATTTTCAATTCAGAAAATTTTGCTGGGCTTCCAGGATCTCAGAACACGAGGCTTCAACTCTGGATCACTAAACTAGAAAAACGTATAGGACTGTAGGGCTATGGAACAGGAATTCCTGCTGCATTCCTTAGCCATGGGCTCTGATGCTCTTTCAAGTGCTAGAAGAGGCTGATTCCCCGTGACTTGATCAATGGTAACCCACGTGATTGCTGCTTGCTTTTATTTGTTCACAGTTGATAATATACAGTCTGAACTCAGTCTTCATCATCCTTTCACTCCTTGAACTGTCTGCAGCTGTCACTGCATTGGTGACTGGATTTAAAGACAGAAGACAGCAACCTTATCAAGAGATGGTGAGGAAGGAACCCCTCCTTGTTGTCTTACACATTTCTGCTGCTTTGATATGTCTTGTTCTAAAGCACTATCCTTCCTTGTTATAAAGCACACTCCCTTCTATGAACTAAATGCTTCCTTTACCTCATCCAGATCTGTTCCTCAGTTCTGACTGTATGGCTTTAACTCACAGAATAAGATCTGACCTGAGATATAAATTCATTATCCATGTATCTTTAAGATCTTAAATCTTCTCTCCTATTCAGATTTCATTGGCCTGTACATAAACCAGTAGGGAAAGGCTCCAACTGGGCGGGTGTGTGTGTATGTGTGTGGATAAAGCCTGTGCAGTATAATTACTAGCTAAAGTCTTCTGTTGTGTGGTTTGTTTGTTGTTTCAGTTAATGTGATCGAATAGAAGCCTCTCTCTTCTCTGACTGTCACACAACTTGCAGCAGAATGAAGTACGGGGCACAAAATTGTTTGCCTGCTTGAAGCCACATGGCAGAGAAGTTTTCACCATCTCTTCACCTGCCCAAGATGGATTGGAAGAAAAAACCACTTCTGAATTCTGCTGGTCTTTTCCATTTTGTGCCTCTCTAGAAAGAGACAAGCTCTAGCTTTGTGAAAGAGACAGCCAACCAAACTGGCCTGCATCCAACATGACAATTTTCATGGAATTGATATTATAATAATCCCTGTGACAGGATACAGCTCACTCACTGTATTTAAACTGAAAGTGCATTTGAATTTTCAAGAAACAATTAGAACTAAATAGCCATTTTGAAAACTGTTTGTGTATCGGGGGAAGAGTGAACTGATGTGGAATTTTTAACAATCACACAAGTGCATTTCCACAAATCGTTACTGTTATATGTTCTCACAGAGGAAAGTATCTGTCTTAGAACTGGTTTGTAGCCAGAGGAGAAACAAACAAATCTTTTCTCCGCCTACTGAAGACTTTACCTTTTCCATTCTGCAGCTCACTCCAGGATTCCAAAAACCACCATGCTATATAACCTTCCCTAGAGGAAAGTACCATTAAATTCAATAAGACTAACTTTTCAGCAGTTGTATATGGGATTGCTGTGCAAGGCTGCAGTCCTGACCCCAAACATGACAAAATACAGTGGGGCATATTTCTCAGCAGACATGAATAGGACTCAGTGGCAAAGGAGGGAAAGGAACTGCTTTGACTGTTAGGGCCCAGAATAGTCACCTTCTGATGGACTATTGCAGAAGGAACATAGCTCAGCAGGGGAGCACATGCTGTACATGCAGGGGGTTCCAGGTTCAACACCCAGGTAGGTGTGGAAAGATCCCAATGAAAACTAGGGAGGGCCACTGCCAGTGGAACTGTAGACCACTGGTTCTTAACCTTGGGTTACTCAGGAGTTTTGGACTGCAACTCCCAGAAGCCTTCACCACCAGCTGTCCTGACTGGGGTTTCTGGGAGTTGCAGTTCAAAAGCATCCAAGTAACAAAGGTTAAGAACCACTGCTGTAGACTATACTGAACTAAAAGCCTTTCCTACCCTACAGCCCTCCAGATGTGATGACCACAAGTCCCATTATCCCCAGCCAGTGACTTCAGCTATACTGGTTGGGGAACTGTTGGAGTTGAAATCTAAAACACATGCTAGATAAGTCCATTAGCCTATCCATCAGATTTGGCCTTTATAAGAAGCTCAACATCCACTCCTACAAGTAATATCATGATATTATATGACTCCTTTTCTCTGAGGACCCAAGGATTTTGACTTGCCAATTTTCATGTCACTGTGTCCATGAGAAATTTGACAGACAACTTCACTGTTATTAGCATTATTTTCAAGATTTCCTTCTTTGATGTAACTGTAATTGGATGCCACAGTTAAGCCTTTAAAATGTGTATGGATGCCTATTTGTCAGCATGACCTTATCACCAAGATACACTGCTACTCTGGTGGAGTAAGAGAAGGAGCTGTGAACTAGACAGTGTCTGGTTCAAATCTCAGCTCTTCCTTGAATATTACTGGGCTCAGGTAGGATAACACTTCCACCTGCATTGCTGTTATTAAAAAAAGAACACAGGGTTGACCAATCTGCATGTGATAATTGACTAGACATTGGCTGCAATCCTGCATTAGAAGTTGCACTAGAGTAGGCCCACTGAATCAGAGGGAATTTGGTGCTGCAGCTCACCCAACAATTCAAATAAGCCTATTCTAGGTATTATATATTATGCTAAAGCACTTCTTAGCTAGAGTAGGCCCATCTGAATCAATGGAGTTGACTCATCAAATCCCCAGTGCTTCAGTGGGCTTCTAGTGCAACTTACTGCATTAAGCAACAGGATCTCCACCAAGAAATTATATGAGCATTTTTATCTTTGGAAATTTTAAAATTATTTTTTCCTTGCAATTTTTAGCAGTAAACCCCTAAGGAAAATACTAAGATAGAAACTTTTGACTTTGTAACTTGCTGTAAAAAGAGTTCAACGCGTACTTACTTGAATCATGCAGAGAAACAGTCTTTTATTCTAAGCTGTTGCATTAATACCATTCTGAAGAATGTATTGCTAGCATTGTATGTTTATTAGAATCTGTGTGCCTTGCTATCTTGGAAGTTTTTAATGTATTTTATCAGATCTCGGACATGACAGTATAATTATACAGTATCTCCCTGAACTTACAGAGTACATTTTTCACTTGTGATGTGGTATTTTCCCCCAGAAAAAGCCTTTTAGTCAATAGCTGCTCTAGGTATATTTGTGTGCATGTTTTGATATTTCCTACAGTAGCCGAACAAACATATAAGTACTTGTGGTATGCTAATAGTTAGAGCCAACCTTGCAGAAAGATGTTGCTTCCAACATTCGGAACAACATGACTTTCAATTCGAGCCCAACGCCTTTAAAACCAAGCAAAAGGGGGAGAGGAGGTACAATCCTGTTTCATTTCCTTGGATCTCCTAATGGCTCGCCGCCGCGCCCAGGAGGAATTCTATCAAATACCTGTACTGTACAAACCCGAAGAGATCTATGAAGAATAAACCCCGTTCCAAGCCCTACCGAGAAAGTGGATCATAATCCACGGTAGCTCCTAGAGAAAGAAATATATTTGTCTTTAAAGAGCTACAAAAGTGTTCTCTCTCTTTTCTTTCACTTTTGTGACACGTGCACTCAAAGCGTAACCTCTTGATCCAACGAATAACGAATGTATACCCTCCATGAATGCATACCGCCTGCCTTGCTTCATTCTACGCATGCGTTCTATGACGCGAATTTTGCGTCATCCGATAGCGACTTCCGGAAATCCCCTTCCACCCACCCCCACGTGGAGGAAAGAAGAGCTTACAGGGAAACCGGTAGGGAGAATGGCGGCGGCGGTGGGTGCCGTTGCCAGCGAGCTGCAGAATGATCATTTGCTTCCCGAGTCAGAGGAGGGTCGGCCACCGACGTCTGGAAACGAGGAGGAAGCCGGTGTTTTGGTCACACCTGATCCAGGAAAGCCGCGATCGACTTCTTTGGGCGAGAAGCGAAAGGAGATTCTCGCCATCCCCAAAGGGAAGCCTAAATCCGGGCGGGTGTGGAAAGATCGTAACAAACAGCGGTAAGAGGTTAATTTTAGTGCCGCGGGTCCTGGCAAGTCTGTGATCGGTATAGTAGAGGGCTGTGAGCTTCGAGCAGGAAAGCAGCGTCCGGACCGTCTTGGTTTTATTAACGTGGGAGGTTTATCAGTTACGTCGATTTACAGAAGCGGCTGGCCTTTGTTAAGTATCCTGAATCAGTTTTGTCCTGTATTATTAATTTTTTTAGTTTCTTCATTACTTCTACATTTGGGGTTTCCTGAAGATACTTTAAAATGGCATATATGGCTCTCCTACTCCTAACTTTATATTTGCAAGAGTCCTATGAAACATGTTGGCACAGACGGGATCAGATTTTGTCTTTAAGCAGATTTTTCCAGCTGCTTAAATGCCCTGTTAGACCAACCAGTCTGAAAAGCCAAACACCAATCTTTAGACTGAATGGTTACTATAGTGTCTTCTGACATTGGCATAATTTTGAGGAATGTACCCAACTTTTGCCTATTTATCATGAGAGTCAGTCAAATTAATTCTCAAATAAAGGTGCATATATTTGCAACTGTAAAGTGATATTATGCTTATATTGGTGTTTAGTTCTCATTTGCCTCATAACTGGTTAGGATATTTTTCCCTCACCAGGTTTTCTTACATGATTCAGGACAAGCCTTTGCGTACCTCCTGGGAACGCAAGATGAAAGAACGCCAAGAAAGGAAACTAGTCAAAGACTTTGCTCGACAGTTGAAGGAAGAAAAGCAGAGAGAGCGTGAGGTGAGAAATATGCTGTACCTTGTGCAGTAACTAAGCGTCTTTTTTTAGTCTCAGTATTTTCCTCTCTCATATGGAAACCACAATGTGGTCATGAGACTTAAGTATGCTACAAAAGCAAAGAGCAATGCTGTCAGAATTCTCCCAAGACAGAATGGCCAGAGCTGAGAAATCAGACTAAAATTATTCTTCAAGAAATAACAGTTGTATCAGCAGAGGAAAAGTATTAATTCCCATGATGATAGTGTTGTGAAGTTTTTGAAGAGCAGATCCTAGATAGCAACAATACTGTAATAGACTTGTGGATGATCTTTTATAAATAGTAATTGGGACACAGCCTCAGTCTTACACAGAAGAAGGCAATGGTAAACTATTTCTGTGGGTTGATACCTTGAAAGCCTTTTATTGAGATAGTGCCACACTCTGATGGCAAAGGGCACTCAGTTCCTTAGGAAGAGTAAGCAATAAGTACAAATATCAGTGTGGCTAACAAAGCAACATTGCTGATAACATTTTTAAAAACCTTGTGGCATGCTGTGCATTCTCCTGGACCATTCATGTAGGAGGTCACACTGAAAGGTAAAAGAGATTGATGTACCTCTTTCTTCTTTTCATGAATTCATATTTATGTAATGGTATTTTTTTTAAATGTTCTTTGTATGTCTAAGCAGTTGCAAACTCTGTAAATATTTCCTAAAACAACAGGCGAGGAAGCTCTCACTGTTATTTTTCCTTCCTTCAGGAGAAAAAAAGACGTAGGGAAGAGAATTTAAAAAGACGCCTGGAGAATGAACGAAAAGCAGAGATTGTACAAGTGGTGAGTCTTGGCTTAAGTTCTTGTTTCCTCCTGAAATAAAACGTGGAAGCATATGAACTGAAGCATTATTATTATTATTATTATTATTATTATTATTATTATTATTAGTAGTAGTAGTAGTAGTAGTAGTAGTAGTAGTAGTAGTAGTAGTAGTATGCTAATCATGGCTCTTCATATCCAGTCCTGTGGAGGAGCCAGGGCTCTCAGAGTTGATGCTGTGGAACATTTTGACTAGCAGAGTCTGCAGTACTGAGTCTGTAATACTATCTGCAACACCCCTAAATCTAAAGAGGCAGGGATTTTGATCCTCTAAATCCTAAACCTGAGAGGTAGGGAGGCTGAGTCCCCGATGTGCTATCTTAACAGGGGCTGGCCTCAGTGATCCATAGGTTCCCTTCCAGCTCTTTAGTTCTAAGACGATAATAAATACATTCTTTGTTCCTTCACTGTAATTCCCGGGAACAGTACAACAAATACTTTTTTGTATTTGAGGGTGGTTTAACTTTGAATGGGCAATTAGCAGCATTAACTCTGCAAAAGACTAGCTGTTTATTTGTGGGTACGGTCTGAATCATTTGTCTGCATTTTGGATTTCCTTTGTAGCAAGTGACAGCGGGATGAGGTGGGGATTGTCATGATGAGAATCAGCAGCCCTAAATGTACTGCACTGTCACTTTTCACCTCATACTTCATTTGGTAAATGTACTCTGGAACCCTCTTAGGCCAGCACTAAGCTTTAGTGAGCCATGTTTCCTAGTTGCCCTTCATTAAGGAGAGTGTTTTGAGCAGATGCAGAGAGCCAGGTCAGTCTGGTGGATTGTGTGCCACTGGGTCAATCTGGTGGCACACAAACTTTATCTTAACCTTTCTCTTGTTGTAGAATGAGTTAATTTTAAACTGAGGCTTGATGGGCCAGCTACACATGTTGACCTGCCTGAACTGTGTTTCTTTTACCTGTGGCACAAATCTAGACTCCGTCAGATTTCCAACCGGCTGAGAGTGTTGTAAGCCCAGAATATGATTTGATGCATTCTTACAGGAGCTCCAAGCTCATTTGGGTAGTGACAGGAAACCCTTCTTTTTGAGCAGAGAGAGTTGCAGGCTAAGAGAGCAGTTTCTGATTTTATTTCTTATTTTTTGTGGCTGGTTTAGCCTCTTGATAGAGATAGTGGCAAAAATCCTGTTGCTTAGCATAGTAAGTCGCATGAGAACAGGCCCATTGTATCAGTGGGAACTTGGTGAACCTACTCCTCTGTAAGTTCCATTAATTCAAGTAGGCCTACTCTAATTGTGACTTATTACACTAAAGTAAGTCACAGTAAGCTGTGAGGCCCTTTTGAATAGATTGAATTTACAGTGGTGCCTCACTAGACGATGTTAATCCGTTCCACTGAAATCGCTGTTTAGCGAAATCATTGTCTAGCGAAAAGCATTTCCCTATTGGAATGCATTGAAACCTGTTTAATGCATTCCAGTGGGGAAGAATCGTCGTTGTCTAGCAAAGATCGGCCATAGGAAAGCCGCTTTGCGAACCACCGATCAGCTGTTTAAATAGCTGTCTTGTGAAGCTGAGGTCCCAAAAACACTCGTTTTACGAGCGCGGAGGGAGCTGTCAAAATCGTCTAGCGAAAATTGGTTTGTGAAACAGGGACCAAACATTGTCCAGCGAAATTCCCCCATAGGAATTACTGTTTTGCAAATCGTTATAGCGATTGCAAAAAGTCAATGTCTAGCCAAAAAAACTGTGTAGTGAGGCACCACTGTATGGAGAAGTGGACTCACCAAATCCCCATTGATTCAGTGGGCCTAGTCCAGTGTGATCTAATATGTTAAGCAACAGGATTTATTTATTTATTTATTTATTTATTTATTTATTTATTTATTTATTTATTTATTTAGCTATTAGCATGTTGGTGGACTGGGCCTTTCCTTTCCATCCCCTTCCTACAGCTATTTCCAACATGTGATAGAAAGCCCTGCTGGACAGCTAGGACTTAATTTATTTGTTTGATTTCTATACTGCCCATCTGGCTACAAGACCACTCTGGGCAGTTTACAGTCAACTTAATGCCTTATATCTCATAATGGTTTTGCTGCCAAGAATCATAAGTCCAAAGGAGGGGATCTTGTGCAGTTGGGGCAGCATTGTGTGTGCGTGCATGTTGTGGGGTTGTCCTTCAGAGTTTATTGAATTTCATCTTCTGTCATCCTACACAGCATAAAGGGTAATGGGAGTTGCAGTCACATTGACTTCTGGAGGGCCATAGGTGGTCCACCCATACAGTATATGAAGGAATATACCAGAGTGTAGGTGAGGCTGTGCCAAACATTAACTGCCCCAAGAGCCCTTGGAGAAAAGCCCTCGCCTGTGATAGCATACTGGTACAGTGGGGTCTCGACTTACGAACGACCCTACTTGCGAACAATTCAACTTACAAACCCGCCCTATAGGGGAAATAAGGACTCGACATATGAACTTCCCTCGAGTTACGTACAGGAAAAAAAGTGCCCCCTCCCTCCCCTTAGAGGCTTCTGGAGGGGAAAAAAGGGTCAGAAACTTAAAAATAAATAAAAGAAAGTCACTTACCAGGCCTTGGTAGCCCCCAAACAGCAGGAAAAAGAGCAGGAAACAGCTAAAAGCCGACACCCAGAAGGGAGCCTGGCAGCCATTTTGTGCTTTTCTCTGCTCCTGCCCCCTCCTCTCCCCGCCTAACAGCTGATCGGCTGGCTCTGAAGAGGCTTGGGGAGGCTTGCTCAGCACCTAAAAAGCCTGCCTGTGTGTCTTTGTGCTGAAAAAATCAGCACAACATGCTTTAAAACATGATTTTAAATTGGCTTCGTTGAAAAAAAATATTTCTAAAGTGCTTTGCAAACTGTTCCCTGCCTTCCTCCTCGTTTCCTGAACCTAAGGGAAAAAAAGAACAAAATATCCCCCTCTTGTGGCAGAAGGCGGAATAGCAGCTTCCCATTAGTTTCTATGGACGGAAAAGAGCAGATACAGATTAAATGGTTTTCAATGCATTCCTATGGGAAATGCAGATTCGACCTACGAACTTTTCGACCTAAGAATCACCTTCCAATACGGATTAAGTTCGTAAGTCGAGACCCCACTGTACCACAGTGTGATATGTTGGAATTTGGAATGTTTAGTCTTGCATACTTTCTAACTTGCATATAAATAACATGAATGTGGCTGAGAGACTCCTTTGGTCACCTTTTGGCAGAGACTGGTGGCTATTTCTTTGAACCCTTTTGTCCAGCTGTTCAACTGAAAGGGCTCCTAGATAGAGATGGGAAGGCGGGGGGGGGGACAGGAAAATTGGGGGCAAGCAGTTTTTTCAGTTTTTTTCCAAAGCTGCCTTATATGGCTTCAAAATTTCTGGAAATTTTACGTCTCTACTCCTAGGGCAGCTTGCAGGCTGACAGTCTAAAACACTGGTTCTTAACCTTTGTTACTCAGATGCTTTTGAACTGCAACTCCCAGAAACCCCAGTCAGGACAGCTGGTGGTGAAGGCTTCTGGGAGTTGCAGTCCAAAACTCCTGAGTAACCCAAGGTTAAGAACCAGTGGTCTAAAAGACATGAAATAAAAGGGGGAAGCAAACACAGGCGTTAGGCCTTAGTTACAAAGGCCTAGATCAGTGATTCTTAACCTTTGTTACTCGGATGTTTTTGAACTGCAACTCCCAGAAACCCCAGCCAGCACAGTTGGTGGTGAAGGCTTCTGGGAGTTGCAGTCCAAAACTCCTGAGTAACCCAAGGTTAAGAACCAGTGGCCTAGATCACCATGAATTAGTGGGACTGATGTAGCCATTGACTCATTGTTTCATTGGGGCTAAGAAGTGGGTTTAGGCCAGGATTTTTATAATGACCATCCAGGAATGGAAAACAGTTGAAAGAACCGATGAGGAAGCACAGTTGGTCTCTTAGCTAAGCTGATGAAACAGCCAGAGATGTTACAGCGTAATGTGATGGTTGCTGCCAGGTGACATTTGACAGAGAGGCCAACCTGAAGATTGTGATTTCTTAGAAAAGCAGGAGATTATTCTGCTTCCTTTCCTTCCTAGTCCATAGTCTTGCTAGCATACAACCTAATCTCTTTTCCTCCCTTCCTCCCTCCAGGTTTTGCTTCTGTAGCTAAAGGCTTTTCAAGATAATATTCATATGCACTCTGGCAGGTGTTCAGAGTTTCTGAAGCCTCTGTGCAGCTATTGAGCATTTCTCAGAAAGCCCTTCAGGCTTACATACATATCATCTTTTTTCATTTTCTTCTTCCAGATCCGTAATCCAGTGAAACTGAAGCGTGCCAAGAAGAAGCAGTTGC
The DNA here is from genome assembly GCF_051106095.1 of Pogona vitticeps. Lineage (NCBI taxonomy): Eukaryota > Metazoa > Chordata > Lepidosauria > Squamata > Agamidae > Pogona > Pogona vitticeps. The sequence goes on from NC_135783.1 coordinate 247,498,195, forward strand.
GGCGCATCGAGAAGCGAGATACCTTGGCGCTACTGCAGAAACACCAGTTGCAGCGCAAAGTAGCCAAAGAATGAAAGGGGGGAATGGCCTCTTACTTCTGACACATAGAATGTGGTTTTTGAACACATAAGAGAGTGCTGGATCCACTGCAGTAGTGACTTTCTGTGCAGTGCAGATATCTGCCTGGCTTCCATTGCCACTGACAGACTGATTCTCCTGGAGGACTCTGTGTTGCATCCAGATGATCCCAAGCTCAAGCTTCCTCTTCCTTTTCACTGGTGCCTGCCAGGCACAAAGCCAAAGGCTGAACCTCTGAGATTTTTTATTATAGGAACTCAGGGAGTTCCGGGCCGTTTAGAATGGAACAGAGCACCAAAGGTGTTATTTGACCATCTGCAGCTTCTAAGCTTAGAGTGTAATGCATATGAATGTGTCATGATGAAAATGAGGATTAAATCTATATTTCCTTGATAGCCATGACTCAAGATGAAAAAGAACATGGCTGTTCTTTGTTGACAGTGTTCTTAATTGGGATGGAGTTGGGCAGCTGCTGGGTGCACAAGTGACTGAGATGATAGGTTTATCACTAGTGTGAACTTTAGTTCTGAAAAATATATGCTCTCTCTCCCCCTCCATACACACACCTGGTGTCCTGCACAAGTAAGTGTTCAGCTATAATTCCCATTAGCCCAATTCAACGTTGGTCAAGAAATATGGGAATTATAGTTCAGAACATCTGGAGGGCTCCAGCTTGGAAAAACTTCAGTATGTAAAGATGGAAGAAGAGATTTTTTAGTAAATACCCTAATGCTGTTTCTAGCAATAAATTCATCAGGGGGAGGGTGTTGTGCCACTAGTATGAAAATACATTTGTAGGATACAACTTAGGCCTTGCAGGAAAATGTGAGTACAAGTAGTGAGAGACACTAAATGTTTAAATCTGATTCTGTTTGTGGCCTGTGTGTACATGGTCCTCTGGAAGTTGCTATGTCCTGCAGCAGGTCATGGCCGCACATGTAGAATGGTGGTAAAGTGAAGATAACTGAATTAAAAGCTATTTCTCAAGGCCTAGTCTGGGCTCCATAGATATGCTAAAAAGGTATACATTTATTGTGTAAAAATAGACAGTTGTTTGAAAATGTGTTTGTTTGGTGAGCAGAACTTGGAAATCATGAGCTGGTAAAACTGAACCAATTGCAATAATAATTAGTCAGCAACATTAACTTTGATTCCTGACTTGGCAAGGGTTTGCAATAATTGGCAGCACATTTGTAAATCTTGACTTCTTGCCGTTGTGCTTTCTCCCTAAATGGCGGAGGAGGGTGAATGTCACAGGGTTCAAATGCTCACACCCTCTCCATTGGGGAGGAGGTGTCCACTGGCAGCATGGAGGGGGGCAGCACAGGGGCTGAGAAGTAAGCCGCTTCCTGGTAGGAGAGTGGAGAACAAATGACAGGCGACCTTCTGACTCTGGGAGGGAAACTACTAAGGGGACAAATGGTGAAGCCTGGAAGAAAGGGGAGAAGAAAGAACATTACTAAGTGCGTAGTGATATAACCATGTGAGGGTAGGAGTGTTGTTTAAGCACATGGAGGCGTGATCTTGGAATATGTCCACTGCATACAAGTCGAGTTCATCTTCCTGCTAGCTAGATTTTATGAGAACATTTGCCCGTGCCTGTGAATGCCAAAGAACCACATGGATTCTCCTGCATGACATAAATTGGTCTCCTGACCTGTTCAGGTTGTTGATCAGGAGTCTGTTGTTTTATAACAATTCAGATAATGTAACAGATTAAAGGTTTACCCTACCACATTTTAACACAAGTGGATTTTCACCTTACTAATGAATCAAACTAAGACTTTTAAAAATTAACATTATAAACTTTGTTTCTAGGTCTGGAACAGGGAGACAATGAACACAAAAGGGAAACATTTGTGGGTGTTACATCTGAACTCTTCAAAACTGACCTTTGAGCTTAGAAGCAGATGCTATCTGTGCCTTTTCAGTATTTTTTCATTAGGCCTAGAAACTTGTGTGGCCAATTCACATTTTCACTGGACACAAAGCAGCAGCCATTTCTTTTTTCTGCTTCATTCCTTGCAGTAGTAGGCAAATCCTATGGAATTGTCATAATGTCCAAGAAAATAGTCAGTTTTTGATACTCTGTCACAAATACGTGTGTATTTTAGAAAAGCAGTTATAAGAACTGGATTCTATGCTCTGGCAGTTGCGTGAGTAGCTTTCAACAGTCCTCTCCAATTTCCAGGTTTTTGCAGGGATTTTCATATATACAACTATGTGTGTTATTTGCCTTGTTCTTCATTAAATGAAGGTTAAGATTATCAAGCAACTGAGTGCTATGCCAGAGGTTGTGCATAGCATCAGCATGCATGTTCTGCATGCATGTTGATATTTTCAGAGACATGCAGGGAGCAGAGATAAGGAAATACCGAGAATACGGAAGTGCTATTCAATGACTACTGTTGATCATATAACTATCACGCAATGGCCAAAAATCCTATTATTTCACATAATAAATTGCACTAGAGTAGATGCATTGAATCCATGGAGATTTCATGAGTGAACTCCATAAGTTCCATTGTTTCAATCAGCCTACTCCAGTTCAATTTACAGGATTTTTGCCAATTATTTAAGGCAGTGCTGTCATTCCAACTTCTTAATGCCACAGGAGTCCAGAAAAGTTGCTGTTGTATGACTCAGTTTCCCAGCAATTGTTTTGTTGCAGGGGCCTCCTTCCCATTGGGCAGCAAGAGGCACCTGCCAATAATAACCAGTCCATTTGGACAGCGGTTCCCAACCTTGGGTCTTCAGATGTTATTGGACTGCGATTCCCAGAGATCCTGGCCAGCACAGCTAATAATGGCTTCTGAGAGTTTTAGTTCAAGGACATCTGGGACCCCAAGGTTGGGAACTATTGTATTAGGAAGGTCCTTGAGTTTGCTGCAGCCAAGAAGGCTGTCCTTCTGCTGTGGTACCAAAGCGGAAATATGCCTGGGATGCTGCTCCCTAGAGTTAGCCAGGCCTGATGTTCTTTGGTAGTGTGGGTAGGATTCCCCAGGATATTTGCCTGTGCCCCAGGTGGTGGGAGAACCTAGGCTGTTGTTGGAGCCTTTGCTTTCTTTTAGAAAAAGCCAGTATCAGACTAGCTGTTACGATGGTGAACTTATGCTCAAAATGTCTGTGCCATGCTTCCTGATATCTCAGCTGACGTGAAGCGGAATAAAATTTGCGAGTGGGATCAGAGCAGAAAAGTAGGGTGATCTCCAACATTAATATCCTGTTTGTGATGGGCAAACTCTGAATAAACTATGCAAAATCAAAGGACATAATGCAAATACATGATTCTCAGTATGATGTAGTGGATAGAGTAATGGACTAGGATTCAGGAGCCCTGGATTCAGATCCTTACTCAGCCATGAAAGCTCACTGGAACTGGTAAAACAACTCCTTAAATATATCACCTTGAAATCTTTATTGGGTCGCTATAGATCAGTTCCAATTGATGGCACACAACAACAATGCAAATACACATGATCTGTATAGAACTGGGTGGGGTGGGGAGATCAAGGACCTTGAAGTTGTCCATCCATAATGGGTACCTGGACAGGACACTCAGCATGCACTTGGCTACAGCCTTCCCCACTCAGGTTAGATGTACTGCAATTCCCAAATGTTAAAAAAATTATTTCCAATTTTACATATGTACACATATATTAGCATCTTTATGCAAATTTATGTATTTTGTCTTTCTGTGATGCAGCATTTATGCATGTATGTATGTGAGTGAGTGAGTGAGTGAGTGATTACTCCATGTATAAGATCAAAGGAACTTTTTAAAATACCTGGGATTCTCAACCTCAGAAATATACCTACAAATGGTATAGAATCAAATTGCACAGCTGTTGTCCTCTTGATCAGATTCTGTGGTGGCTGGTCCATTAAAGCAGTGGTTCCCAACCTTGGGTAACCCAGGTGTCCCTGGACTGCCATTCTCAGAAGCCTTTATCACCAGATGCGCTGGCTGGGGTTTCTGGGAATTGCAGCGCAAGAACACCTGGGTTAGCCACGGTTAGAGATGGAAAAGTTCCAAAAAATTCCATTTTCCCCTGAAAAACAAGTCGTTTCACCCCCCTTTTTTTCTGGGAAAACCCCGGGGGGGGTTAAAAAAGGAATTTTTGGAAATTTTACATGTCTACCCAAGGTTAGGAACCACTGCATTAGAACACCTCCACCAGAAGACGCCTCCAGCCAGCCCTGGCTCTTCCTCTCACCCTGCCTCCATCTGCCATTGGCTGCTGTGGTTTCTGCTCTCTGAACCACAACAGGGACGAGCCATCACTGTTCAAACACTTGAATTCTAATAATAATGTCAGGAGTTAATGATTACTCCTTATTTGATTTATAAATGTCTGAAATAAACAGAAGGCATGAAATCAATAACAAGAGCCAAAGTCTTGATCTTATATAGTGTGGGGTTTTGAATTTAGGCAGTGGATCCAAAGGTGAGTAGATAGGAGTAGCAAAGAGGGAGTGGTGGACGAGGAGTTGGACAAGAGCAGAGTAAGTTTGGCTTTGTTGTTGTTGTTGCCAGAGGCCGCTTGGTGCTTTCGGGGTTGATGACTGCTCCTCTTGGCTGCTGCCATGGGCTCTGGCAGATGGCTCTGTAGACAGAGGCTTTCTGTAGCTTGAGCTGAGTCACTGAACTAGTTGGGGGCAGTGCCTCCTAGTCCAAGTAGATTCTGAGTCTAAAGAGAGGTTGCAGTTCAGAGTGAATGGAGACCAGGAGACAGGATATCTATGGGGTTTGCCATTCTGGTTAATTCTAAATCTCTTTTCTTGTCATTTGAATCCATTGGTTTGGGTCCTATGCCAGCCACAGAAAACAAGTTTGCCTTATCTTTCTCATGAACCTCAAATACATGAAACACCTCTCAGTAATCTCCAGGCTAAACATACCAAGCTCTTTCAACTCTCATGCTTTCCAGATGTTTTATCATCTTGGTTATCCTCCTATGGGCACATTCTGTTGTTTAGTCGTTCAGTCGTGTCCGACTCTTCGTGACCCCATGGACCAGAGCACGCCAGGCCCTCCTATCTTCCACTGCCTCCAGGAGTTGTGTCAAATTCATGTTGGTTGCTTCGCAGACACTGTCCAGCTATCTCATCCTCGGTCGTCCCCTTCTCCTCTTGCCGTCATACTTTCCCAACATCAAGGTTTTTTCCAAGGAGTCTTCTCTTCTCATGAGATGGCCAAAGTACTGGAGCCTCAGTTTCAGGATCTGTCCTTCCAGTGAGCACTCAGGGTTGATTTCCTTTAGAATTGATAGGTTTGTTCTCCTTGCAGTCCAGGGGACTCTCAAGAGCCTCCTCCAGCACCACAATTCAAAGGCATCAATTCTTCAGTGGTCTGCTTTCCTTATGGTCCAGCTCTCACTTCCATACATCACGACAGGAAAAAACCATAGCTTTGACTATTCGGAATTTTGTTGGCAAAGTGATGTCTCTGCTTTTTAAGATGCTGTCAAGATTTGTCATTGCTTTCCTCCGAAGAAGTAGGCGTCTTTTATTTTCGTGGCTGCTGTCTCCATCTGCAGTAATCATGGAGCCCAAGAAGGTAAAATCTGTCACTGCCTCCATATCTTCCCCTTCTATTTGCCAGGAGGTGATGGGACCAGTGGCCATGATCTTAGTTTTTTTGATGTTGAGTTTCAGACCGTTTTTTGCACTCTCCTCTTTCACCCTCATTACAAGGTTTTTTAATTCCTCCTCACTTTCTGCCATCAGAGTGGTATCATCTGCATATCGGAGGTTGTTGATGTTTCTTCCGGCAATCTTAATTCCAGCTTGGGATTCCTCCAGTCCAGCCTTCCGCATGATGTATTCTGCATATAAATTAAATAAGCTGGGGGACAATATACAGCCTTGTCGTACTCCTTTCCCAATGTTGAACCAATCAGTTGTTCCATATCCAGTTCTAACTGTTGCTTCCTGTCCCACGTATAGGTTTCTCAGGAGGTATATAAGGTGGTCAGGCACTGCCATTTCTTTAAGAACTTGCCATAGTTTGCTGTGGTCCACACAGTCAAAGGCTTTTGCATAGTCAATGAAGCAGAAGTAGATATTTTCTGGAACTCTCATTCTACGGGGGCACATTCTAGGTTGTCAATATTTTTCTTGAACTATGGTACCCAGAACTGGATACAGGTGCACAGGTGATGTCTGAGCAAAACAAAATCTAGTAGTACTGTGACTTGATCTGAATCTTCTGCTTCATGCAGCCTACTGTAGTATACCGTTAGCCTTTTGTTGTTGTTGTCGCCACGTCGCACTTCTTGCAGATTACACGAAGTTTGTATTTCTCTCTTCTTTAGTTTGTTTTGTTCTAATTCTCTGACCAGTTAATGTAAATTTCAATTCAGATCCTACCTTCTGGATTATTAACAACATCTCCCAGTTTCCTCTGATGCAGATTTGATGATTTACACAATACCAATCCCAGAATAGACAAGTACCCCACTTGTCAGAAGTCACCAATGGTGAGCAGTCTTTGACTATGGCTTGTAAACCCACTACAAAGCTGCCCAGCAGAATAGCAGCTAACAATTGCAACAACACCATCAGAGCTACGAAAAACAGAATATCAGGTACAGCATACATAGAAGTGGTGTACTCTTCCCTTCTTCTGAGGGAGCCCTGGGACTGTGCAGCTTGCCCAAGGCCACATAGGCTGGCTCACAGTGGGGAATTGAGCTCCCAACCTCTGGCTCTTCAGTCAGATACTAAACTACTGAGCTATAAGTGATATTGCAGTGATGTGCGAGCCAGTGCTGTACAGTGAGGTATCAGCTAGGAATCAAGAATATTACAGAGGAATTTGTCCAAAGCCTTGCTGAATTCAAGATACGACACATTCACAGCATTCCTCTGATCTATCAAGCTTGTTATTGTAGCAGAAAAAGAGCTAAGATTAATCTATCATGACTAGCTTTTGAAAACCTCTTGCTGCTTCTTAACAATCTCTATGTTTTTTCCTAAATGCTCACAGAGCAATTCTTGCATTATCTGCTTTGGAACCTTTCCTGTTATCAGGGTCATTGACCCACTGCTAGTTGCCCAGAGCCTTTTTTCACCTTTTTGAAGGTGGAGATAGTATTTGATTCCCTCCATTATTCAGGAACGGCACTTGTTCTCCATGAATCCTCAGATAAGAGGATCTGAGATTACACCTTTGCATTCTTTCACTACCATTGGACATAGCTTAACCCAGTGGTTCTTAACCTTGGCTTACTCAGGTGTTTTTGGACTGCAACTTCCAGAAGCCTTCACCATCAGCTGTGTTGGCTGGGGTTTCTGGGAATTGCAGTTCACAAAAACCTGAGTAACCAAGGTTAAGAACCACTGGCTTAACCGGTCCTGGTGCCTTTAATTCATGTAAATTATCTAGGTGTTATCTAAGTGTTCCCCTTTCCCTGCCTTGGGCAAGAGCTTTTTTCATTTTACTTGTGCAAAGTTTCAAGAGAACACAGAAGCAATAGGTGCTGAGCAGTTCCACCTTCTCTCTGCAACCTATGAAAATTTCCCATCCTCTCCATGCAGCAGAACCACCATTTTTGAGAGTGTGAGAGGTATTCAGTGCATTGCCTTAAGTGTCATGCATGGGACTATTTCATTATAAAATCACTGCGCTGTGATTTGACTCACCTTCCTGTTTTGAAGGTTGAAGAGCAGCGGCAGTGTGAGAGTTATTCAGTGCATTGCCCTAAGTGTTATGCATGGGACTATTTCCTTATAAATTCGCTGTACTATGTGTCTAGTGCAATAAAGACAAGGCTGGGTGTAGAAGGGAGATTTATTCACTTGGGGCTGAGGTGTCTGACCAGAAGAAGCTGGGAGAAGCAGAGAGCTGAGTGGATGAAGGTAAGTGAATAAGGCCTCCAGAAATCTCCTGCTAGTGACCCACTTCCAGTATAATTTCTTTTTTCTCAGGGGCAGCAGAAGACTCTGGGAAATCATCTCACAGAAAATATTTCTTGCAACATGCCATCAAGTCATTTCTGATTTATGGCAACTACATGAATAATGGATCTTGCAGGTTTCTGTCATTAACACCTCTGCTCAGGTCTTATAAGCTAAAGACCATGGTTTCTTTTCTTGAGTCACTCTATCTCATGTTACCTCTTTCCCTTTTCCTATGCTTTCCAATTTTCCAGGCAGCACTGTACCCTTACACACACACACACACACACACACACACACACACACACACACACACACACACACACACACACACACACACACACACACACACACACACACACACACACACACACACCATGAATCTTATCTTCTCATGTTGTGTTCAAAGCAGGGCGGCCGCCGTTTAGTCACTTTAGATTCTAGTGAAAGTTCAGACTTAGTTGGATTTAAAACCCTATATATTTGTGTTTCTGGTTGTTCCTTGAGCTCCATAAAGCTCTCCGCCAATACCAAATGTCAAATGAGAGGGCTTTCTTCACCATTCTGCTTAAATGTAATCCAGCTAGCTGTCTGTATGATATGACTGGCATACAAACCGACCGGGAGATAAAATGAATCCTGCTGGAAACTATTCTGTTCCTCCATAACCTAAGATAGCAGTAGTCGCTTCTTCAAAATGTAGGTTAGTTATCAGGACAAATCCGAACGGCGATGAAAGCAAAGCCGGATTGTTTGCGAAAGTGTTTGGGGGTTGTTGTTCGTCGTCCCCCCCCCCCTTGCGTGTCTGATCCTGTCAGGCGACTGCCACCCGCGCGCCTCTCACTGCACTGCAGCGCCCGGGACTTTTCAGACTTTCGTTGGACAGCTTTTCTCCCGCGCAGTGCTGAAGGCGACCTTTCTCCCTCGGCGGCCAACTGGCAGCCCTGCAGACCGACCTTCCCTTCTCCCTTAGAAGAGACGACCAAGAGGTTTACCACAGGTGCGTGGACACTTCTGGCGAGTTGGGGAACGGAGAAGGGAAGTCACGTGACCGCTCACCACCGTTTCCAGTCGTCGTAATTATATGGAATCCATATTGTTTGAAGGGCAGGGAAAATCCCGTTCGCTCTCCTTGGCGCCTTTCTTTAAAGCGGGGCAGAAGCTCTGGTAGGGTCCAGTTTAAATGGCCGTGCGTGCAGAACTGGTCGTGGAATCTCACCTAAAGTGAGCAAACCGTTCAGTGCCTGTGCGAGGATCGTTTGAAAGAGCTTAACAAAAGGCGAGGGTATGCGTGCCTTATAGGCTGTCAAGTCACATCTGCCTTATGGCAACCCTCCTAAGACTTTTTAAGGTATTGAATTATTTCCAGAGTGGGTTTAACATTGAGTTTTTGTGGCTGAGTAGGAATTCGAACTCAGGTCTCTGGAGTCCTAATCCATCACTCCGTTCACTGCACTACCCTGGCTCTTAGCAATGGGGAGCAGGTGAGAAAGCAAATGGGCTCTTTCAGGACCGGAAAAACGCAACCCTTGGTGAAGTTAGTATTTTGTTTTATTTGCTTATTGTATTAATTTCTGACATTCATACACTTTAATAAAAATATTTTCTTTTTCTTTATAATTTTGATGAAGCACTTTGGAATATAGAAGCAAATAGGCCACCAGGGCTTGCTCATGAGATTTCGCTCCATGAAGCTTCTCTGGCACTGCTCAAGGTACTACCTAGTACCCAAAGCTAGTCACATGATTTGGACACCTAAGAGGTAAAATCCCACAAATACCTTCCTCCCTTGCCTGTTTCCTTTGTTCGTGTCACAAGTGTCACCATCAGGTAGTGTTTGCCCAGTAACAGGCAACGTTGAGAGCACTTTTATTGTTCATTTATTTAAAATATTTATATGCCACCTTTCCCCTAAATAAAGGATGCAAGGTGGTGTACAGTATTTAAAAAAAAAGTTAAAAGCTAGAAGAATAAATTATTATATTAAAAAAGAATTAAACAGATATCAACTAGGGGCAGCTAACATCAAGTCTCCCATAGTACATGTTGAAGGGCATTGAGTAAACTGACGTAACATGTGAATTTTCCTGTTCTGTTTCAGTGCAAAACCCCAGTTCTGCCAACTCTGACCCATAGCTTACTGTATTAAATGACTTCCAAGTAAACCAGTTCTTCATGTGACTGGAAGCTAGACCTTTCCAGGGTTCCATCCATTTTAAGAGGTGGTTAGTTCTTTCTTTACACATTAAAAGTCCTGGCATTCAGGACTCCGTTCATTCAAATGGACCTACTCTAATTGTGACTTACTTTATAATTGTTACTCCTTGTCATCTCAGAAACATGATACCATAATCTAGTCCTAAGGCTCATAGTGGGCCCTATCATTAGAGATGGTTACCATAGTCAGCAGATGCTGGAGGAGATAGCAGTTTGTCATGCGGTTTACCGTGTGTCCTCTAGTCTGCTAGCCTGTCATCCCCAGATGTTGTGGGACATGATTTCCCACTGTCAGTGTTGAAGAAAATTGTAACTACCAGCCCATTTGGCTTAGGTACATAGAATAGGAAGAAGCATCATTTTATTCTTCACTTAAAAGAGAAACATGTGTTTCTTTCTATAGAGCAGGGGTAGGCAGAGATTGTCCTCCAGATGTTATTGGTCTAATCCTTGTGATATTTCAGTGTACAGAGGGTTTTGCGCACAGATAAAGGGCAAAAGTACTATACAAGAGATAGAAAGGGGAACCAAGCACCTCCCTCACTGGTTCTAACGGTTTCCAAACTTATTTTATATGAACCAACACTTGCTTATCTTCCCCAGGTACTGTCAAAGGCTGGCTAACATGGTTCATCTCAGCGTCACCCCTAAAACCTCACTAGCTGATTCATCCCTGTGGATTTGTGCCTCTGGTCTGGCTCCCTCCCAGCCTGTGACCCTATTTGCATCACTGACAGATGAAAAGGGAGTGAAGTTTGAAGCCAGAGCCTTCTACCGGGCAAACAGTGCTGGAGAAGTGGATGTGAAGCAGGCACCCGCTCTGGGCGGGCACTATCAAGGTGTGTGGCCCATGGGCCTATTCTGTTCCCTGAAGCCAGAGAAAATGTTCTTCAGATTGCTAAAACGTGATGTGGTAGGCAGCCCTTTTGACATCCAGGTCAGCATCTTCAACTCTTTTGTGTTGCTGGACTCACCCACTGAGGCACCACTTGCAACTTGTACTGTGGAAAGATGGTTTGTGGCTCCCGGAGTGGAACGTTTCCAGATCAGAAAAGGCAGAGTTCGGGGGGCCCTTTATGTGCCTCCAGGTAAGAAAATGCTGTTTTCTCTCTCTCTCTTCCCTTCCTCCATTGCTGTTACTCACCTGCAGTACTAAATAGTTAAGTATGGTCTGGCAGCATTCAAGCATGGCAGAAGTTATCTGGGCATGAGCTTAATCAGTACCAGGATGATAAACCTTCCTAACCCATATCAGCTTATAAAAATAAAGTGGAATCCACAAATGGAGAACCTATGGCCCTGCAGAGATCAATGAAATATTCCTTCCTTCATTTCTCATGCCTGGGCAGGATAAGGGAAGCTGGAGTCCAATAATACCTGAACCGGCAGAGGTACCCCCAGACCTTCTCTATCCAATGCACTCCCACTTCTTCACTAGTTTTTTTCTTCTCTGGACAGATCCGCACCCTCTTCTCCCAATCCTTTTAGAAACTTTCCAACAGCTCTACAATTCTTTCCTTTTCTCAATATTGTGTGTGCATTCATTCATTCATTCATTCATTCATTCATTCATTCATTCATTCATTCATTCATTCATTCATTCATTCATTCATTCATTCATTCCTTTAGTCAGTCAGTCAATTTATATTCTGCCTATCTGGCCAAAGGCCACTCTTGACAGTTCACAGCACAGAATAACAAAATGACAATATACATCATAAACTCATAAATTACAAAACTAAACAAGGATGATCAAAATCAGACAAGTTAAAATTACTTCTAAAAATCTGAACATTAAACCTTTAAGTTGGTGGCAAACAGTGGCTCGCAGTTATTACACAGGATTCACATAGGCTCCGTGAGAGAAGACTACTTTCAGTCCATCAGTTACAGCCACTTTGTTTCCTGTCCCTCCAAGTTTCTGCAGTAGCTCTGAGAGCAAGCTTCTGGATCTAATCTTGTTTAACTTTGTAAAACCAGGCCACCAAGTTATGTTTACAATTAAGTCCCTTCTTGCTGCATGGTGGTGGTGGTGCTGGTTGAACCGCAGAAGCCTCTGTGCAGTCGTAAGATCAAATCCACCCGACGGAGTGAGTGCCCATCGCTTGTCCCAGCTCCCACCAACCTAGCGGCTTGAAAGCATGCAAAATGCGAGTAGAGAAATAGGTACCACCACAGTGGGAAGGTAACGGTGTTCCATGTCTAGTCGTGCTGGCCACATGACCACGGAAGATTGTCTTTGGAGAAACGCTGGCTCTATGGCTTGGAAACGGAGATGAGCACCACCCCCTAGAGTTGGACATGACTGAACAGATTGTCAAGGGGATCTTTTACCTTTACCTGCTCCATGTAAGAAGAGTGGAATATGAATCTGATTAAATACCTACAAGAACCATGCAGCTTTATTCCACACGAGTGGTCTATGTTAGTGGGCCATTTCAATCTCCCAGCTGCTATGGGCCATACATATTTTGGGAGATTAAAAGAATGTGTTGGGGAAACACATTATTTAAAGGAGAATTATACTCCCTACAGGTTTTTGGAACCATGGGGAGATTGGGGGGCCACAAGTACCTAGTGGGCCCAGTGATTCCCTTTCCTGGTCTATACATATTGTATGATGTACAAGCTAGGACTGAGACTAGGAAGGGCAGCAGTGAAGGAATTAGAAAAAATCATTACAGGTAAAGATACAGTGGTGCCTCGCATAACGAGCGCACCGTTTAACGACGAATCTGCATAGCGATCTATTTTTTGGGATCGCTAATGCGATCGCATTGCGATGTTTAGATAGGGTAAACATCACATTGCGGTGATCGGTAAGTGTTTCACTTACCAATCTTCGCATTGCAATGTTTTTAGAACAGCTGATCGGCAGTTCAAAAATGGCTGCCAGGTGCCCAAAATGGCCGCCACAAGCATTTTTGTGCGGTTTTCTCGCTTACCGAGGCGGCGAAAATGGCAGCGCTGTGGAGGATCTTCGCTGAATGGTGAGTTTGGGCCCCATAGAAACGCATTTAACGGAGTTGAATGCGTTCCTATGGGGTTTTTAGATCCGTTTAGTGATGTTTCCAGATAGCAACGATTAATCCGAAATGGATTAACGTCGCTATGCGGGGCACCACTGTATGTCACTGGAGACAAAGACCAAGATCATGCACATTCTTGTACAGTGGTGCATCGCATAACAAGTGCACCGTTTAACGACGAATCCGCAGAGCGATCTGTTTTTTGCGATTGCATTGCGATGTTTAGATAGTGTAAACATCGCATTGTGATGATCGGTAAGCGTTCCGCTTACCGATCTTCTCATTGCGATGTTTTTAGAACAGCTGATCGCCGGTTCCAAAATGGCCGCCGGGTGCACAAAATGGCCACCACAAGCATTTTCACGCGATTTCCTCGCTTACCGAAGCGGCGAAAATGGCGGCCGGATGGAGGATTCCCGCTTAGCGGTAAGTTTCCCCCCCCCCCATAGGAACCTTTAATGTGTTCCTATGGGGTTTTTCCATCCGTTTAGCAATGTTTCCGCATAGCGACGATTAATCTGGAATGGATTAACGTCGCTATGCGGGGCACCACTGTATTTCCAATCAACATGTATGGGTGTGAAAGCTGGGCAGTAACAAAATCTGGCAGGAAAAAAATGATTCATTTGAAGTATGTTGCCGGAGGAGAGATTTGCAGATACCCTGGATTGCCAGAAAGATGAAGAAGTGGGTCCTAGAGAAATCAAATCTGAACTATCTCTGGAGGCAAAAATGTTGAAACTGAAGATGTCCTACTTTGGGCATATGATGGGGATTCTCTGAAAAAGACAAAAATGCTGGGAAAGGTGAAAGGCAGCAGGAGAAGAGAAAGACCAAATACAAGCTAGACTGACTCCCTAAAGGAACCCACAGGCTTATGTTTACAAGAGCTGAACAGGCCAGTTGAGGTCAGGACATTTTGGAGACCATTCATTCAAAGGATTGCTCTAGGACAATGGAGACGTGATAGCACATAACAACAAGAACAACCACCACCAAGCTAGATCACACATTTAGATCTCAAAATAAAGGCAAGCACAGCTAGAAGATGTTCTTTTTTCTTTAAAACCAGTCTTGTGAGCCATTCACATAAACCCATGAGTCAGACTTCTTTTAATCCACATTTACTTTACATTTAATTTTCTTCTTCTTCTATAAATATGAAGCGTCTCTTAAATCCGGATTCATACAGATCAAGGGTTGGAAGCATTAGTCTTTTTTTGCAGTACAACTTCAAGAATCCCCTCTTCTCAGAAAAAGTACTCCACAAAGGTGACATTTCCAAGCTTTGTTAGGCTTGATATGGTAAAGCTGAAGTTTCTGAAATGCAGTATCTGTCTCTTTGATGATAGATTTTTGTGTGTATATGTGATATCACAAGCTGACTGAATAGCTGAGTGAGTTTGTTATTTGGCTGTGGTGCTGGGAGTTGTGAGTTCGATTCCGCATTGTGAGAAGAGCCAACTTTTGTGGTGTTGGGCAAGCTGCATAGTCCCCCGCCAAAGAAGGAAACAGTAAACCACTCCTGATTGCTGTCTACCAACTAAAAGTCAGAATTGACTTCGAATCATAGAATCACAGAGCTGGAAGAGACCACAGAGACCATCAAGTCCAACACCCTGCCATGCAGGAACTCCATCAAAGCACTCCCGACCGATGGCCATCCAGCCTCTGCTTAAAAACTTCTAAAGAAGGAGACTCCACCACACTCTGAGACAGGCTATTCCACTGCTGACTACCTGACTGTCAGGAAGTTCCTCCTGAGATTCAGGTGGAATCTCTTTTCCTGTAGTTTGAAACCATTGCTCCTTGTCCTAGTGTCTGGAGCCCTGGAAAACAAACCTGTCCCTTCCTCAGCATGAAAACCCTTCAAATATTTAAACATGGCTATCATGTCCCCTCTTAACCTTTTTTGTAAGGCTAAATATTCCCAACTCCCTAATCCGCCCCTCATAGGACATGGCTTCCAGACCTTTGACCATTTTGATCACCCTCCTCTGGACACATTCCAGGTTGTCAACATCCTTCTTGAATTGAGGTGCCCAGAATTGGACACAATACTCCAGGTGAGGTCTGGCAAAGGCAGAATAGAGTGGTACTATCACTTCCCTTAATCTACTACACACTATACTCCTATTGATGCAACCAAGAATTGCATTGGCTTTCTTGGCAGCCACATCACACTGCTGACTCATGTTCAGTTTGTGGTCTACGAAGACTCCTAGATCCCTTTCACAGGTCCTGTTGTCTAGCCAGGTGTCTTCCATCCTATATCTGTGCAGTTCATTTTTTCTGCCTAGGTGTAGGACCTTACATTTCTCCCGGTTGAAATTCATTTTGTTAGTTTTGGCCCAGGATTCTAATCTGTCAAGGTCATTTTGAATTTTAATCCTGTTCTCTGGAGAATCAGCAACCCCTCCTAATTTGGCATCATCTGCAGATTTAATCAGCATACTCTCAATCCAAGTCATTGATAAAGATGCAGAATAGCACAGGGCCCAGAACAGAACCCTGAGGCATCCCACTAGTTACCTCTCTCCAAATCCACCGAACAGTAGCACTGTCTAGCCCACATTTTGCTAGCTTCCTTAGAAGAATATCATGGGGAACTTTGTCAAAGGCCTTACTGAAATCAATATATGCTTGATGGCACATTAAATTTTTCTGATACCACCACAAGCATTTTTTTTCACTTCCTCTTCCTCCTCCTTCTTCTGTCACAGATTATTTTCCCTTGCTCTTCACTTAATGCTTGCACTCTGTCTCTTTGATTTCTTTGCAGGGCCTGGGCCATTTCCAGGCGTGATTGACTTGTTTGGTGGAGTTGGTGGTCTCATTGAGTTCCGAGCCGGCCTTCTGGCTAGTAAAGGCTTTGCTGTGCTGGCCTTGGCTTACTTTGGATATGATGACCTGCCACAGAGCATAACAGAATTGGACCTGGAGTATTTTGCGGAAGCATCAACCATGCTCTTAGAACACCCTAAGGTATGTCAGGTGGCGGTGGTGCATGTTTCCTTTAGAATCATTAACAGACACAAAAAGTCCTCATTTACTGGATTGGATAAAATAAATTTCTAACTGTTTCATGAATGTCAGATCAGTGTATTGGAAGGCGGGAGTACGGAGGAAACCGTGGCTGAAATCCAGCATTGAGTCACAACTAGAGAGTAGGCCCATTAAAATAGCAGAGATTTGTTGAGTCAACACCTATGTAAGTTCCATTGATTTAACGGGCCTACCCTAGTCATGATTACTTGTTAGATTTCAGCCAATGTATTGCTTCCTTTACTTACAAACTTATTGTTCTAAAGTAAGTTTACCTTATCAAAGTCACATTCTGACCAGGTCAGAGCAGAAGTTCATAACATTCAGAACATAACAATTTTTCTTTCCCTGGAGGGGAACCATTTGTCTTCCACTCCTCCCTGGCAGTTTCAGCAAGCAGAGAGAGATAAGGGTGTAAAAACCCTTCCTTTTGCCCAGATCATGGTAACCCCTGTGCCATTGGGGGCAAAGTAACTCATGCAGTTGCACACCCTAAAGGACTATGGCCAGGTGGACTCAGGGAGGCTTATCAGTGTGTGTGTGTACATCCCTGTCAATCATTTATACAATAAATCTGCCAAGGCACCTATGCCTTTCTATCTTCATCGGGATTCAAAAGAATGAAGGGTCATTTCTCCAGCAACCAGCTAACATACACTTCTAGTCCACAGTATTTTCAGCTGTGTTTATCCCTTGTTCTGGAACCAGAATGGTTCACTCAGTGTTCCCTTAGTAGTGTGTTTCTGGTACCCTCTCAACTGAGGAAGAGGAAAGGATATAAGGGACCATAAATAAAGATTAGACAGTGTGACATTAATGCAGTAGGACCAAGCAGAACTAACACAGTTAGTGCTGAGTAGCCCTTACTTCTTTAAGCATGGAGAGAATCTCCAACCATCATTTTGTCTTTTCTTTTACTTAAATATATTTATGAAGTTTCAAAGCACAAAACAAATCACAGTTGATATTCATACTCTTCACACATTTATTTATATAATAATATGTACAGTATTTATATTATGATAGCAAGCAGGTAGGTACCAGCACTAACTTGTAAAAAGCCAGATAACAACAATAATAATGGTGATGCTGATGACAAAGGAAAAAAGCAGAAAAATTTTACAGAAATATTGAGAAGAAAACCTACAGGTGAACTGCATCCTGAAAATTAAACCGTTTCCATCTCTGTATACTTTTATTAATGGGAGTCTCTTCCTTGCCATTCCTGAACAGGCTAGTTTTGTCTTTATATGGATTTATGTGCCTTCTTACCTACCCAGTTACTGGTTTCAGACATTGATTGGACTAAGACAGCTGCTCCCAGTTCAGTGGGGAAAGAAATTCATTACCTGTAGGCTAGGTACAATGTACAGAACCCTTCTTACTTCTGAATAAATACCTTTAGGTTTAGCATGAGTCTTCCAGAAGGGAAGCCTTAGCACTCCAGCTACTTCAAGCTTGAAGCAAAGTGCTCCCCTCCCTACATCATGCAGCAATAATATCAGCAAATACCCGCAATGTGGAAGAAGAGAAACCACACCCCATCACCATCAGAGGAGGACTGGCAAAAGTCTCTCTTGTACCCCACCCCCATTAACAAACTAGCTTTTTACAAAGCCAACTACTGTATTTCCTAAATGGCTAGCTCTGAAAGATCCTCAGAGCCAAGCTGTTTGGACTATAAAAATTGCTCCTGGCACCTTGCTGACTAAGGCAACTGCCTCACACAGCCTTCTAAGGGACCCTAGTTTTACTTGCTGTTTTTGCATTACCATCTCTCAAACCTTTGATGTAGTAATTCATTTAAAGCCCCTCCTTTCTCTTTCTGTATGTTTCCCAGGTAAGAGGCCCGGGACTTGGAGTCATTGGAGTGTCCAAAGGAGGAGAAATTGCACTAGCCATGGCCACCTTCTTAGAGCAAATAGTGGCTACTGTGTGCATCAATGGGCCCACAAGATTGCATGGCACACCACTCCGCTTTCATGATGTCTATATGCCTGCTGCCCCCTATTGTCCAGAGAAGTTTCTAGTCACTGAAATGGGAATCCTGTCCAACACCTATGGTGCGCAAGATCCTGAGGATGAATCCTGCGTCATCCCTTTGGAAAAGGCCCAAGGGCACATACTCTTTGTAGTGGGAGAAGCTGATGCTAGCTTGAACAGCAAGCTGCATGCTGAGTTGGCCATCGCTAGAGCCAGGAAATATGGGAAAAATAACTGCATTTTGCTATCTTATCCAGGCGCTGGGCACCTAATAGAATCTCCTGGCTCCCCACTTTGCTTTAGCTCCTTCATGCGGAATTGTTTTAGACCTGTACAATGGGGAGGCAAGTTAGAACTCCACGCCAAAGCTCAGGAACACTCCTGGAAGGAGATCCAGAAATTTTTTGAGCTTCATCTTGGCCAGTCAGGAAGTAGTAATTTGTGATGTCCCAAGAAGTTCAGTCCACATCTGATTGTTCCTTATAGTCCTCCAAATGTGTTCAAATAGGCACACTCTTGCAAATTAAGAATATTCTCTTTTTTTCCAGTCCTTCAGTAAGGTTGGTTGGTGTCTCTGTGATGTAACTGCCATTCTCAGGATAGGGATAACTTGAAATTGTTTGATCAGAATTATATCTCAGGTCTGGTATGCCAGGCCAATATATATTTCAATATACTGTAATTTGAAAAATAAAGCAACCCGCCATTATGAAATACAAAGATCACTTACCGTATCAAAATACAGTATATACGTAAGAAAGAATCAGCTGCAGCAGCTTGTTTGCCATCTTTTTGTTGCATAGGTTTACTGTTTCTCTTTTCATTGGCATACTCATTTCTCTAAAAAGATGAGGTTCAACATGATTGGGTTGGGTCCTTTTTAAGGAGAAAGGCTGGGTATAAACAAATGTACGTCACATACACGACTGGGTAATGAGTATAGTCCTGTCCTTACTTACACGAAAAGAATGTTGCCATCCTAGGCACATACACATATCCTAGAGGTATCCCCATTGAATTGAATGGGCTTACTTTTGAGTATACATGTATAGGGTTGCACTAGGATTACATTAAATTTTGTGGGATAGTTTTACTGAATGAAAGTACTTATGGTTGATACAGAAGTGTACACCGAGGTACTTATGTTATTTGGAATGTGCTCTGGTATAGAGTGCAATAATAATAATAATAATATTTTAGAACAGAGAGGTACATTGAAAACTAGAAGAACTACAAAGCGTGACCTATGGTAGTACAGATTTCTAGATCTACCTTAAAGATATTTGGTTACTCACATACACATGAGTGCCTGACATTCTAGCCCATGTATCTGTTGATTCTTCCAGTACTGTTACTGCAAAATGTAAGTAAATAAATAAATAAATAGTACATGCCATCAAGTCAATTCTGACTAATAGCGACCTCTTTTTAGGGGTTTCTAGGTATAGAATACTCAGAAGTAGTTTATCAGTCCCTTTTTTTTGGGGGGGGGGACTGTGCCTCTTACCCAAGGCTACATAGCCTGGCTCTTTTCCAAGGAGGCCCAGTGAAAAACCAATTCCCAACCTCTGGCTCTACAGCAAGACACTTAATTCACTGTAAGTAAAACAGTTTGAAAATAAAGTTACAAATATGTCACAAAATGTAACTCAGTGGTGTGCTTTTTAAACACGAGTGTCTCATAACTGACTGTTTTGCTCCTGTTTGGTAAGAAAGAAAATTCTGACATTCCTTGATTTACAGTAAACTTTACATAGAACCTCACAATATGCAGCAAATAAGCATGGGAGCAATGCAGTAAGGAAGACATCTCAACCATGCAGGGAACACAGCAAATGGAGAACATTACTGTAGAAAGGCGCAGAAAAAGAAAAGAAAAAAAGGGAAGGGGCAGTAGGTTGACATAAAAACCAGAAAAAGGAGATCTGGTGCCAGAATCTGCCCAAATTTATTCAGGACAAAGCCCTGTTTAATTCACTGGGACAGAGTTGCTTTCCAAGGAAGCAGAGAAGGGTTGAGATTTTGCTGCTTGAAGCATAGGGTGGCAAGTGGAAAAGAGGACAAGGGACCTGCCTGTTTAATAAAAATAAGAATTTCAGCAGGTGTTGCTTGTCATGCAAGCTACCTCTGTTGAAATTCACTCTGCTGCACAACTATTAAAGGTAGAGGAGCCTTGCCCACCTTTTCTGCCTGGCCATTCTCCTGAGGCAATGCTGCTTATGGTCTCGAGACTGCACCCCTTAAGTCCAATGCATAGCACCCAAATCTGTATTTTGACACATGATGCAAGAAACCCACAAACATCCTGCTATGAGCTCACACAAACTATGTGAGCTCATAGCAAAAAAAATTTAAAAAGGGGAGGGGGGAATAAAGCGTTGGAGAGAGATGCCCATTGGAATAAATGGTGGCAGGTACTTTTCTCTTTGAGCTGAGATTTGTACTTTTGACCCGATCCCTCATTACTGTCCTGCAGATCCCCAGGTGCAGGCTCTCCTCACTCAGTACTCTGTAACAGCAACTCACTCCTTCCACTAACTCTATAAATCTCTCCTTTCGGTATAGTCCTGGTCTTATGCAGCTGGGGGGGTGGCTGCTTATGCTTTATTTGCTGTAATTATGGAGTTGGGCTCTAGAGGTTTGGTGGGTTTAGTGATCTTGGTGCTTCTGAGCTTCTGCTATGGGCAGGATGATTTCTGGAGATCTGGCCCCTTATCCCTGCAGTATCAGTATAACTGTGGAGAACACAGCATGCAGCTGCTTGTGTATCCTCACCAGGACCAAGATGTCCGGTTTAAAGTTGTGGGTAAGGAAAACTTTCTTCCATCCTCACTGATGCCATAAGAAGGATAAATTGGGCTGTTTCTGGAAATCAGGCCTGTCACAAAACCATTTTTATTTTTTTAACTTTTTAGTAAAAGCAGAAAGATAAGGCTCTGGAAAGCTTTTATTATGCAGTGACATAATAGCTCTTTCTCTATTAAACATCCTGTAAGGTAATTTTGTTTGTTTGTTATTTCCCTCCAGTCTCCTGTTTGAGCAAACATGAAGGGGGGGTGACTGTTGGGGTGGCTAAATATGAAGCAGCACCAGCCTTATTAGGCAAATGAGGTGGCTGCCTCAGGAAGTAGGTTTTGGGTGTCATGAAAGGGTAGCAAAATACAGTTACTCACTTGTTCTTGTGCTTTTACTCACACAAATAAGAAATCCTGGGCATTGTAGTCCAAAGAGTATTTTTTCTGATCCTTGGGCAGGAGGGAGATGTTTGTTGGATTTTTCTGCTTCATTTGCCAAAGTTAATTTGATTGGGTTTAGGATATGATGCCCTTTGACTGAAAGGTGGGGAAATGGTGTTTGTTATTCTACCTGAGCTAACAAAATGTCTTGGGCTACTTATGTACTGAGATCAAGTATAACAAACTCAAGCTATTCTTGGTTTTTTGGGGGTATTAAGTCCCTGTGTAGTACCATCTTCAACTCTTGCTTGGCTATGTTTAGAGCTGCTTTGCTTCAGGAAGGAGTTCTTAGTGCCCTCCTTTCATCTTGGTGGTGGAGCTATAAACTGTTACCCTTGTTAGTTGCCCTTTTATAGGCTTTAACACTTGGAAGGACCCTGTGGTTTTCTCTAGAGAGATTAAAAAACATTAGAGTAATAGATTTAAGTAAGACAGGATATATGCAAGCTGTAAACCCAGAGAGAACATGGAACCATTCCAAATTAGTACCTATGTTGCTACTATTAAAATTGCAAAGGTGTGGGGGTGGGGCTGGTAAGGATAGGAACTCAACACTGAAAACCTGTACCATGGCTTTATAAAAAAAGCTTTTTGGTCTCAAAACAAGTGTTAATTTGGTGTAACAGCCTGGTGTGTGGTGCTGTGCATGCTACCTTTGATTCTGGAAGAATCTATTTCCAAATAAAACATGGATATATTTTAAGATCAGGCTGCATGTCTAGTTTGTTGTGACTGTAACATAATAAGAGAATGCAGATGTAGGAAAAACTGTTGGAGATGTTGGAATCTGCTTTTAGCCTTATCTTTGGACTGATGCTAAAAGCACCTGTTTAGATGTGAGCCTCTAAGCCACTAAAATCTGAAGAGAACTTTGGAAAAGTCATTTTTTAAACAACAGCATTAATAATCCTAGCTAGTGTTGCCCGTGGTTAATTCTGGCAGGTAAATTCTGAGAGTTGTAACCCACCCCCCAAAAAAACTTCTCCAGCACCTGATCTGAAGAACTTTAGGAATTCCTACTGGTGTTACTTACTGTGTTTTCCAAGTAATACTTCGCAAGTACTAGGTCCTGATGCATTAAACTCTCATCAACAGATGAATTTGGGACAGCTTTTGAAGTTTCAAATTGCTCCATCTGTCGTCACTGGATCACATCTAATGATGGATCTGTTGCTTTCTCTGCTGGTTATAATGGCTGCCACATACTGAAGAAAGTGAGTATTGGGGCAGGACTATAAAATATGTTCTGCATTTCTCAATATTGTGATTTTCATAACCATTTCCACTGGGCCCTTCCTCCAAAGAGTTCTGAAGAACAATACAACCTCCTTTCAAATGTGCATAAAGGAGACTCCACCCTAAAATGAAAATACCGTAATTAAAACCTCTTTGGGGGCCGCAGGGGTGCTGAGGACCTTTCAAAACATGGCAGAATTTTCTCTGTGCTACTTAGGGGCACAAGAGTAATTTTTTTTGTTTTTAAAAATTTTTGGTGGACGTTCTGGGGGCAGAAGTGTTGATGGTCACATCTGAGTCCATAGGGGCTATATGCTGCTTACCCTTCATATAGGATATATGGAAGGCATAAACAGGTGTGTTTCCAGGCTCTGTTTTAATGATACCAGGAACAGAACTGTGAAACATGACGCATAGGGGCTCGAAGAGTGCACAGCCATGAGTAGTGGAAGGGCTACTTCCTGTGCTAATGTAGATGGGGACTCCAAACAACAGGAACTTGGCCTGTCATTAGAAGAGAAGCCCTCAGATAGGGAAAGAGGGCTTCTCTGGCCAGCTTCCAGTATGAACTTTCAGATGATGTTCTTGGGCAACCTTGCCCAACAAAGGAGCCTTGCAAATGTGTTAGGTTACAATTTCCCACCATTCTGAACCATTGGCCTCACTGGTTAGAGGATGTGGAAGCAATGCAGTCCAACAATATTTGGGGGGGGGGGGAGGGAACTTGCCTGGAAGAAGCTGGGTAAGGAGGATCCTTCTTGTCTGGTACATAGCAATGCATTCTATTCTTTTAGTCCATAATCTCCATATTTGTCCCCTCCCCAAAAATAGTGACTAGTAAAACTAGATTAGTAAGATGTCTGAGAGGTTATAATGACACCCTATTAGAAATACTGACTTTATGAAAGCTATGTTCTGAGTCATAATTCTGTCATAACTGTATCTATAATAGAAGCTTATAACTGCACCACCACCATCTGGTTCAATTCTTTGTAGGATGGCAGAAATCATCTGAAGGTTCGTTTGGAAGAAATAAAAAGAAACAGAATAATTGCTGCTTCCCATGACATCGATATGGTTTGCCCCAAGCCACAAGAATATGTACCTGTACCAGAGAACAACAGGCGTACAGGACACCGGCCTAGAACACAACCTCCTCGCTATGGCCTACAGTTGCCCCACCCTGGCATAGTGCAGCCACAGGTGCCCCAACCACAACCGCAACAGCCGGGACTAATAGGCCCATTGCCTCAGGCTCCCCAGCCAGTGCCCATGCCCCAGCCTGGTATGCTATGGCCAGAGACACCAGTGGCCTTGCCGTCTCAGCAAGGTCTAATATACATGCTGCCACTGACTCCTGGGTCTGGCATAGAACAACCAGAGGTGCTCCAACCACAGCCTGGTCAAATACGTCCAGCACCTCAGCCACAACAGCCTGGCCTACTGCGTCCACAGCTTCCTCAGCCTGGTGTACTACAACCACAGCCTGGCGTACTGCGTCCACAGCTTCCTCAGCCTGGTGTAATACAACTACAGCCTGGTCAAATGCGGCCACTGCTTCCTCAGCCTGGTGTAGTACAACCACAGCCTGGTCAAATGCAGCCACAACGTCCTCAGCCTGGTGTAGTCCAACCACAGCCTGGTCACATGCGGCCACAGCTTCCTCAGCCTGGTGTAGTACAACCACAGCCTGGTCAAATGCGGCCACAGCTTCCTCAGCCTGGTGTAGTACAACCACAGCCTGGTCAAATGCGGCCACAGCTTCCTCAGCCTGGTGTAGTACAACCACAGCCTGGTCAAATGCGGCCACAGCTTCCTCAGCCTGGTGTAGTACAACCACAGCCTGGTCAAATGCGGCCACAGCTTCCTCAGCCTGGTGTAGTACAACCACAGCCTGGTCAAATGCGGCCACAGCTTCCTCAGCCTGGTGTAGTACAACCACAGCCTGGTCAAATGCGGCCACTGCTTCCTCAGCCTGGTGTAGTACAACCACAGCCTGGTCAAATGCGGCCACAGCTTCCTCAGCCTGGTGTAGTACAACCACAGCCTGGTCAAATGCGGCCACTGCTTCCTCAGCCTGGTGTAGTACAACCACAGCCTGGTCAAATGCGGCCACAGCTTCCTCAGCCTGGTGTAGTACAACCACAGCCTGGTCAAATGCGGCCACAGCTTCCTCAGCCTGGTGAAGTACAACCACAGCCTGGTCAAATGAGGCCACAGCTTCCTCAGCCTGGTGTAGTACAGCCACAGCCTGGTCAAATGACGCCACTGCTTCCTCAGCCTGGTGTAGTACAACCACAGCCTGGTCACATGCGACCACTGCTTCCTCAGCCTGGTGTAGTACAACCACAGCCTGGTCACATGCGGCCACAGCTTCCTCAGCCTGGTGTAGTACAACCACAGCCTGGTCAAATGCGGCCACAGCTTCCTCAGCCTGGTGAAGTACAACCACAGCCTGGTCAAATGAGGCCACAGCTTCCTCAGCCTGGTGTAGTACAACCACAGCCTGGCCAAATGCGACCACAGCTTCCTCAGCCTGGTGTAGTACAGCCACAGCCTGGTCAAATGCGGCCACAGCTTCCTCAGCCTGGTGTAGTACATCCACAGCCTGGTCAAATGCGGCCACAGCTTCCTCAGCCTGGTGTAGTACAACCACAGCCTGGTCAAATGCGGCCACAGCTTCCTCAGCCTGGTGTAGTACAACCACAGCCTGGTCAAATGCGGCCACAGCTTCCTCAGCCTGGTGTAGTACAACCACAGCCTGGTCAAATGCGGCCACAGCTTCCTCAGCCTGGTGTAGTACAACCACAGCCTGGTCAAATGAGGCCACAGCTTCCTCAGCCTGGTGTAGTACAACCACAGCCTGGTCAATTGACGCCACTGCTTCCTCAGCCTGGTGTAGTACAACCACAGCCTGGTCACATGCGGCCACAGCTTCCTCAGCCTGGTGTAGTACAACCACAGCCTGGTCACATGCGGCCACAGCTTCCTCAGCCTGGTGTAGTACATCCACAGCCTGGTCAAATGCGGCCACAGCTTCCTCAGCCTGGTGTAGTACAACCACAGCCTGGTCAAATGCGGCCACAGCTTCCTCAGCCTGGTGTAGTACAACCACAGCCTGGTCAAATGCGGCCACAGCTTCCTCAGCCTGGTGTAGTACAGCCACAGCCTGGTGAAATGCGGCCACAGCTTCCTCAGCCTGGTGAAGTAAAACCACAGCCTGGTCAAATGAGGCCACAGCTTCCTCAGCCTGGTGTAGTACAACCACAGCCTGGTCAAATGACGCCACTGCTTCCTCAGCCTGGTGTAGTACAACCACAGCCTGGTCACATGCGGCCACAGCTTCCTCAGCCTGGTGTAGTACAACCACAGCCTGGTCACATGCGGCCACAGCTTCCTCAGCCTGGTGTAGTACAACCACAGCCTGGTCAAATGCGGCCACTGCTTCCTCAGCCTGGTGAAGTACAACCACAGCCTGGTCAAATGAGGCCACTGCTTCCTCAGCCTGGTGTAGTACAACCACAGCCTGGCCAAATGCGACCACAGCTTCCTCAGCCTGGTGTAGTACAGCCACAGCCTGGTCAAATGCAGCCACAGCTTCCTCAGCCTGGTGTAGTACATCCACAGCCTGGTCAAATGCGGCCACAGCTTCCTCAGCCTGGTGTAGTACAACCACAGCCTGGTCAAATGCGGCCACAGCTTCCTCAGCCTGGTGTAGTACAACCACAGCCTGGTCAACTGCGGCCACAGCTTCCTCAGCCTGGTGTAGTACAACCACAGCCTGGTCAAATGCGGCCACAGCTTCCTCAGCCTGGTGTAATACAACCACAGCCTGGTCAAATGCGGCCACAGCTTCCTCAGCCTGGTGTAGTACAACCACAGCCTGGTCTAATGCGGCCACAGCTTCCTCAGCCTGGTGTAATACAACCACAGCCTGGTCAAATGCGGCCACAGCTTCCTCAGCCTGCTGTAGTACAACCGCAGCCTGGTCAAATGCGGCCACAGCTTCCTCAGCCTGGTATAGTACAACCACAGCCTGGTCAAATGCGGCCACAGCTTCCACAGCCTGCTGTAGTACAACCGCAGCCTGGTCAACTGCAGCCACAGCTTCCTCAGCCTGGTGTAGTACAGCCACAGCCTGGTCAACTACAACCACAGGTTCCTCGGCCTGGTGTAGTACAGCCAGAGCCTAGTCAACTACGGCCACAGCTTCCTCAGCCTGGTGTAGTACAACCACAGCCTGGTCAACTGCGGCCACAGCTTCCTCAGCCTGGTGTAGTACAACCACAGCCTGGTCAACTACAACCACAGGTTCCTCGGCCTGGTGTAGTACAGCCACAGCCTGGTCAACTACGACCACAGCTTCCTCAGCCTGGTGTAGTACAGCCACAGCCTGGTCAACTACGACCACAGCTTCCTCAGCCTGGTGTAGTACAGCCACAGCCTGGTCAACTACAACCACAGCTTCCTCAGCCTGCTGTAGTACAACCGCAGCCTGGTCAACTGCGGCCACAGCTTCCTCAGCCTGGTGTAGTACAGCCACAGCCTGGTCAACTACGACCACAGCTTCCTCAGCCTGGTGTAGTACAACCACAGCCTGGTCAAATGCGGCCACAGCTTCCTCAGCCTGGTGTAGTACAGCCACAGCCTGGTCAACTACGACCACAGGTTCCT
Source organism: Pogona vitticeps (assembly GCF_051106095.1). NCBI lineage: Eukaryota > Metazoa > Chordata > Lepidosauria > Squamata > Agamidae > Pogona > Pogona vitticeps. The sequence goes on from NC_135783.1 coordinate 247,525,595, forward strand.
CGGCCTGGTGTAGTACAGCCACAGCCTGGTCAACTACGACCACAGCTTCCTCAACCTGGTGTAGTACAACCACAGCCTGGTCAAATGCGGCCACAGCTTCCTCAGCCTGGTGTAGTACAGCCACAGCCTGGTCAACTACAACCACAGGTTCCTCGGCCTGGTGTAGTACAGCCCCAGCCTGGTCAACTACGACCACAGCTTCCTCAGCCTGGTGTAGTACATCCACAGCCTGGTCAAATACGGCCACAGCTTCCTCAGCCTGGTGTAGTACAGCCACAGCCTGGTCAACTACGACCACAGCTTCCTCAGCCTGGTGTAGTACAACCACAGCCTGGTCAAATGCGGCCACAGCTTCCTCAGCCTGGTGTAGTACAGCCACAGCCTGGTCAACTACGACCACAGGTTCCTCGGCCTGGTGTAGTACAGCCACAGCCTGGTCAACTACGACCACAGCTTCCTCAACCTGGTGTAGTACAACCACAGCCTGGTCAAATGCGGCCACAGCTTCCTCAGCCTGGTGTAGTACAGCCACAGCCTGGTCAACTACAACCACAGGTTCCTCGGCCTGGTGTAGTACAGCCCCAGCCTGGTCAACTACGACCACAGCTTCCTCAGCCTGGTGTAGTACAACCACAGCCTGGTCAAATACGGCCACAGCTTCCTCAGCCTGGTGTAGTACAACCGCAGCCTGGTCAAATGCAGCCACAACAGCCTGGTCTAGTATTCCCACAGCCTCAATGGCCTGGCATAGTGGAGCCACAGCCTGGTCAAATATACCCACTGCCTCAGCCACCTGGTCTAGTATTCCCACAGCTACCCCAGCCTGGCATAGTGTCCCAGCAGCAGCAACATAGCATGGGTATGTGATCTTTTTTTACTTTTAACATATGTTGAAAGATGGGGTAATTTTTCATGAAGTGTAGGTTGAGTTCTTCTGTATACATTTAGGAGGTGATGTAAGAAATGTTGTTCTTGTTTAGTCATTAAGTTGTATCCAACTCTTTGTGGCCCCTCTTGTCTTCCACTGCCTCCCGGAGTTTGGCTACATTCATGTTGGTAACTTTGGTGACACTGTCCAACCATCTCATCCTCTGTTGTCCCCTTCTCCTCTTGCCTTCACACTTTTGTGTCTTTTCGAGGGAGTCTTCAGGATCTGTCCTTCCAGTGAGCACTCAAGGTTGATTTCCTTCAGAACGGATAGGTTTGATCGCCTTGCAGTCCAGGGGACTCTTAAGAGTCTCCTCCAGCACCACAATTCAAAAGCATCAATTCTCCAGTGGTTAGCCTTCTTTATGATCCAGCTCTCACTTCCATACAGCACTACTGGAAAAGCCATAGCTTTGACTAGGCAGACCTTTTCGGAAAGGTGATGTCTCTGCTTTTTAAGATGCTGTCGAGGTTTGTCATTGCTTTCCTTCCAAGATGCAGGCGTCTTTTAATTTTGTGGCTGCTGCCACTATCTGCAGTGATGAGGGAGGCCAAGAAAGTAAAATCTGTCACTGCCTCTTTATCTTCCCCTTCTATTTGCCAGGATGTGATAGGACCAGTGGCCACGATCTTAGTTTTTTTGATGTTTTCAAACCATTTTTGGTGCTCTCATCTTTCACCCTCATTAAGAGATTCTTTAATTCCTCCTCACTTTCCGCCATCAGAGTGGTATCATCTGCATATCTGAGGTTGTTGATATTTCTTCCGGCAGTCTTAATTCTGGATTGGGATTCCTCCAGTCCAGCCTTTCGCATGATGTATTCTGCATATGTTAAATAAGCCGGGGGACAATATACAGCCTTGTCGTACTCCTTTCCCATTTTGAACCAATCCGTTGTTCCATATCCAGTTCTGACTGTCTTCCTGTCCCACATATAGGTTTCTCAGGACATAGATAAGGCGGTCAGGCACTCCCATTTCTATAAGAACTTGCCACCATTTGCTGTGGTCCACACAGTCAAAGGCTTTGAAGCGGAAGTAGATGTTTTTCTGGAATGCTCTGGCTTTCTCAATAATCCAGCATAAGTTAGCAATTTGGTCTGTAGTTCCTCTGCCCCTTCAAAATCCAGCTTGTAATTCTAGGAGTTCTTGGTCCGCATACTGCTGAAGCCTACCTTGTAAGATTTTGAGCATAACCTTGCTGGCGTGTGAAATGAGTGCAATTGTACGGTAGTTGGAGCATTCTTTGGCACTGCCATTCTTTGGGATTGGGATGTACACCGATCTTTTTCAATCCTCTGGGCACTGCTGAGTTTTCCATACTTGCTGGCATATTGAGTGTAGCACCTTAACAATGTCATCTTTTAAGATTTTAAATAGTTCAACTGGAATGCCATCACCTCCACTGGCCTTGTTGTTAGCCGTGCTTTCTAAGGCCCATTTGACTTTCCTCTCCAGGATTTCTGGCTCAAGGTCAGCAACCACACTATCTGGGTTGTCTGGGACATCCAAATCTTTCTAGTATAATTCCTCTGTGTATTCTTTCCACCTCTTCTTGATGTCTTCTGCTTCTTTTAGGTCCCTGCCATTTTTGTCCTTTGTCATGTCCATCTTTGCACAAAATATTCCTTTAACATCTCCAATTTTCTTGAACAGATCTCTGGTTTTTCCCTTTCTATTATTTTCCTCTTATTTCTTTGCACTGTTCATTTAAGAAGGCCCTCTTCTTGTCTTTCCTTGCTATTCTTTGGAAGTCTGCATTCAATTTTCTGTAACTTTCCCTATCTCCCTTGCGTTTTGTTTCCTTTCTCTTCTCTGTTATTTGTAAGGCCTCGTTGGGCCGCCACTTTGCTTTCTTGCATTTCCTTTTCTTTGGGATGTTTTTTGTTGCTGCCTCCTGTACAATGTTACAGGCCTCCATCCATAGTTCTTCAGGTATTCCCTCCATCAAATCTAATTCCTTAAATCCCTTCTTTGCTTCCACTGTATATTCATAAGGGATTTGGTTTAGATTATACCTGACTAGCCCAGTGGTTTTTCCTACTTTTTTCAGTTTAAGCTTGAGTTTTGTTATAAAAAGCTGATGATCAGAGCCACAATCAGCTCCAGGTCTTGTTTTTGCTGACTGTATAGAGCTTCTCCATCTTTGGCTGCAGAGAATATAATCAATCTGATTTCGGTATTGCCCCTCTGGTGATGTCCATGTGTAGAGTCACCTCTTGTGTTTTTGGAAAAGAGTGTTTGTGATGACCAGCTTGTTCTCTTGACAAAACTCTATTAGCCTTTGCCCTGCTTCGTTTTGAACTCCAAGCCCAAACTTTCCTGTTGTTCCTTTTACCTCTTGACTCCCTACTTTAGCATTCCAGTCCCCTAGAATGAGAAGAAAAATCTTTCTTTGGTGTCAGTTCTAGAAGATGTTGTAAGTCTTCATAGAAATGGTCAATTTCAGCCTCTTCAATGTAGAAAATATCCAGAACTGAATATATCATGGTGTTGAGTGCATGTAAGTTTTCATTCGGCAGGTTCATGCAGGTGTGGTTATGTGAATCATAATGCCTATTGGATATTAATTTTGGGGCCATTTTATCACAGTCGCAGGTAATCATATCAGTAGGAGAAAAGCAGGTCTAACGACAGCTAAAACATCTAGTTCATTTGTCCTACAGAATAAGCATTAGACTTCTAAATATGAAGCTGTAGAATTCATCAATGGCCTCCTAAGAAACAGTTACTATAACAGTTTACTCTGCCTGTCTCTGGGACTGCTGGACTGACTTCCTTGCCTCCTAGGTTCTCCTCCAACACTGGAGCAGTGTCGTGTTTCCTCTGGAAAGATTCCTTGTGGAGATGCACAAGGACCAGCTGCTTGCCACCAAACTGGATGCTGTTACAATGACAGGGACAGAGCCATTCCATGTTACTATGGCAACACAGGTAAATGTAGTATTCACTTTAGACTATTCAAGTGTAATATTTCAGTTCCATAGAAGCAGTGTGGAAATCTGTCAGTTTTACTTTGTCCTGCATTCGGTTTCCTCAAATCTCACATTTTTTTCAGTCTTGGAAGAAACTTGAAAATTTCAGCAAACTCAAAAGTGAACTAGAAATTCACACACACCCTTTCCTAAATCGGATCGGCATGGCCATTCTTAGCAGCAGGGCCATTCTCATTCCGACTTCTATACAGCTGTTAAAGATGAGCAGCCTGTCAGGGGAAAAAAAGGGGACAGCTCTCTAATCCAACATCAATAAAGACTGAGTACAGAGCTTCAGACTCAGACATCTAGCAGCTTAGCACTCAAAGCTCTGCACCTGAGCGATGAATCTATTAATTTCAATTTTTCCCAAATAGGAAGGTTTTTTAAAAGGAAGCTCCAGTTCTTTCTATCCAGAATATGAAGCAGTTTTCAAGTTTCTGTAAATTCAAACAGGTACAACCTGCTGTGAACTTCCCTCTCTAGTGCTAAGAGATTTTAGATGACTTGTCATGTGTCGTGCTGCATCCAATCATTGTTATGATCAATTTTTAACAGGATATGGAACGTTTTGACCATACTAAGCAAGTAAACTGGCAGCATTCTGACTTAACTGTAGCTGACCACTTTCCTAATCATAGTTTCCATGATACTGAAAACATCCACGTGAAAATGTGGAATGAAAACATACAAAAACATTCCCGTTGGCATGAAAATGCTATATTAATATGTCTACAGAATCCCACTAAGAGGTGACATGAGTAATTTGAGATAGTAAATTGTTTAAAAACTGTACCATGATCCAAAGTCAAGTGAATGTAGAGTTAGTCCTTCCAAGAGTGCTTTATTGTTGTTCAGTCGTGTCCAACTCTTCGTGACCCCCTGAACCAGAGCACGCCAGGCCCTCCTATCTTCCACGGCTTCCCGGGGTTGTGTCAAATCCATGTTGGTCGCTTCGATGACACTGTCCAACCATCTCGTTTTTTGTTGTCCCCTTCTCCTCTTGCCTTCACTCTTTCCCAACATCAGGGTCTTTTCCAGGGAGTCTTCTCTTCTCATGAGATGGCCAAAGTATTGGAGCCTCAGCTTCAGGATCTGTTCTTCCAGTGAACAGTGCTTTATCATTTCTTTTATCATTGTTTGAAATAGCTTTGCAAAATCTAAGATGCATAGCAAGCAGCTCAGTACAGTCTTACCTATCTCCTTTTGTTGCTCTCTCCAAATTCCTCCTTTTCTTCGGGTACCGCTCAACTTCCAAAAAGCTATGGAAAACAATTGATTTTTAATATTTTTATATGAGAAACACATTCCTGCAAAAACAGAATCTGTGTTACCTTAAATACTAATAATTTTTGTATGAAATTAGCGGCTCTTACTCTGCTTTGAACAAATACTTTATTTTCTTGCATTTCTCCACATTCTTTCCTGTGGCTCCATTTTTTTTTCCTACTATGGACAGCTTGGAAAGTAGACCTCAGCAGTCTTTAAGCAAAGTCTAATTCAAGGTGTGACTAAACAGTCACGTAATCCCAGGCTGGATCAGACTAAATAGGGTTGTTTCGATGTGTAGTATGCCCCTTAGAGTGACCCTTGCTTTCATATGAAAGCATGGGGTGGTTTTAGGACAACAGGCCACACCGCAACTCAAAATGACCCTGTTTAGCCCTTTCTGCCTCCATGCTCCCATGTCACCTCCTGCCTCCTCCTCTGTGGGGAGCAGGGGAACACTGGATTTTATTTTATTTTTAAACTTAATTGAGAAGTGGCATACCTCTGCATTGACCTTCCACCCAACTGTCCCAAAACACTAGTGTTGCTTTGGTTCAGTACTGGAGATCACACATGCTGGAAATTGAACTCTAATGCTAGACAAACCAACAATAGCCCTTGGCAGTGATCCAGAAAGGTGTAGATAGCCATGGTAAAGCATTGGGCTGGTTCACGATGGCTTCTATGTTGTGCAACCACTAGAAGATATGGATGTAATATAATTAAAGTAATATTAAGGGTCCATTCTGAGAACCTTCATTTGAATAAACTATTGCTTCTCTCAGGGCTTACCACTGTGTCAGATCTGGGTCCAGTTTTCTGCTCCCTAAGCTACATGGACACCAAAACCTAAAAATAACAAAGATGGAAGTTGTGGTTGTTGTGAGTTTTTCGGGCTCTTTGGCCGTGTTCTGAAGGTTGTTCTTCCTAACGTTTTGCCAGTCTCTGTGGCCGGCATCTTCAGAGGACAGCAGAGGACAGATGGAAGTTGCCAGAAATTTGCTTCTGGTCTTAAAGAATTGTTTTTAAAGTGGTATATGGTGCAGGAGGACTTTGCAACCTATTTAAAAGATTCACGACAGCTCTTAAATTCTTCCAGAAAATGTAACATATTATTTTTCTTTGGGAAGAGTTTGTGTGTGTGTGAGTGAGTGAGAGAGAGAGACAGATCCATATCTTCCCTATCCATATATATGATGCTTTTGAACAGGTGTAACCAGTGGGAGAATGGAGAAATGGCCCTCTAAGATTTATGACAGTTAATTTTCCTTTCCTGATTTGATGGAATTAAGTTTGAAGGAACAGAAAGTACTTACTTTTAATTTACAACAAACAAACAAAATCCCTTGGCTGTCTTTGTCCTCTGCAGAAGCTGAAATATTAGAAATACTGTATAATCTTAGAACTGCAGAGCGGGAAGGGACTCTGTGATCACCAAGGCCTGTCCCTGTCAAGGAGTCACAATAGGGAATCAAACTCCCAACCTCTGGCTCCACAGCCAGATACTTGTACTGCTGAGCTATGCAGCAGTTATGGCTTCCCAAATTCATGGCATACTTCAGCTTGACGTGTTTGCATTCTGTTTGTACTTTGCAGTCACTGTTCAATGCCTTAGGGATGGCCACTTCATTGTGGTTGTCTCCAGAGATATGCTGGATTACCCTATCATCTTGGACAGCGTGAAACTCTCCTATGCCCAGGCTGGATGTGACCCAGTCAGGAAAACAGAATCTTTCTTGGTCTTCCGCTTCCCCCTCACACAGTGTGGCACAACAGTCCAGGTGAGGTACAGCTTAGGAAGGTGCGGCTTCACCTGGATGTTCCTTCCAGATGACCAGTTGGCTGGATAACAAGAAAGGTGTGCTAATTTTTCTAGGTGACTGGTGGCAGACTGGTATATGAAAACCAGCTGGTTTCTGGCATTGATATCTTAAGTGGACCGGATGGCTCTATTACACGAGACAGTACCTTCATGTGAGTCGTGCTTTGCTATGTATTTGGTGGTGGTTGTCTAGCTCTGGGAACTGACCAGCTTGCCCTTAACAAAGGCACTTGGTCTTGTTAGTCTTTCCTAATAAACATGATCCCCACTCTACTATCTTGCTATAGCAGCAGCAATGACATTAGTTCCTTATAGATTTGTAGGTCTCTAAATCCCATCAAACTTGGTCCATACAACCAATGGCTGGGGGTGATGGAGACTGTAGTCTAACATCTGGAGGGCAATAGCTCCCACCATTCCAGGCTTTGGACCTCCAAATGAGGCTGGTGTGGGTTGTAGTGCATAATAAAAATATCAAAGTGGGATTGTGGGAGGAGTGTGCAGAGAACAACATAATCTCCAGCAGCATAGGTTTCCCACTCCTGCACAGCAGAGGGTTGCTGCTTTTGGTTGTCATCTGGTTTTGGTGTGCAGAAATGCATTAGTGCAGGATCTCAAGCTATGAATATATATTTTTAAAAAGGAGTAGAGGAAGAGTTGTCCACTCTTAAATTGCCGTTTGGATGAACACTTAAAACCAGTTGGATTGCAATAATGCATGACGTCCAGACTGTTTTGAAATGGGCCATAAAAGGTCAGCACCGAGTTATTGAAAAAAAAAACACCAAAAGCCTGCTTAGCTGTCCAGAGAAGCAGAAGGGTCATCTTGACCACACCAGATGCACAAATACTTGTTGGGTCAGTGGCCGCACAATAAAATACTACTGTCCTACTGCAAATACAGAGAACGACTATAGCGATATTCTGGGACATCTCTTTTCTCCTCTCTTTCATACACAGCCTCAATGCCCGCTGCATTTACAATGCCACTGACTTCCTGCCAGTTCAGGTCGAAGTCTTCTCGCTTCCCACCATAGCTCCAGTTTTGCGGGTGGGGCCTCTCCGCTTAGAGCTGCGGATTGCTACAGGTACGTGTGCTCCCAATGTTCTGGCGCCAAGAGTGCTGTGTGCCTGGGAAGTAGAGCTCACTTTAGAAATGCTAGCTGGGGATGCTTTGGGTGTTGCCTCAGAAAGCAGCACTTTTCCAAGCTCTTCTCTGAAGAACCATATGCTGCCTGATGCTTCTGCTTTGCTTCTCGCCACCAGACTCCAGTTACAGATCCTATTATTCGGATACTGATTATCCAGTGGTGAAGTTGCTGAGGGATCCTGTGTATGTGGAGGTTCAGCTCCTGCAGAGAATGGACCCATCACTCGTTCTGGTCCTGCATGAGTGCTGGGCTACTCCAAACACAAACCCCCTTGAGCAGTTGCAGTGGCCAATCCTTGTGGACGGGTGAGTTAAGCGACAGGGAAGCCCCTTGTCTGTTTGGGAGTGATGGCTTCTGTTCTTTTCTTGAATTGACAGCATCTCTTGTTCCCAGGTGCCCCTTTGAAGGAGATAACTACCAAACCCAGCTGGTGCCCATGGGCCCTGCTACTTCTGAGCTGCCTTTTCCTACCCACTATCAACGCTTCATCATTTCTACATTCACATTTGTGGATGCTACACCCCAGGTGGTGCTTGATGGACTGGTAAATGTATAATTGAAATTTACGGCATTCAAGCTAGAGCAATAAAATTGCCACCTATGGTATTTGGTAAGGACTGATACAGTATTCTGTGCTGCCAAATGACATATGAGAAATCTAATAGCTATTTTCCTTGGAAAAGCATTGATGGTTTATAGGAAAGACCTTGTCCTTAATAAATATTTAAGCTGTATGGCAGAGGAGAAAGTACCTCACTAGAAGGCTCAGACCTTGTTTTTCTTGTTGCGTATCATAGGCCAAAATGGGTCTCACTGTGGTCTCATCTATATAGATCACTTTTGCAGATCCTGCTAAAGTGAATATAATGTATCCAGTGTAATGTATACCACCTCCTGGTAGCTGTGCACAGTGGGTAGAATACAGATCTAACCCCTGGCAACAGGTAGGGAATGTGCAGCCCTCCAGCTACGCTTGGACTGCATCTGTCAGCCCTTTTTACTTGTAAGCCAATGATACGTATTGAAGGGATTTGTAGTCCAGCAGCATTCTCTATCCCTTATGTAATGATTTCTGACTGCTGGAATAAGGAAAGACTACTGGACATAGGCTTTTTAATAAGGCATTCATGAATACACACTTGTAACTGTGCCTTGACTGAAGACACTTACTCTACTTTGAAAATAATCCAGTGAGCTGTGAGTATTCCAGTAAAAGTAATCTTGTCAGGCTAAGGTGGGTTTGGTCCTTTGCTAAGGCAGCTTGCCTAATGTAAGGTAATCTCCTCCCCAGGTGTACCTCTTCTGCAGTGTGTCTGTCTGCCACCCCTCACCACAGGAACCTTGCAGGGCTACCTGTCAAATGCCAGTGCTGACAAGTAAGTAGGAATGGCTTTGAGTCACTATCATTCTGTTAAAGGGCTTTTAAAATCTATGCAAGTATCCTCTGATGCCTACTACACATCCAAGTGGCTCTTATCGCCTGTTACTAGTAAACGTAACTAAATAATTTAGTGATAACTTAGAAAGCATGGATAAAGCGTACAGCCCAGGACCTGAGGAATTAGAGAGAGAGAGAGAGAGGCCAATCTCCAATATAAGTATGGAGAAGCTATATTTCCTTTGCAAAAGTGCCTCTCAAACACATTGTTCGACAGCATAATTCATTATAAATAAATAAATAAATTCATAAATAAATAAATAAATAAATAAATAAATAAATAAATAAATAAATAAATAAATAAATAAATAAATAAATAAATATTTACAAGCTTAAGAAGTTAGTATCTGGTAGATATGTCCAGCCACAATGCCCTTTCCCGAAAGGGCTCTCCAGAGAACTATCTTACAACTCAGTGCAACTGCCTGGTTCCTCGTATGAGGCCTTAACCAAGCTGGGGTAGAAAGATACCTCTTTTCACAACGCCTCTAGTTCCTGGAAATATAAATATAAATGGGTCTCTAGGGCTGTTGTTTTGCTTGACAATATGATGGGTAATTCTATGTTTCTCTTCCCCTTCCCCATGCCATGCATGGCACACACAGTGGCCCACTGGGTACCTGTGATTTTTAATGGTCTAATAAACGTACAGTGGTGTCCCACTAGACAATTATCTCGCAAAATGGTTTATTCGCTAGATGATATTTTTGTGATTGTTATAGCACTTTGCAAAACGGTGTTTCCCATGGGCGATTTTCGTTGGATGATGTTTCGGTCCGTGCTTCGCAAGACTTTTTTTTCCCCGGGACCGTCTTTCGCAAGACGATGATTTTGACAGCTGAGTCCGCGACTCGCAAAATGGGTTTTTTTCGGGACTGTTTTTCGCAAGACAGCGATTTTTGACATCTGATCCGTGCTTCACAAAATGGTTTCTCTATGGGCGATTTTTGCAAAATGATGATGATTTTTCTCCATTGGAACACATTAAACAGATTTCAATGCATTCCAATGGGGAACCGCATTTCGCAAGACAATGTTTTCACAAAACAGCTATTTTTGCGGAACGAATTAACACTGTCTTGCAGGGCACCACTGTATCGCCCGCCCTCACGTTTGTGTGACCAATTTAGACACCATACCTGACTTCTGCTATTGATTTATTTCACAGGAGGCCGCCGATTTTTAGAGACAAGAAACAAAACCGATTCCTTGGACCTAGTAAGCACCCCGGGAGCTCTAATCTTTCAAGACAGGCAGTCTAATGAGAAACAAGTCAAATGGGAGAAAGGTAAGTGATTTTTTTATAACAAGGAAAGGGGCCAGATAGAAATAAAACTGCTGTGTCTGATACTTCCTTAGTATGGTGACCTTGACTCTGGTAAATAATTAAATCAGTCACTTACAAACTTTGGTAAGATTCAAGACAGTTTCAGAAGCCAGGCAAAAGACATTTTCTATTCAAGCAGTCTTCTGAAGAAACAACTCTTCACTGAGGGTGCTCTGCTTTGCATATCTTTTCCTCAGATAAGTATTTGAAATTCTTTTGAAACTGTTACTAAATTTGACTTTGACGGTTCTAATATGAGCCAGTCAGTTTCATATGACAACTCGCTGAGTTTAAACTTCTATCTGTATTTTAGTTAGGCCGAGAACTGCCTTGGGGGGGAGGGTCCTCATTACTGGGAGAAAGGAAGGACATAATGAGCCTACCCGGCAGTTAAGATCTAGTCAGGGGGCCCTTTTGAAAGAGCCATCCCTCAAGAAGGTTAGAGGGATGGCTTGTAGACAAAGGGCCTTCTCAGCTGCTGCCCCCAGACTATGGAATGCCCTCCCGACTGAAATTCGTCTGGCGCCGACGTTGATGACATTTCGGCGCCAGGTCAAAACCTTCCTGTTCCAGAAGGCTTTTAATTGAAATAACATCAACTGGGGGTCCTGATGGCAATTTTTATTGTATTTTAATTGTATTTTAATTGTATTTAAATCATTTTATCTCTTATTGTATTGAATTTTAATTGTTGTAAGCCGCCCAGAGACCTCTGGGTAGAGTGGGCGGCATATTAAATAAATAAATAAATAAATAAATAAATAAATAAATAAATAAATAAATAAATAAATAAATAAATAAATAAATAACTGCTGCTGTCTCAAAATAACCCTAAATGGGCCCTCTAAGATGAACTGCCTCAATGCTGGTATCTTTGGAATATTGACCTTACTGTATCATTATTATTATTCTATATGGATGGCCTGAGCAATGAGACTGTGCACCACGCTTTATCTCATACTGCCATATCATATGGCATACAAACCTGGGTTGAGGCTAGTTAAATTTTTCTCAAATCCAAGCCTCTATCCCGAGTATTTCCTCTTGGAAAAGGTTTCCAAAGATGAATGGTGAGTGAACCTTCCCATATCAAAGATGAACACCATATTGTCAGGCTTAACAATACAGGCTCATCTTACACAGTGGCTACACCTGCTTTGGTCCCTTACAGGATATCTGCAGGATGCCTAGCAAAGTGAATTCCGAGATTCCTTGGGAAGGGAGATCAAGCTTGGCGTGGTGGTTGCTTTGTGAACTGCAGTGACAAGTCTCTTTGTCCCTCTCCTTTCATGCACAGGTGTGACCTCCAGTGAAGACCTGACCTTGGCGCTTTTAGTGGTGCTACCCTTGGTGGGTATTATCATGTTCGTTGGTGTGCTTGTGCTCTGGAAAAAGAAGAAAAGCAGGACAACAAAGCTCTAATACTGTTGGAGAAAATGTATAAATAAAGCGATAAACTCAGTGGTTTCCACAAGGCCTCTTGACACCGTCCGTATACCAGTTGCTTCCTTGACTACACAACAAAACAAGTTTAAGGGATCTCCCATATACATTGGTTCTATTCAGACAGCCTCCAGTAATTAAATACAAGGGGTTTATCTCTGGTAACACAGTCTGTGTTTTTCTACCTGTTTCATCATGGCCGAACACTGATTGGGTTTTCCAGCATCTCTTTTGCTAAAATGAACATATACGTATATATATAAGTGTGGAAAGGAACAGTTTTCTCTCTAATTTGGTAAATGTTTCAAGAATAGAATTATCCCCAGGGTCTCCGTTCTGCTGCAGGAAGAGAAAAGGAAACAAACCAAAGCAACAAGTGGAGCAGATGTAACACAGAGAAGTATTCTGAATACTTTTTCTATTATGAAATTGACCAGTGGAGAAACCTCAGTAAAATCAGGATGATGCACACTGCCTTGGATTGGAAGATGCAAGTTTGGAACCACGCCTCGTAAGGGATGTGAATGGAATTGTTGGTGGGAGGCTGGCATTTAGATGGAGATGTCACCAGGTGGGCCAAGCAGCCACCCGCTCTTGCTAAAAACAGGCCTGCTCAAACTCCTGCTACCCTAGCTCTCCAAGGTTGCTTTCTACTAGGAGTATGAGGGCGTTGTTGTTCAGGAACGACTTCTCAAGACCTGACCATGAGGTCAAGCGTTTTCTCAACAAGGAGTTTTAAAGTATACCAATACAGAGACCTGGACAACTGCAGCTGCACAAATAAAGGCTGGATATTACAGAGCGGAAGGCTTCCAGTAGACAACTTCTTGGTATGCACCCCTTTTGCATTTTGTTGCATTTATGGAGAGATTGCAGAACTGCACCATTGCAGCGACACAATTAATTCCTCTCATGCATTTTACTGAATGGAAGCTTGCCTTATCCTGCCCATACAGCTAGGTGGATTGTAATGCGAAGGATTCAGCCTCCTACATAGGTGTTCTCCCAAACCCAGCCTTTCCATCCTCTCCCCTGATCCTCTCCTCCATTATGCCAGCTATTGCATGCATACATGTATTTCATCCACCTGTATCTTTTTTTAAAAAAAGAAATTACATAGGAGTTCGGGAGGTTCAAACTCAAGTTTTCAGTTTTGAAACTTGCTTTGTTTCTCATCCAAAATAAATGGCTATATTGCTGGTCTGGACAGATCCTTTTGTATTTTCTGAGGATGATGGGATTAACATGTTATTCTTCTTTCATGTCTAGTGTGCAGTTTTTGAATAGATCTGTAGCCTATCCATAGTGTGAGGGCTGACAGAGGATGAACCATTAAAATTCTTGGAGCCAGATATCCATATTAGTTTATTGCAGCAGAAAACGAGAGTCTTGTGATACTTTAAAGATTAATATTTTATTTGGCATACATGTTAAATAACTGTAGCCATGAAAGTCATGGCAGTGGTGAATTTTGGCTAAACACGTTTAGCTGCACAGCAGATGGTGCAGAGACAGAGCAGAATTTAGCTTCAGGTTTCCCCAGAATAGGCCACCCCTTTTTTGGTTCTCATCAACTGGCACTTATATTGTCAATAACTGAAATATTGGTGAGAGAAAGAATAAAAAGTTCCATTTACTCATAATTCTGAGAAGATCAAAAAATACTGTACAACAAATGACTGGTGACATGAAGAGGGCTCCACAGACTCATAGCCTGTTTCCAGCAGACTTCTGCAGACTACATTCTAACTGCTGCCTACATATGCAGTGGTACCTCAGTTTACGAAACAACATCCACGGAAAATAATGCCCTGGTTTTTGTTTTTTTCTGCTGTACGAAAGGGTTTCCCCAGGATGCATTGCGCCTGGAGGTGTCTAGCACCACCCCCGTTCCTAGTGCAATCCACATTTTGGTTTACGAAATTTCCGCGTGACATAACATCCCGGAGGATGCATTAATTTCATAAACTGAGGTACACCTGTACTGACTATATACCTGACTCTAACAGTAACTGATTATTGAGTGAAAAGAGTGGGGCGGGGCATAGCTCTCATCAAAATCAGGCAGAGAAGGAATGATTGGTTACCTTTTGGTTAATTGACAGCCACCCCAGAAAGGTCCCTCCAAACCAGATGAAATAAGACTGAAGTGCACAAGAGTGTAGCAATAGATATTGTGCAATGGAGCAGTTCAGCATCCCATAATGCAACTGTAAAAAAAGGGATGCCAACAAAAATTATAACTTTTTGAAACTGGACCTCAGATCACTACCAAATGTGGCACAGGTGCAGCAGACAGTCTGTTCTTGTTCTCTGAGAAATAGGGGGATCTTTGGGCAAATGGTTTTCAAGTTACGAGTTTTTAAAAGGAAAACACTTTTACATCACCGCCACCCATGCAGACACAGGCGCCCTGTCTGCCAATTTAAAACCAATCAAATACATTGAGAAAACTAAACCTGCTTATCTTGAAAGAGAAGGGTTAGTCCCAGATACTTTATTATTATTTGGAAGGAATACAAGCTTGGAGAAGGGGTTAACAGACTGAAATGACCCTTTTCAAATAGAGAAAACCTCTGAGTTTAACTTATTTACAAGAACGAACATTCTAAACATAATGCTCTCAAGCTTGCAGCATCAATATTTAGACTTTGGTCTACAATTCTTTTTCACCATTCATAAAGGAGTTGTGTTGAGCACAAAGAGGCAGGGTTTACCCATGAAAGCTTGCAATCTATGATTTTTATAGTGGTCCAATAAAAGGTATCACCCATCTTTGCCTATGTGTAATAATCAAAGCACTCATATGTTGGACCAATAAATATCAAGCTATAAATGAACTCACATGTCACACACAGTAAGCATTGATTCTTGCAGTTTTTCTCATCAAGGCTCTTTTTAAAGTGACATGCAGAAATTAGCAAGTACTGCTTTCCACCACCAGGTTGAAAGCAACTGCACCTGTTGAATTCCTGGTTTACGAAGCACTGCAGTTCTGTCCTTATCCTCTAAAAAAGTTAGGGAAAGGGCAGCTGTCCTACTATGCCAGAAACCCAGGCCTGGATGACACATAAAGTACGTTGCATAAAGGGGAAAAGCAGGAATCAAGATGGTGATGCTGTAAGTCTCGGTCCTTCCCTTTCTAGACAAAACTCTTTGGTGTCAGTGTATATGTAAGAGAAAGATATTTTGAACATGTTTCTTCTTTAGCCCTTAGAAAGGGGCAGAATAAGAACATAAAGGAATAGGCAAGTGGGTTGGAGAGGAAGAGAGATATTTAAAACCCCAGAAGATGAAAAAACAACCAAAGAGTGGAACTATGTGGATCACACATACTCTTTTCTGCTTGAATTTTGCACTTTTGAAATGACCCCTCAGTGATTTCAAACTGCTGCTTCAGTGTTCCAGGTGCAAAGTTACTTACTGGTTTCACAACTTCTGCTCGTTAACAAAAAAACCCATTCCTGGATGGTTCGCTCATGAGAAATAGTAAACTGCTAAAAAAATTTTTTGCAGCAGAGAGAGATTATTGAAGAATTATTGTGCACCCTATGTATCATTGTGTGTTCACTGGAAGGACAGATCCTGAAGCTGAGGTTCCAATACTTTGGCTGTCTCATGAGAAGAGAAAACTCCCTGGAAAAGACCCTGATGTTGGGAAAGAGTAAAGGCAAGAGGAGAAGGGGACGACAGAGGACGAGATGGTTGGATAGTGTCTGCGAAGCTACCAACATGAATTTGACCCAACTCTGGGAGGCAGTGGAAGACAGGAGGGCCTGGCGTGCTCTGGTCCATGGGGTCATGAAGAGTTGGACATGAATTAATGACTAAACAACAACAATGTATCATTTCTTGATGGTTTGGCCCATTGGCCAGTATGATACTGGGTGACATAAATATGATTTTGATAAGTGCAGTACGCAGTTACTACTCCTTCCCAAAAGAATTTTGCAGTCCACATTGAAGCTGTATGTAAGTCTCCTTCAATTGTCCATCCTAAATCTTGTTGTTTAATAAGGTAGAGGTTAAAGGGCTGGAGGGATTTCTATATAAAACCATTCCTTTCCATCAGGGCTGAATCTTTTTAAGGAAGAGAGAGGCAGCTGCATCAAATAACAGATGCTGGCAAAAAAAAAGACTAGCGAAAAGAAAAAGGTTGGTACAGCTCTGTTATTGACTCAGTAACTGAGTTGTTTAGCTCTTCAACACTCTGCTGTTTCAGCACTTGTTTACTTAGCAATATGATCTACTACTTGAATGTTGTGCAGTACTCTGGGCATGTGTAGTTTTAGCATGGTGACTCTCCTTTGAATGGTGACTCTCCTTTGACTCTCCTTTGCACCACACTTTCAATGTTCTTCTCAATACATTCTCCAGGAGACTGAAGGGAACTCTTTGTCATTTAGAACAGGATAATAGCCCTCGGCCGCCTAGATCTGTAATATTTTTAGGAGACTGCAGCAAGCCTCTCATGCTTAAGTGACTTCATAACAGGACTACTGCAATGGGCTATCCTTTCTTGCCATTGTGGCCAGGAGAATTGCAAGCGTCCTGTCTGATTGCTTCAGATTTAATTGGCATTTGTATGAATTAATGGCTTCCAAAAGCCAACCAAAATGGCACTAGGAGCTTTGAGCCTTACAGAATTAATCAAGCTCACAGTCACAAACACCATATTAGTTTCCAACTTTGGATGGCAACCAAATTTCTATGTTAACACCATGTAAACATAAGTGCATAATTGCTGGCATTCTTAAAAGGCTAAGTCCTATTTAGGAATTAGAAATCCATACCCACTTCAATCCCCTCTGGCTGTGGAAATGATTTCTAAGTAGTTGCTGCTGTTGTCATGTTCCTCCAAGCTCTTTTCATAGTTAGGGATTAGGTAATATAAAGGAATTCTATAAATGTAAAATGTCATCAGCTCTGGCTTATCACACTATCAACAATATAAAATATAGCAATACAAAATGCTACAATTACTACAATAAACTGAGAGCATAAACTAACTGTTCCAAGGTCTCAGTCACATCATCAACCTCTCAAGTTCAGTGAAAAAGCAGAACATAGCTCATCTTTGAAAATAAGTGAATTACACTTAGCTTCTGGCCAGATCACCAGAAGCTTCTGGCCAGTCAATATTTGTCCCAAGAGATATGCTTTCTGTCTGAAGTGCTGCAGGAGTGCAGTGTACCTATGTAACTCACTAATCAAACTGATTGTTCTTAATAGGTACCACATCCTGAGAGTCCTCAACAGCTTAAAAAGAAAGGTAAAAACTGAGTTTACAATGCAAAAGTTCAGAGTACTGTACAATTTATGTCATGATTAGTGATGGAGAATCCATACAAAAGCAATTAAAGCTGCAATCGTAAGTAGTATAAGGGATGTGATAGGGTTCGTTGACAGTATCTGACAATTCCTCAGGTTTGGCGGGAAAGGACAGAGGAGACATTTCTTTAATAAACTCTTTATTAACAAGTGTGGCATTCACACCTCGTGCCCCTGCCTGACTCCCCAAACACAGAGCACACAAAGGCAAACTACTACTCCTTTTCACCCACTGCCACCATTGATCACTAAATCAACATTAATTATGGAAGAATGAAGATGCAGGCCCAAACTTCACTGTCTTTTAAATAAAATGTTTTTATTGATTACAAATGTTATTATTAATCATAGGTAACTTCTATTATCATTAATCTCAACCTTCTATTTCTTATTACAGTACAATTCTTTTTCACTTTTCAGACCTCAGATCTCCCAAATATCACTCTCTCCACTCCACTCTCTCTCTCTGCCTCTCAGACTCAGACTGACTCACTCTCTGACTCCGCCTCTTTTATATATCTCTAAGCTCCACCTCTCAGCAACATTAGCCTGCAACATGAATATTCATAACTACTTAACATAATAAGGGTGAACACTACAACAAGATTCTTAGATTTCTTAATAATAACTTCTGTAGGGTCAACGTGACTAAGGTCTACAGGAAAATCTGTCCATAACAAGGGTAAACTTCCCATTACAGGCCTGCGCGGTAAGACTCCCGTAAAACCACCAGTTGCAATTTTCTCTCTCTGTTTCGTTCTTGAACAAAGGCGGAGTTATCCCTGTTATTTTCTTCGGCAATACAAAAGTCCTCCACTAGATGGACTGCTTCTTCCAAATACTGTACTTTGGATGGTTACATTGAACCCAGCTATGCATATTACCCCCCCCCAGCGCAGTTACTAACTGTTCCATTACGATCAAATCTAGGAACTGATCTTTTGTTTTCTCTTCTGGTATTAGCCATTTAATTAAGTTGGCTTTCATCTTCTGCATTAATGATCTGGGATGTACACCTGGTTTCATTCTTAAATCTCGAAACCTCTTCTGATAAGCTTCTTCCGTTAGATTGAGTGTTTGTAGAATTGTAGACTTTACTTTTTCATATTGCATTGCCTCTTTTGGGGACAGTGTGTCCACCACCTCCTGTAAGACTCCAGATAAACAGCCGCCTAGAGTGGTCTATTGACTAGATAGGCGGGATATAAAATAAATAAATAAATAAATAAATAAATAAATAAATAAATAAATAAATAAATAAATAAATAAATAAATAAATAAATAAATAAGAAGTATTAGTGTCCATTGTTCCTGCGGCCATCCAGCCACGGTCACCACCCTTTTTCAAATGTATGCAAATAAGCCTCAGGGTCATCTTCAGGTCCCATTTTCTATACGTGTATAGGAGCTGGTCCTGCTACCCAAGGATTCTGTGCCTGTCCTAACAATTTGGAACTTTTATCTTCCTTATTCTTTAATATTTATCCCATCAGCAACCTCTGTTGATCAGCCAGCATATCTATCAGTCTTTCTTGTCTTTCAATAGTTTGATGTAATTTCACATCCTCTGAAACTCCCACCTTTGGAACTGCCTCACTTTGAGCACCATTGTGATAGGGTTCATTGACAGTATCTGACAATTCCTCAGTTTTGGCGGGAAAGGACAGAGGAGACATTTCTTTAACAAACTCTATTAACAAGGTTCTTAGGTTTCTCAACAATAATTTCTGTAGGGTCAATGTAACTTAAGGTCTACAGGAAAATCTGTCCATAACAAGGGTAAGCTTCCTTGGTAGCTTTCTTTCCTCGATGGGGAGAGGGTCCGAATCGCTCCTGATCGGTCAGGTTTCGCAAACATCCACTCCTCACCACACACATAGTCCCACAACAGGGGTGACGAGACCAGTCTCCCTCGGGTGGCTTCTGATTCGGCTGGAGAGGTCCCGGCCGGACCACCTTCCTCCAAGGACCTCGGCCTTGAGGATACAACAATACAGTCCATTCTTCTGGTCCTAAACCTTATATGGGTATCATTATGTCACCCTCTTTTCTCTCTTTTTCTGAGTTCTCACACCTTCCATCCCTTGTCTCCTTCTTTTGCGGTATTTTGAATACTCGCAGCCCTCCTTCCTCCTCCTGCCACTCATCTTCTAAAACAACCACCTTCCTCGTCTCTCCCGACTTGTCCCCCTCCTCCATCATCAAGAACACATCTACTCCCTTCCTTTGCTTCTCTAACTCACCCCCCTTTTCACCCACCTTCATCCCTTTCACTTCTTCTTTAACTTTCTCTACTTCTCTATCTCTACCCTCTATAGACGTGTTAGGGATGGCTCACTCTCTCTCTTCTCTGCGCTTTTATTCTCCAGTTCACACACCTGTTCTAAGAACAATGGCCACTAAATAAAACGAGACTTTCATCTTAGTAAAAATTGTACAACTTTCCCTACCACCAATACCGTTTTTCCAGTCCTGCTGGGATTTGGTACCTCCATGCAGGTGCATGACATCTTCCTCCCAATGTTTCTTTCTCCACTGAAGTTTTACGTCTCTGACAGTTGCTTAATTTGGTGTGGCTGGATTGTCATCAATGCCAAAGCCAGAAGGCAGGGCATAGAGGGACTCAAGACATTCATGTCACATTCACATACAGGCACTCAACGGATGGGATTCTAAAATGTAATGCAAAATCCGATCTACAGCTGCTTAAAAGAAAACAAGAAAATAAATCTCAATGCATACTCACCCTACTGAAAACAAAAGTGATACATACAGCAGTCACTTAAAACAGTTTAACACTCTTCCCTTGCCCTGCCAAGAAAAGAAATGGCTGCTCCTTCTATGGGTAGAGGAATCTATCTGGTCAATCTGAGCCCTCCCACGGGCTCTAGGATTGAAGAGTCCAAGAAGGCTCCATTTTGTGACTGATGTGTAAGCCATCAATCTCCTTTTCTTTGAGCTTTCTAGTTCCACCAAAGTACTCTTTTGTTTTCTCAGTGAGACTAACTGGCAGCAAGTGGTTTTCCTTCTGGTTTTTTTTTTTAAATCTCTGAAGCTATATTCAGTGTTTCCCAGAGCCACAGTTCGATTGGACTGCTGCTCCGGACCTTCCTTGATTTATGCAAGATCAGTTTGGAAACTAACAAATAGCCTTGCTTCCTTTTGTTTTCCAAATGAATTCTGAATCAGAAGCACTCTTACTTTTAAGCATGCAAGACACACATGAAAGATATATGGGGAGTTTTGTCAAATGGAAGGGCAAAGAAACATTTCAGATAGACAGATTTACTACCCGACACCACACAAATTTAGTTGAATAATTCTTTTTTAATGAAACTAGAGAGCTGCATACAAAAAACCTGCACATCTCCCCATCCCTTTCTTCATCCTCATCCTTGCAACCACCTCATTAGATGGACAACCCTGGATGGGTCCAGCTCAATATTGTTACAATCACAGCACAGACAAGCTGGAAAAGGACAAATATGGAAGAGGAAAAACAAATTAATTTAGTACAGGGCTGAACTTGACATTCTACAGACAGCCTGAATTGAGATTAAAAGCTATGATGCACCCTACTTCCCACCCAACCTCCCCCCCCCCCCACTTCTCCATATGCGTCACAATTGCCCAAACATCTTAATACTACAGCGAAGAATAGGCTTTACTCCCTTTGCATTCTGGAAAGAGAGGCTACAGACTGTAGAATTTCAGGCTTCTGTCCATGCCTGTTGATGCAAGGAACTTAGCATGATGACCAAAAGCTACTCCTGTTGTCAGGCCGCTGTGCTCTGTAGGAAAGAGATCAGACAGTCAGGGAACGAACAGCCTCCAAACCACTACAGACTGCTAATCACCAATGGAAGTGTGAACATGGAACTGCTCAAGAACTCTACAAAGGCCACTATCCTCTCACCTGTAAAGTGCAGCACTTCCGTCCACTGCTTGCAGATGTACACTTGGACATCAGTGCCACCCAGGGCCAAGTAAGTGCCGCTCTGGTCAAATATGAGAGATTTCACCTAAAAAGAAAAGCCTTTTGAGTTAGCCACCTTGAGTTCAGAAGCACACACAGGTCACTGATTTGGGGCAGCTACATCAACAACTCCCCCATTCCAAATGAGGCATCTCAATCTAGAGGTGGTTACAGACCCCTCTGCCAGATACCAGAAGGGTACATATTGGGCCCATAAGGGTTCAAAGCAGGAGAAGAACCCAAGAACATGTAGAGAGTCTGACTGCGATGTGCAAAATAAAGATGGGGCAGGAAGACAGCAAGAAAGGCTGCACAAACCTCAAAGTTGTTGTCCAGCTGCAGTGTCTTAAAATTCTTCAGCTTTCGCAAATCCCAAAGTTTCACAGAGGAGTCATCAGCAGCTGTGGCCAGATAGTAACCATTCTCAGAAAAGGCAATGCTAGTAATGGGACCCGAGTGTCCTGGGAAGTTTGCTACATTGGTCCGTTCCTGAAAAGGGCAAGCCAGACAGGATTGTTAGAAGCACATTAAGCCATTCTAGATGGAAAGCAACACCTCTACCCAAAAGATGCAGAGCTTGTGCACCGCCTCCCACAGTGAACAAGAGCTCATTCTTTCTCAAATACTATTCTTAAGTAGAATATTGAGGTCATCTTTTTTTGTTTTTCCCCCACCTTATCAAAAGTTACTTGCCATCTTAGCAGGATAGTCACATCCAGGCAGATAGATAATTATATAGGGAACTTCAGACACTGGATCCAAGCGGTTTTAAGTGGATGAAAAAGAAAAGTTTCAACAAAGTCCTTCAAAAGAGTTTTGGCTGACACAGCATGCAATGTCAGCCAAAATATTTTGGAAGCATCTTTTGATGCACAAGAACTTGCCATTGTGAATCCTAAAAAGAAACGGGCCATGCAATTAATTTCTGCCAGTGGCTCATTTCTCTTTCAAGCTTATAAGGAAACTGTGGCACTGCCTTGCCTTCCCTCTTTTTCCCCCTCTCAAAAGTGGATGGAGTCAAACAGAATTCCAATTTCTCTTAACAACAGTCTGAGCACCTCTAGCTGACGGTATGTAATGTGACTGTACCCACTCACACCAAGACTGCAACTGACAATAAAAAACAGGAAGTGTAGGTCATCGTGCCATGTATCCTGGGGATCCAATATCAACATAAAGAATCATGTGTATCACTTTGAAGGCAAAATCATCCTAGTCATACTAGGCTCTTGCATCATTCGAGCAGAAGATCTACACAGCACACAGGCAGTAGTTCTTCTGCCTTCCTCATTCATATAACTGTGCAGGTCAGATTCTGTCTAATTTCTCACTGAGATAATAGTAATATTTTTCACTTGTATGATATGTAGAAATATTTCAGACACTTCATACTCACTGCCCATAATTGTTATAGCCAGTCTAGCGAGGGAGATGATTAAGAAGACTGACGCCTGAAATCTGTTTTTACCTTTAAGTCCCAGATCTTAATTTGAGAATCCATCGTTCCCGTCCCAAAAATGAGCCCATCAGGATGGAATTGAGCACAAGTGAGAGCTGCAGAAAGAGACAACAACAATGGATTCACCGCAAAGCTGCAAGGGCAAAAGGATGGGAAGTCTCCAACCAGCCTTCCCCTTTTCATGAAACACTGACACAGTGACCCCTGGACACTGTGCAACGTTCTCAAACATGGCTCATGGAATTATGATAAAGCTCAGAATACTTACCACAGCCAGAAGTTTCATCTGTGACCTTGGTGAGAACACGGCCAGATTGGATATCAGAGAAAGCCCAGTACTGAAAAAGAAAGACTAAGGGTTACATTTGTTTGGGGTGGAGAATTGATTTTGTTTCCTTACTTTAAAAAAAATCCGTTCCAGAAATGTTTGACTGATTTTCTTTTTTTTAATTGTTTTATACTGATGTCTTGAGGGAGAGGAGGTTATCCTGAGATATTTTGTAAACTGAATTTTAAAACAGTTTTATATTACGCCAGACTGTTTCTCTACTGTTTTATCTTTCACGTTTCAGTCTCACCTGGTCATCAGAAGAGCTCAGCAGGTAATCTCCTGTGGCATGGAGGCTCAGCCCTGTCACAGCACTCTCGTGAGCACGCACAACTTGCACACATGAGGCACTGGGGACTGACCAGATCCGAATAGTGGCATCTGGAGAAGCTGAGAACACTAATTCCTGAAGAAGAAAAGGAACAGCAGCCTCAGAATTAGACTAAGGCAGGGTTTTTGTCTCTTTAGTTCAGAAACAGGAGACACATCCCAAGTCATCAGCTCAGATGCTAGTAGCAGTCACGCACAATATATTTGTGAGGGGATGTCAGGCAAGATCACACAGTCACTTCAGCAAGATGACAAACAATCAGTCATGCTCTCAGGCAGATGAAGTACAGACAGGAAATCAGAGTTCTAACCTGGGATGGGTGGAAAACTACATTGGTGACCTTCTTGGTATGTCCTTTCAGAGTCGCCAAGATCTGCTCTGAGCTCTTGTCAAAAACAACAACATTTTTATCAGCACCACCTGCAAAACAGGAGTATAACTCAGAAATCAAAATCGTAAAAGCCTAGTGAAAGAGACTCCTCCCTGCTATACTCTTGAAGGATTTGCTGTCTGTTAGCAATGTCTGGTTTACCACTATGCAGACAAAGTAACACTATGGAACCAAGACTTCAGAAACAAGTTCAACATCCCAAATTACTGACATTTTAAAATACCAAACAAAGAGAAGAAACTCCTTTTGTATGGACAGAAGGCTCCTATGGCTGACATCTTTCTGACACAGAAATAGGTAGGGAGACAGACAAATTATTTATTTCATAGATTTCTATACTGCCCCATTAGTGCAAAGCACTATTCTGGGTGGTTCACAAATTAATAATATAGAACAGAAATACCAATAACTTAAATAATAAGAATAATAAAACTAAAAGCAAATCACATTAGTAGAACACATAAGAGAAATAAGACGGCTCAAATATTATCATAGAGCAGGCAGGGCAGGAGATACTCTGGGAAGGACACCTTGACGTACCTGTGAGGATTTTGTTGGTGTCAGAAGGACACAAATCGAGAGCCAGAATACCAGGAATGCTGGCACTGTGCAGTCCCTGTTCAAAAACAACAGTGTTGTCATTAACAGTTCAAGCTAGGAAAGACGAAGGGCCTGCAACTGAATCATATCAACTGACAAGCAACTGCGGGGAGGAACTATTGCAAAACACATGCTTTCAGGCCCTTGGCTGTAGCTCACACTTTTCTCTTTGTTGGTGCCCAACAAAACAAGCAGTTTTGATTTATTTCATGAGGATCTGTGGCAGACGGGCCACTGCAGACATAACTCCTAACTTGCTACTTCAAGCAAAAATTGGGATTATGGCATCAAGGGCAAGTCAATTCCCTTGCATAAAGAAGCAGTGGAAGCAAGTCTGAAATAACTCCAAAAAGTGATGGTTACAGGGTTTTTTTAAAAGGCAATCACAACTGCACAGTTGTCGAACCCTGCAAACAGAAGCAGCAAAGTGCCAATAATCTGGGGAAGCATCACAAATACAGATGGGGACGAATTGCCATTTCCGGCTTCATGATCCATCAAAGTTGACAAATCATGAAGTACCCCCTCCCCATGAACCAATGAAGCATGAATCAGTTTGGGGGTGGGGTGGGGAACAGCCGCAGGCTGCCTGGAAAAAAAAAACACACAAACACACCGTAATCACCACCGCCATGCCTCCATAGCCATGGCCTGCAGTAAGGGACACTGGTTGCCCTTTGCAAAGATGGTGGCTGCAGCTTAATTTAGGCTGCAGCTTAATGTAGGGTAGGGAAGTTGCAGCCTCCATCTTTGCAAAGGGCAGCCTGGATTCCCTTAAGGCAGGCCATGGCTGCAGAGGCCACCACAGCGGGCGGCGCTGGATCACGGCGGCGCTGGATGGTGGCAGTAGCTAAGGTAGGGAGAGGAAGTGGGCAGGGGATTGGCTGTGGAGGTGGGTGGCTGCTTATCGGCTGATCGGCAGGCCTGTAGGCAGAATGGGAAAGCCACAGGAAGACAGGGAATACTAGCCTTCCCTCTCTTCCTATAGGGGATGAACAAAAATGGGGGAAATATTTGTCTCTTCGTATTTGTTGGGGTCCCTGGAACTGGTGAATATGAAGGGACATATCAGCGATTCCTCACAAATATTGCGACCCTTTTTTTTAATTCGTCCCCATGTCTAGTCACAACATCATAGTAAGAAACCCGTATTTCTGAAGTTAACACAATCTGCAAGCCGCACAGTTTCCCCAGCCCTGCAAATTACTGCAAAGCATGGTGGAAGTGTAAAGTCATGGTTAACCTATGACAAGCGTTGTCCAGATGGGCCTATTAAACTACAGAAATGCAACTCAACCACATTCACAGAACCATTTAGGAAACATCTGACTTCCTCAAGACACAGCCTTCTCAACTGTGAGCACGATATACTCACCACATGTGAAGCCACCTGCCGGTATCTGCTTAGCTCCTCTGGTTTCACCAGCTCCTCTGGCACAGTCTTCCCTCTCTATCAAAAAGACAAGACAGAATTGGTCAAAGTAGAATTGGAACCTCCTATCAGCCTACAACATAGGAAGCTATTGGTTTGCACACGCAACATAAGCTCTGAAAAAGTGGTACTCACCTTTTTGCGCTCCGTGGTCAGCACAGTGGCTTTGTCTTGAAGCTGCAAGACAGAACAGTATTAGAAGTCAGACTCAAAATGGACATGTAAGCACACAGGCTGGCAGTGGACAGGATCACAGCTGCAATGCCAAAGGAATGCACAGTGGTGTAGAAACGGCACATGTGTTTCTATAAGGACAGCTCATTTTAAAAACTGAATAGGTAAACCATAACTGCATTTTTATAGCGCAAGGCTGGGCGACTTTAGGAGATCTAGGGGCAATTTTTCTTCACCTGGGATCTTCTTGGGGCCAAAAAAGATTGCCAAAAATGCGATTAAAAGGTATCAAATCATGAACCCAAACACGGCCAACAGTCAAATCCAGTTCTGAAAAAATGGATTTATTTGTTCTTAAACAATATAGGCCAATTTGAAAGATGAATCCATGTCCCTGCAGGCTTCCAAGAGTAGCAATTCACCATTTCTGTGGACGAAAACTGTTTCTGAGGTAAGTGCAGGGAGTCCAATGAGTCAAGGGCTGTAAAAACAGCCCAGGGGAGGCGCATGTAGCCCCAGGCCCACATGCTGCCCGCTGCTGCTACAGAATAAGGAGAAAGTGACAAATTGTGAAGTGAGGTTGTTTTGTACCTTCTGGATAATCTCTGGGGTCATTCCTGCCAGTTCTCCTAGGTCCATTGGTTCACCAGCACCCTGAGATATAGAAAGGAGGAGTGTATTAGTTCAGAGAAGGAAAAGAATGAATGAAAACCATGGTCAGTTCCTGCACATGTGTTACATACCACAGCATTGGGCTGGGAGGATGGTACTGCCTGGGGAACAATGAGGCCAGCCTGGGGTTTCAGAGTTGCCAAAGCTGTAAGAAAAGATACAGTGCAATTTGACAGGGCAAAAAGACAATTGGCACAATAGACTCCTTCTCTGGACACAACCCACAGCGCATGTAAGATGCTGGGCTTTTACCTTCTCTCGCTGCAGTGACCTCTTTGGTGAGACGGGCGATGACACGACAGGCAGCATCATGTTGGTACAGGGCATGAGACAGCTCCTGGCGTGTCGTCTGCAGCTGCTGCCGCAGTGTGAAACTATGCAGCATAACAGCATCCTAAAGGAGACAGATCGGCATAGCAGTGGATGTCTGCAAAGTGGCCACGTTCCCACGTTAACAACAAATCAGGATTCCTGACTTATGCTGGCTTGGTAAAGCAGCATGCCAGTTTGCACAAGACATTAACTTTAGTCCTCCTGCTCACATACGCAGATAACCAAATCAGAAGCAGACTGTTTCGCATGACATCCAATCTAGACACCCTGAAAGATTATATGAACTAGGGAGGAATGCTTTAAAATGTAGAGAATAATTTCAGGTGTGTTATCTTAGTGAACTAGTTATCTTAGGAGGAAATTCTGTAACATTCAAGTGGGGGTGGGGAGAGATACCTACCCATTCATCCTGAAGTGCCTTCAAAATGGCTGGAATACTAGTAGCCGACGGTGGCTTTGGCCGAATAGGGTGGGCAACTGTAAATGACAGGTAGAGGAAAACATTAATTCTTAGAAGATGTCTGTTTCCCAAGTATCATCCTTACTGTCTCACAAGGCTACCTACCAATCAATGGCTGAAATCTACATCACAAAAAGCTGTAGCAATTTTTTTGGAAATCAAAAATTTCCAATTTTTTTGGCAGAGGCTCTGTCAGAATCTGCCCTCCCATGAGATTTTGCAAGTCTCAGGAAATCTTGCGATTGCTGCAGTAAAGAGGGGCACTTTCCACCCTACTCCTCACCTTTGATATCTATGAGTTGTTCTTCAGACAATGGCTGGTTGTTCACTGGATCCGTTCCATTCTCTGCAATATACTTTTCAATGAGTCTTCGCTCATAGACATGGTTTGAGACAGGAGACACACAAGGATGCTCAGGTACCTCATTTGAAACTGCAAAAAATAATTACAGGTAAGGACTGAGAAGAAATTTAAAGACCCATGTCTATGACCCCAGTTTGGGGGGGGAGCTAGTGAAAATATAGAAACAAGTACAAGGGGGGGAAAACACCAAGTATCCCAACCCACTAGAATTCAAAATAAAAACAACTGTCAGGCATCTCTTACAGTCCTCCTCTGCAGAGTAAAACCAAAACCAGATTTATTCACCCAACTGTAGTATTATTTTCTTAAGCACTCTGGGAAGAACAGAATCCTCCCTGACAGAGCTGTCTTCCATCATAGTAACAAGTGGGTTCTCACACATTCCTGTTTAAGCTGACATGAGCCATAATGCAATGTACTCAACTATACCATCTTTCCATCACAGTGGAATGGAATCTGTTCTGATCTAGGTGCTTAGGAAAGAACACTCACACTTTCAGCAACCCATTATGAATAAGCTTTCAAACAGATTGAATAAAATATCAATTTTTAAAAGTTCCTTGAGGATCTCTGGGCACCTACCAGAAAAGGATGCATTGTATATAACATACTATGAGTGACAAGGTTGGATTTAGCTTCGGATGAGAAATTCTGCCATGTTTGGGGGCCAATTTCTATCTTCCAGCACCCTCTGGGAGCTATGTAGACCTCCCTCAGTTAAAAAAAAAAGTACTGAAGTCCACAACCTAATTTGAAACATTAGAAAGGAGGGGGCAATTCCCCCCCTTAGGGGCCATGTGCTGGATCCTGATTGAGATGAATGCAGTGTCACTGAATGTCAGTGGAAACTAATTGAAATCAATGGCACCTAGGTAAGTAAAAACACAGTTCCATTAACTGCAACAGACCCAAGGTCCATGGAATTTATCTGGATCCAACCTTCTGCATGAAACTGAATACCAACCTCCAATGGCTGGGTTTTAGCCTCAGCAACTGATAGGTTTCTGTCATGATAACAGAGGCACTGGAAAGCCCACCAGCTATTAGAAATCGGAATCCAAAGGGCTGCCTTAGATGTCACACACTTACTTGCTCCACACTCATGACAACCCTACATTGCATATTCTCCTGCTTCCTCAAGTGGTAGGCAATGATATGGAGCAGGGGCAGGGAAATGTTACCACACCTCTAAGCATTCCTATACCTGAGTAAAAACTCAATATAGATGAATCCTATCTTTATTATGCTGAAGGAAATGTGGGTTTGGAGAAAGCTGTTCAGTGAGATACAGACTGTGTTTCAAGGAACACTTGGGTTCCTTGAAAAGTAATCAGAGACTCCTCAATGAAAAGATGAGTAAGGGTAGACAAACTTCACTGAACCACAGCATATATATCTTTCCCTGCAATGCATAGTTACCAAGGAGTGCTAGATGTATTCCAGAGAGCACTCGACACTTCGTATAGGAGAATTATCAGTCTTCTCAGCCTGTGCTCCACCTGAACAAACTATATACCTGACTCAGAACATGGAACAGAATGTTTTGCTACAGAAGGAGATTCTCCACCTGACAAATCAGTGCAGAAATGACTTCTGGAAAACAGAAATTTAAAATACTGGCTCATTGAAACTTCTGAATCCAGAAAAGGGCCATGGAAATTTGGAAAAGAAGTACAGTAATATGAATAGCTAATGCAGCAACACAGTAGAGATGTATTTCCCTGTATGTTTAATAACTTGCTCATATAAGAATGGCAAATGCAGGTTACAGTGAGGTTACTCCTTACTGTAAACCATGAGAGAATATTAACCCTTCCTTTGTTAGATACTGTGGTTTTTAGCCAACAATCCTGCCACTCTCCACCCAAGTCATGCTTTAGGATCCTTGACTCTGGAGTTAAAAAGGCCAATATACAGAAACATTGAGAAGGAAGGCAAGGGGATCTCTCTGCCACCTTCACTATCAAGTACTGCAGAGCTCTTTAATATGTTGCACACAACACCTGTACATTCCAGCACTGCAATTAGATAATAACAGTTTGCTTCAACTGTAATAGTCCCCAAGGAGAATGAGTAAGTGTCTCTGATGCAGGATGATTTTTGAAGCCTGCAGACTTAAAAGACACATGCCGTGCATACTAATAACACCAACAGGCCGTTCTTGAGGCCTCAAGATGCAGAATTTGAAGCACACCCACATAATTGAGCATTTACACCATCACAGGTGCATTCAAAACAGACTGGGGTGTAATTACAAGACAACAGCTTACATGTGATGAAGCAAGCAAGGCTGCTTTTTAGATCTGCCCAGCCAGAGCAAAGAAATGCTAACATGACATGTACGCTGCTCTATTATACTTGCCAGTTCTACAGAACCCATAGATTTCTAAGAGATTAATTCATTCATGCTGTAGTAGGCAGAGATAATCACTAGACAGGCAGGCAGGTTGCAAAGAACCTAATCGATTTAGAAATAGGTGGGCCAGAATCCCACTGGTGTTCACAAAAGTTTTGTGCCACAGCTAATTGTCAATTGAGGGCTACCTCTGTTGTTAAATAGGGTTTCTGCTCAGGCATACAACTGACACATATCCTGACACCTCATCCATCAGCTGAGGTCAAGTTATGCAAATCTGACACAAACACCTGTTAGATTCTGGCTTCACAAGGACAAATAGCTTTTTTTTAAAAGCCAAAGAACATGGACAATTTAAAAAATCCTTTTACTTAATGTCTGAAAGTGGGTGGGATTTTTTTAACCTACACGTGTTGAAAAACAAATCATTATAATTTTTGTGTGTGCTCAGAATAAGTAAAAATATTAAGCAATTTTTAAAAAATTAAATGAGACTTTTTTTACAGTTAGAATACTTTTTGATTCTAAAAGGCCCTATGTGACAACAGTTTTACTTTAAAATATGTTATTGTTCAAAATTCTCATTCTGGAATAAGGATTACAAATTCTAATTCTGTAGAGAAAATGTATCCGCATGCAAGGGTGTTAATTTTATGAAGTTCCATGGGGTTCTATAAAGATAATTTAAACTATTCTTTATAAAATATTGTCAAAGTCTTTCCAGTACTGATGGTTGTCCTAACAGAGTAAAGAATGAATCCTACAAATATTTATGGTTCCACCTTTGAATTGTAGATTGCTCACCTTCCTGTGCCTTAAAAAAATCTGCTTGAATGAGTTTGATAACTTAGATTATCGTTCATTTTCTGATGTAACTGCAAAAACAATCTGAATTTTTTTCAAATGCAATATTTAAAAAAATGAACAGGAAGGCCTTTCTAAAAATAAAACTGTACTGCCAAGTTGTGTAAAATATGTATTATGACTATGGCAAGCAAAAATGTACTTGGGATGGAGAGAATCAAAGAATTAAATTTAATTGTTTTAAGTAATTATGTAACTTAAGTGTACCCTGGTAGCAATTTTTGTCTTATGTTCTGTTAACCTTTTCTAAAAACATAGAAGTGATAGAATAAATGCTTGTTAAAAGGGTTTCAAATGTCTTGTGGGTTTTTCGGGCTCTTTGGCCATGTTCTGAAGGTTGCTCTTCCTGATGTTTCGCTAGTCTCTGTGGCCGGCATCAGAAGATGGCGGCCACAGAGACTGGCGAAACGTCAGGAAGAGCAACCTTCAGAACACGGCCAAAGAGCTCGAAAAACCCACAACAGCCATTAGATCCCGGCCGTGAAAGCCTTCGCGAATATATTGTTTCAAATGTCCTTTAAAAATAATGTTTAAAGTAGCTAGAGAGCATTAATCATTAAATCAATAAATTAATTTCAAACTGATTTGTTACATTATTTTCAAAATGTAGCTTCATTCACCCTTGTTCTGTAAAAGGTAATTAATCACAAGCAGGTAGAATACTTTTGACTCCGTATTTTCAAGTTCTAAGAAACCATAAGGCTTATGTTCAACATAGGAAGCTTTAAGAGACAAAATACAGGTGGGAAATTGTAGAACTTTGTTGAGCAGACAGTAACAGTCTAATTACAGACAAAATCTAAAATCAAACACAAACCTAGAAATCACTGAAAAAATAATGTGCCATTAAGAGTATTTCAAAAGTACTGCAAAAATGTATTTCTCAAGCTGTTTTAAGCTACATCCTTACAAACAGGTGTTTCATGTGGCATATTTTAGGGTAGCTGCAAAGATGTTCAAAACTTTCTATCGTGCTGTAAAATATTACGTGCAACCACACTACTACTTAAACATATATTTCATGATTTGCACAATACTGTAATTTATCTGTTCAAGTTTGCAAACACAAGAACTAAAACAAAATACAGTTGTCAGAATGGGTACTTTAGCAACCAAACCTATTGCCAAGTGACACTGTTCAACATCCATAGTCAAAACACCGGTCAAAAATTTGTTATGCATTTTTAAAGTACAGGACAGGCAGAAGCTTGAGTAAGAGAACCACAGAGCCCAGTCACACTTCTGAACCTACAGATCAGATAGACTCACTGCTTTGGTTGCCAGAAGTGAAGGAAAAGAGAACCATTAAACTCAAACTGAAGAACCCATTCAAGCATCAGTGTAATAGATTAGGCCCTTCAAGATGACAATTAAGATCAACAAAGATATATTTGAGAGCTGGAAGTCAAAATCCAACTATCCTGTTTCGCTAGCTATCCAAGATCTGTCCACATGCATGTGCTGAGTGTATAAGTGAGTGCATGTATAAATACTAGAATAACCTCTTCTGCTATAGGATATTCTTCACAGAATATTAAGTTGCTGTCAAAAGCATTCTGAGTTTACAGGATTACAATGGCCTTACAACTTAACTACTTGTTCCATGTGAACCAGACCATCGCTCTCTGCCTCTGCCTGAAGATCGCCATCTGCCACTGCCTAAATACTTACTGCAATGGGAAGTGTACCAGTAATCTAGATTGCTGAAAGTTTTACAACACCTTAAATGATAGCAAATTTTATCTGGCAGTCTTTCATGAAATGCAACCCACTTCATCAGGTATTGGTGCAGTATATAAAAGCATATGTCAAACCAAACTCCCATAGATGAAGGTGCCAGAGGTTGTTGTTTTTGCTACAACTAATACTGTATAGCTAGAGTTTTATACTACTGGAAATCTATGTAACTGATTCCATTGGCAAACTACTATTATCATTAAAGTGAAGTGGCACTTGATGAAATGGGTTGTACTTCTTTTGTGAAATAACCATGTTAATCTTTAAAGTAGATTAACACTCTTTGCTGTTTTCATCATCAAGAAATTGCCCTTAGTGTTCAGGTGAAACCTCCTCTTCTGTAATTTAAGCCCATTGGGCTCAGTACTAGTCTCAGAGGTAGGAGAAAACAAATTTTACCCCCTTCTATGTAACAAGCTTCTGAGCTGGATGAGGTGCATTTCTGAGTGTGTGTGTAGAACTGCAACCTAAAGGATGCAGTTCTGTAACATCAGCCAAAATTAAGTCACTTGAAGTACGCTGGGACTCCTGAAAAGTGTCACTGCCCTTTCCCTCTACACAAAGACAGAGATAACCAGGAACTGCTGGATAGCTCAATGGTTTAGGCATCTAGCTGCGGAGCCAGAGTTCGATTCCCCACTGTGCCTCCTTGATAGGGGCTGGACTCGATCATCCATAGAATTCCTTCTAGCTCTGCAGTTTTAAGATGATGATGATGATAATAATAATGAAAAAGAGGCAAGGGGCCACGAGAGCTGGTGCAGGATAACGACTGAGGCAGGGACCTGCAACTCTACCATTCAAATCTTTCGCTTCTCCCACAAGCCCAGAAGTCTGCCCAAAAAACGCACATCCGCTACCTGGGGGAAAAACACTCCTGGTTTGCCTTACAAAACGGATGTAAAGACTAAAACTGAATACGGCATGAGAAACCAGGAACACGTGAAGGCGCTTCAGAACTGTTACAGGCTAGGGTTACTTATAGAGAGCCTCCCATCCCGATCCTTCTTCCTCCTACAAACTACAAATAAGGGTTCTGCTATGCGGGGACAGGAAGAAAGGCGTAAAGGGCGAGACCAAAGGGGCACAAAAACGAGACCACTCACTGGAGCAGATGAGGGACATGGCGAACGCCTCCTCGGTATAGGGCCCCCGAGTACTTCCGGGCCACTAAACCAAGGTGGAAGATTCTGCTTCCGGGAACCCGGTCCAGTGCCTTGACACTCTACCCGACGCCACGCCGCACCGCGCGCGCGGGAGATTTCAGCACCGACCGGAAACGGAAGTCGCGCACAATCTCCCTTCCCCCCCTCCTCCTGCCGTGGCCTCAGAAACTTAACGGTTTACGGAAGATTCGCAACTTCCACATCCGGAGGATGAGGCCGCGCGCGGGGGGGGGGGGGAAGCTATTGTATTCGCGGGCATACAGTTGGATCCTGTGGGTTTTAAGACCGACGTAAACGTCTCGAAGTCAGCCTTTGGTTTCCTCCTGGAGTCATTCTCGCCATGTCCCCGAAGCGCAAATGACGAAAGCAATACAGCACGTTAGATTTGGTGGTGGACGTGGGCCGATTTGCTTTTGGACTACGGCTCCCACAATTCCTCTGGCTGCTAAGGGATTTCTGGGAGTCGTAGTTCAAAAAAAACAATGTACACTTTGCCCACATACCCTCAGTAGCGTGTCTCGACGTGGAACGTCACAGGGAAGGCTCTTTCTGAGTGGGGGTGTTACTTCTGGGAGGATGTATTTTTCTTTTTCTGAAATTTTATATAAACATAAGTATATTACTTTTATGCTTGTAAAACAGTGGGATTTCAACACTGTTCGAGCAACTGAACGCTAGATTTGGATTGAAAATGGAGCCTGAAAGGGCAGTTCAGCGAAATCGTAGTCTGAAGGATTTTTTAAGGGGAGGTTTTGGGTTGACCACTTGCAATAGCAACATTATAAAACTACATGCTGTAAACTAGTTAGCCACAAGATCCCCATCTGATCTGCAATGTAAAAATTATAATGTGAATTATAATAATCTCACCCTGTTTGTGCTGCTCCTTAAAATTAGTGTCCTGCCATTATTAGGAACTGCTGCAATGATTTTCTGTGCCACATACAATCTGGACTCAAAAGTTGTGGCGTTGCACTGAGTAAGCCTGGATTTGGATGAGAGCTGCAGTCCAAGAATATTTCCCGTCCCTGTATTAGACCAGGTTGTGGTACATACAGTAGGCAAGATTGGGAGAATTGGCCAAGAGTAAAGAGAATTTATGTAAAGAGTAAAGAGGGACGTGGTGGCACTGCGGGTTAAACCACAGAAGCCTCTGTGCTGTAAGGTCTGTAGATCTTCAGCTGTAAGATCGAATCCATGTGATGGAGTGAACGCCCATCGCTTGTCCCAGCTCCTGCCAACCTAGCGGTTTGAAAGCATGCAAATGAGAGTAGATAAATAGGGACCACCTTGATGGGAAGGTAACAGCGTTCCATGTCTAAGTCGCACTGGCCATGTGGCCATGGAAGATTGTCCTCAGACAAACGCTGGCTTTATGGCTTGGAAATGCGGATGAGCACCGTCCCCTAGAGTCGAACATGACTGGACAAAAATTATCAAGGGGAACCTTTACCTTTAAAGAGAATTTATGGGGGAAGAGGACCAACGATACAGTGGTATACGTAGCATGTATAATGACGTATATCTGTCCTTGTACATTAACATACAAATATATGTAGGATTTAGAAAGGCAAATATCCATGGTTACAATGTAGATATGAGTCTCTGTCACATATAGACTTGTTACAAACACAGAATAAGTACGTATAGTGGTTTTGCTAAATCACAGACTGCACTGTTTATGATTAGGTACTGTATTTTTATTATGCTGTGATGCTCTCCAGCTTGTTTTACTAGCCTTTAGGAGATTTGGATTGTTTCTTTTTTCACTGGAGTCCAGGACACAGACTGAACCAACGAGCCAGACTGCTAAGTAACAGTGGAGAAAGATCTTTCTTTACCAGCTTTTCCTACAGATTCCCTCATTTCCAGCCAGCATGATCAGCGCTTGGGAGGGTGTCTGTGATAATAATTGTAGTCCAGCTGATCTAGAGGCACCTTCTTGGGGAAGGCTATTCTGAAGCATTGACTGAAAACTTACAACAGAAGAAAAAGTTTCTCATACCCCTAGACTTTCTCCTGCCATTCATGTTTCAGAGGGACATACTTTAAATACAAGAACAAGGTTTCAGATGTATGTATGGTGCCCCAAATAAGGGCACCAAGAATTTTCAGTGGTGTATTTGGTATAAAGAACTCCATAGCTATATAGACAACCATACATAGCAGCATTATGGCAACTGCATTTTTGCTGATGATCCTGAATGCTGCTGTACAGGATTACAATCCTGCCAAATTCCTAATGGTGGCTGGCATTCCTTTGGAACTCTCCCAACTGTTGCCCTTGGCTTTGAGAAGTTTGGGGAATGGTGGGGAGAGCTCAAGAGCTTAAAGCAGGATTGTAGTATTCAGTATGTGTTGTTTGGCTGACAGAGCTTGGGATATTTTGTATTTTTGCTCACATTGTTTTGTCTTGCTTTCTGATTCTATCAGTCCTTTGGGGCTGTGGCAGAGTGTCTCCTTCTTGATCATCACAGAAAGATAACATATTCAATGGGGGCAGGGTATAGTGATCCATCATTTCCTTTAGCTGCTACCCCAAGTGTTGCCACCTCTCAGGGTTTTTTTTAATGTTACTGGTTTAATGCTACATCAGATAAGGGGTGGAGTGAGAATTCAGAAGTGGACATTTCAGCCTTATGTCACTTTGTAAACTAAGCAAAGATGGGGGGCTTCTGAGGAAAGAGGACTGGGGTAATAGCAGAGGAGGGTGTGATGTATTGCAGAGGGAAGCACAGTTGATTTGACTGTCTGTGTAGATACATTCAGTGCACCTTTGTGGAAAAATTGAGAAGGGTAGGAAGGAGGTACAATATTGGATCGAGGGGGTGTATGTGCACGTATCCCCTTCACGGATTGCTGCCTTGTCATGGCGAAGGGGCTTGAGTAATTCAGAGAAGCTATGGGCTATGCCGTGCAGGGACACCCAAGACGGACAGGTTGTAGTGGAGAGTTTGGACTAAACATGATCCACATGGAGCAGGAACTGGCAAGCCACTCCAATTTCTTTGCCAAGAAAATTCCATGAATTTGACCCAACTCCGGGAGGTAGTGGAAGACAGGAGGGCCTGGTGTGCTCTGGTCCATGCGGCCACGAAGAGTCAGACATGACTTAATGACTAAACAACAACAAATTGCACGTATATACATGTGTATGTTATACAGTGTATGTACAGTATATGTAAGTAAAATCAACTATGGCAAAGAAAGATAAGCTAGGATGTTTTCTAATATAATAAAATATTTGATCTGTATCTCCGAAGGAAACGACACCTGGTGCTCCTGATTTCTACAACTTGCTTTCACTGATCCTTGCCTTTTCCCCTTCAGATAAGATGATTCTGTGCCACTCATGGGAAATTCCTATGATATTATTGAGGATCTGTTAGTGGGTGTTGCCATCAATAAAAACTGATAGCAAAAACAAGAGCCACCACATAAGAATATCATTGGAACTCATATGTGTGTGTGAAAAAGTGTGAGTCTTTTTATATATCAGCAAGATACATAACTGCTATGAGATTTACATCTCATTTTATGCCCCAAACAACCCTGTGAAGTAGGTTTGGTTGAGAGGTTGGTTCTCCCTGTTCCAACCCTAACCATTCTATTATACTGCATCTCTACTAAGTACTGCGGGTTAAACCACAGAAGCTTCTGTGCTGTAAGGTCTGTAGATCTTCAGCTGTAAGATTGAATCCACGTGACGGAGTGAGCGCCCGTTGCTTGTCCCAGCTCCCGCCAACCTAGCGGTTCAAAAGCATGCAAATGCGAGTAGATAAATAGGGACCACCTCAGTGGGAAGGTAACAGCGTTCCGTGTCTAAGTCGCACTGGCCATGTGACCACGGAAGATTGTCTTCGGACAAAACGCTGGCTCTATGGCTTGGAAATGGGGATGAGCACCGCCCCCTAGAGTCAAACCCGACTGGACAAAAATTGTCAAGGGAAACCTTTACCTTTTTACCTTTATGACACCAAGGGTAAAACATGCTTATACAAAAAGAGTACAACAACAAATGTGCTTAATTTGCATAATATGGGAAAAGTCGTTTTATGCAATATTCAGATTAGATTGCCTGGATTTAGAGAATTGGAATATGATTAACGCTAGGTTTTTGGGAAACTGCACAGTGCCAGAGCACTACCATAAAAAGTGACCGGTAAACAACTTATGAGTACTTTATTTCTTTTTCTTCTTTAGATATTCAGGATTTAATATTCTTTTGGATCTCACCATTTATGCTTTGTAAGTGGAAAGAGGTAGCTAGGGTTTGTTTTCAAATATTGTTAGCCGCCCAGAGTACGTACTGCCAAGGCACTAGATGGGTGCAGTATAACTGAATGAATTAATTAATCTAGAAAACATTGAAAGGATCACTTTAAGTCTGAATCAGCTTGTCAGCACATCATGTCCTCTTACTCTTGATAGTCACTGGACGTTTATCAATTGTTTCTGTGGCTTCATATTACAATGCATAGTTATCTGATTTATCCAGGTTTGTTTGCATTACCACCTGATACTTGTTTTATGACCACTGTTTTGCACTCCTGTTCCCTGTGGCCCTATGGATAAGTTAAGCTCTCTTCCTTTTTGGGGTGGACAAAGGCTACTCATCTCCATGATGGCTGGATAGCTCAATGAGTTTGAAGCACCCATGGGTTTGGGATTCCTCACTGTGCTCTGTAGGAGAAGAGCTAACACCATCTGGCCTTGGGCAAGCTATAATATGCTAGAGCAGTGGTCCCCAACCTTGGGCCTCCAGATGTTCTTGGAATACAACTCCCAGAAGCCTTCACCACCACTTCTGCTGGCCAGGATTTCTGGGAGTTGAAATCTAAGAACATATGGAGGCCCAAGGTTGGGGACCACTGTGCTAGAGGGACAGGTAAGCTGCTTCTGAGTACTCGCTGAGAAATCACCATAAATCAGAATTGATTTGATGGCACATACTGTAATTTATTGAATTACTTACTAACATATATTAATCTGTTTAGCTATCACAGGATGATCTTGAAAACTCACAACTACTACTGTTGAGATAATCACTTTCTACACTAAAATCCTGGTACCTTTATATGGGCAGCAAATCAAAATCCAATCCTCAGATGCTAAAGCAGGTTCCTCTTCGTTTGAATTTCTTTGGGAAAGAACTTGGCAGGTGACTTTGTAAAAATATGCAAAATTGTGACAGGAGGGAAAGGACTCAGCAGCAAACATAAACATCAAAATGTTCTAACTCTTGATCTTAAACGTGCAACTCTTAGGTGTGAAAACGTTATTTCCAATTTAAAGAAAGCAAGGTTTTGTTGGAAGAAATGGCGTAGCAGGACTACAATGCCCAGCGTGCTGCTGCCTGGGGGGGGTTTGAGCGGCGCTTTGGACTCCATTTCCCAGAATGCAGCTGGGCTTGGAGCAGGATTTGAAATTCACCATCAGGAGGGAAGGGGCGGGGAAGAGAGAGAGAATAAAGGATTTCTTTCTTTGGCTTTCTTAAGTTTTGTTTGGAGCCGAGCTGGAAGGTAGGCGTCCTTGCTCGCTCAGCTTGACGTTACGGGACGCCTGCAGCTTATTCGTTTTAGGTCTGTGTGTGGTTCCCGCAGGCGAAATCTCGGTAGGACCCTCTTGACCCTCTTCTGCATGGAATTCGGGGGTGGAGGGGTGTAAGGTGTTTTTGTTTTGGAGGAACCAGCAAGTTCCCTTTTTTTATAATTCAGTTGCTTTCAGGCTGGCGGAGGTGTCCCTCTCCCGCCAAGCCCATCTGCTACGTGTTACTGCGAGGATATACATTTTCCAGCGTGTGTATAGTAAATGGGCCCACACAAAAAAGTGTGTATGGGAGTGTTCCTTACTGTATTTTAATTCTCAATTTAATCGTGTTTTGACTTTTAGCACTACTTTTGTTTTTCTGGCTGGTATTTGTTGATTGCTATGTATTTATTTTATTAAAGTAAGGAAAGTTATAGTGTAATCCACATTGGGAGGTCATCAGGTCTTGAAGACAGCCTAATTTTTTAAACATAAGTCTTGCAGCTAAAATCCAGGGTACATCATTCCTGTCAGTATGCATTTCTCTGTGACTTCATATTTCCACATAACTTCCTTGAGCTGGTAGATGTTTTCATGTTTATCATTTGCAGTTGAAACTGACTGCAAAAACCTGATAAACTAGCTCTGGGGGTTGTCATATTTTTTGTTACCTTTGCAGATAAACTTGTGTGAAGATAAGGACTAGAAGGATGTCTGGGAGGGTCTGCATAGTACGGACCATCTGCAAGTCCCTGATGCAATCCCTTTTTGCCATTGCCATGTTGCTGTCTCTTGCACACGTGGATATAATCAATGCCCAACACCACCGGAGTGAGTCTTGGCGAGAGAAACATGTGGAATCTGACTTTCTGTCCCAAACAACTCGTACTGTAAGGACGACTGTGGAGGGTTTGATTGGAAAACACAACTTCAAAATGTTGAGTGAGGTAAAAATGGTTCCTTATAAAGTAGTTGCCATGTATCTGTGGGAAAGTAGCACGTGTGAACTGAATTGCAGGTTTCTGGGGGAGCCTGTGGAACCTAGACCACTTTACTGTGCATACAGAGAAGATATGATGGAATGTTTTTTCTTCTGCTGTGCAG
Organism: Pogona vitticeps; assembly: GCF_051106095.1. Classification (NCBI taxonomy): domain Eukaryota; kingdom Metazoa; phylum Chordata; class Lepidosauria; order Squamata; family Agamidae; genus Pogona; species Pogona vitticeps. Next base: position 247,566,554 of record NC_135783.1, read on the forward strand.
GGAAAACCTCCACACTTAACTGTGGAAAGCTAGCCCTTCAGGTAAAGGCTTAGCCTTTGCACAGGTGTGCTGTTTTCTGGTAGTGACTCCTAACATGAGGAAGCATGTTCCCTTTGTTCTCAGTTTAAATGTGTCTCCCAAGAGCTGCACCATCTGCTTGTTCTTAATCTGTTGACTAACCCTAAACCAGCTTGTGCTTCCTCAGAAGAAAAAAAAGGGAGACATACATCTGTCTGTCTTACACTGTAGTTCCGCCCCCCCCCCATGGTTGCATGTTTGACTAGGTCCTGTTACTATCCTAGCAGATAGTCTGCAAAAACAGATACATTGTGAAACCCATACCATAATCAAAAAGGGGTAATTTAATCAATTTGTGTTAATCCCATCTTTGCATGAAAGTATTCGGTAAAAGATGAATAAAACTTACCAAGTCAATCGGTTTTTAAAAACTCATGTTGAAGCAGTGTTTCATGTTTCTAACATGTGTGTGTGTTAGTTATAACTAACTAGATAAAATGAACTGCTGAAGTACTATCAGTAATAAATCAAGCAAATTTACATTTAGGTACTTGTACTAAAACCAACAGAAACATTAGCATTTATCATTTCTTAATGGCCATTTCCTGATCCATAAAGCATCTGTTCCTTATCTACAGTTTGCAGTAAATCTCATGTTGTATGTGTAGTCTTTCTCCACTTCTTTTCTCCTGGTAATCTGCTCTACAACAGCTTTTGACAACTTCCATGTGTGCGTTTCCTTGCAGAATATCTCTTCCCTGTTCTGGATAGTGTCCTCTGGGATCTCTTCTGCTTTATTTGTTGTGGCTCGAATAGTAGGGCAGTTCCTTACTTCCTTTGGAATGGCTGGTAAGTGGCCAGGATGTGGGGGAAGGGGAAACTGGAGGGGTTGGACATATTCAACCCCTTCTGCTGCTTTGCTTACTTCCAGCACAAAAGTAATAGGTGACAAGTTTGCACATCTTTATTGTCCTGTAGAACTCTCTTCCAAATAAAGAAGACACAGGGCTTAGTATGTATTATCTGTATAAACTCATGAAAATAAGTAGAGCCCTCCTGGATCAGACCAAAGATCTGCCTGGTCCAGCATCTTGTTTCCTACAATAGCCAACCAGATGCCTTTTGGGAAGCCCTCAAGAGAGATATGAGAAAACCACTGCTTTTCTATTCATGTTTCCCATAACTTTTCTTGGAAAATATTCTGTCTCAGATATTGGAGGTAATATTTAGCTGTCATTACCAGAAGCCATTTATAGTCTTTTATTTCATGAACCAAATTCCCTTTTCAAAATCATGTATGTTGATGGTCATTTCTAGCTGCAAGGAATTCATAATGGGAGTATGTGCTGTGTGAAGAAATACTACTTCCTTTATTTGATCTCCAATCATAGTAGATTATCCCTGGTTCTGGCATTATGAGAGAAGGAAAACAATCAGCGTTTTCTATGTTGTGTATAATTGTATACGCATCTACATTCTCCAGCCATTTAGAGGCATGCACCCTCTGAGGTTGATACCAGTGTACACCTGCTAGGATGAGTAAAACCTAGTCACATTATTCTTAATTCTGAAACACTTCAAGATTGCCAATCATATTTGATCAGCAACATGAAGAGAGCTTTGTTTCTGAAACATAGGACCTAGAGGGATTTTGAAAATATTGTTTGATAGTTCTGGATAATGCTATTCAAATATGAATCCCTGCAGGCATTAGCAGGCCTTAAAACAGCAGTTCTTGCACTTGAAGATTTAACTATGTGTATAAATGTGATCAGGTTCATTGAAGATCTGGAGCAGTTCCTCCTTTTTGGCGGGAAAAGACAACTGAGTCTCTTCTTGAACATTAAACTTTTTATTTGGTTTAACATTGGACGAATCAACGACAGCTTCTATAAGTTCAAACTAACTAACATCGGGTAACTGTCCATACTGCGGGGACAATAATTCAGGTTTAGAATTAACAGGATTCATTGTGAGGCTGGCCCAAAGCTTTCTCGATTGGTGGACTTCCTCATAGGAGCACTCTGGACCACACAAATGGTCCCACAGCAGGGATGTCTGGCCCAATCTCCCTCCAGTTGTGGACTTTTCCCTCTTTTCCTTTGATTCCCTCTCTTTCTCTTCTACATTTAACTCTTTGCTTTCCAGTATCCCTATTGACTCTGTTTCTCCTTTTGTCTCAGTTTGAGGGGACGGCTCACTCTGCTCTCTCCTTTTCCTCTACAACTCCTTCACAACTCCCCCCAATGTAAAGGAGAAGGGTAATGATATGAAATCAGATTGCAGAGAGGAATATATGTTTGGTAAATGCTGTTGGAAAACAGTGGTGGAATTCTGTTGGTGAAATGGCAGAATCCAAGGGAAGTAGGACATCCTCACTGCAGCCCCTATTCCTGCTTCAAAACCAAATCTGGAGGCTGGGAAACCAGAGGCAGTTTATGGGACACATGGAAGAATGCATCTAGGCAGACAGGGAGATAAAGTTACAGTGAATCTGGCTGCATTGTCGTTGTTCAGTCGTTAAGTTGTGTCCAACTCTTTGTGACCCCATGGACCAGAGCACACCAGGCCCTCCTGTCTTCCACTGCCTCCAGGAGTTTGATCAGATTCATGTTGGTAGGTGCGATGACACTGTCCATCCATCTCGTCCTCTGTCGTCCCCTTCTCCCCTTGCCTTCACATTTTCCCAACATCACAGTCTTTTCCAGGGAGTGTTCTGGCTGCATAGTGTTGGGTTTATGCTGCTACTTTGAACCCTAATGCATTTTAAGTTGCACAGCTGATCTCAAAGAGTTTACTATCCAAATTTTTTTGTTGCAGTAATTTTCTGGCTAAAAATGTGACTTAATTGAATAATATTGGTATGAATTGAATAATATTTCTGTGTCTAACAGAAAAGTTCCTTTTGCCCTTTTAACTAAGTGGATTTGCTACTGCAAAATGTATCAATTGGTTTCAAGTCTCTGTGTGCCGGTTTGAGCTAAGGGCCAGGCACTTCGTTGGCTGAGACCTCGGGCCAAAGAGCTTTGGTATCAGCCCTTGACAAACTGTTTTTCTTTGAAACACTGGGGCCCCCATTCTCTTCCTGCCCACAGTAGAACCAACGTCCCAGTGCAAGAGGAGTATTCCGCTCCAGTGCTTGATGAGGCTTTCTCGTCACCATGAAATGCTATAGCATCACATTATTTGAGTCAACCTAATGTTCTGTTTTTCTCTTTTGTGTTTCAGGGGACCATTTGACTCAGTTCCTTAAGATGAGACCTGAGGAGGTCCAGACACTGCTGCTCTGGGGCCTGACTGCTCTGATTGGCTACTGGGTGCTGTCATTGCTGCTGAGTCTCATACTGGCTGTCTTGAGTCGCATCATGTGGGGCCTCAAGGTGGTCCTCTTTGGGGCTTGCTTTATGTTCATAGTCTCTGCAGTACCTGACCGCTCTGTGCAGGTGTTGCTTATGTTGGCCTTGCTCACGCTGTATGTCCTCCTGGGCTGGCTGAGTGGATCGCATCACTCAGGAGCACGTCTGGAAGCCAAAGTTCGCAGCTTGGAGCGCCAGGTGGAGGAGCTACGCAGGCAAAGACGCTCTCCCAAGCACCTGGGCGATGAGTGAGGTTCTCATGAACCAGTAACGTCCATGTACCTTTCCTAAGAAGCAGTTACTCTGTTCTTCATGTATCCCATGACTTCATCCTAGACTGTAGATGCACTTGTGTATCTCTATACCCACAACTATGCAGGAACGTGTAAATCATAAAGGCAGCTGATGCACAGGAGCTTGAATATATCTGAGATAACATTGCCTTCTAATTGATGGCAGCAGCAGCAGCCTGTTCATAAGATCTTTCCCGATCCTTGTCTTTCATCTTGTTTATCTCGGATGTCCTCCTCCTAGAGCAGTGCTGGCCAGCTTTGGTGTGTCCAGAAGCTAGTTTACAAACTTGCTCTAACCCACTGCAAGCCACACATGCACCACTTCATCCAAGTGGCTTTGTAAAGGCACATGCCTCAAAAATCACAATGCTGTTCACTCTTTTTTTCCTAGAGTCTAAGATTTAGACCAGCTTTCTCCTGTTTCCTCATTCAGCCCAGGGCACACCATTTTGTCTCTTTGTGTATGGTAGGCCTGATGATGTATGTGTGATCGTTTTTAGAAAGAAAAGTTTGTTTTTCTCCTACCATGCTGCATATACAAGGATAGGAAAATTGGATGTTTCATCCTAAGGTTCACCCTGAGGATCTCAGGCTTGAATGCCATATAACCATGCCAATCTATATATTTGACAGGGCAATCAAGTATGTCTCCGAATACTAAGAAGGATGGCTATGGTTGTGGTAGTCACATATGTCCTACCTCCCTACAAGCCAAAGATGCCATTTAAAATAAAGGCCATGCTGTTTTCTTATGTAGGCTGCTTTTGCATGAGACAATTAAGTGGTGCCATGACAGGCGGAGTTCACCTACCTGTCCTACATGAAATAAGCCATAAATCAGCGACAAAGTGAATGTATACACAACTTTCATCCAGATCGAATTTGTGCCAATAGAATAACAAACCCTGTTTCAGGGGGAAAGCATAAATTGCTTGGTGGTATGAGACTCCTATTGGTTGCCAAATATATTTTTTAAGCTCTCAGTTTTAAAGAAATTTTGTATTTTCTTTCGATCTTCCAAATAAAGGCTATTTAATCATTCTATCTTTGCTTTAGGTGCTTCTTTCAGTTCATCTCTTTCTAAAAGGAGGTGAGGCATGGATAGGTAAGTTAGATGCAAGGACTTTGTGTGCTTCAACCAGTTTCTGGCAGGAAGGGGGAACCTCTACATTTGTGGAACAATTTCCGTCAGACAGTAACTCCCCACTGGCCATGTATTCTGTGACAGCTGGGAATGGACTTTCAATATTCTCTGTAGGACCACAGGTTTCCCAACTCTGCTTCTTAGCACAGGAGTACAAGTGTTCCGATTCCACCTGGAAATTGTGCATAGTTTTTAAAATGCCTACATCTGCATAGCATGCCCCCATATAAGAACACAAACAGCTTGCGCCCATGTATTTACATTGAGTTGAGTGGAGCTTGCTTCTAAGTAATGACCCTTCAGATGAAAGTCTTGCACTAGTACAATTTGTGTACATTTTCATCAAGGACCAAACTATATCGGATGCCAACTTTGCAATTAGAGAATGACAAAACATCCATCCAGAGTGGAGACAGGTGCACAGCCCTGGTGCCTATTATTGACCTCCCTTTGGCAGCTGCCAAACAAAAGCAAAGTAATATACAGTTCATGGGCTGGTGTCCTCTTCAGAGCAGAAGGGCCAAGTGTTTTCCTGCTCTGGCAGGTTGCCTGTTGCAGAACATCATGGAAATGACTGATACCACATCTAGTATGAGACTAGGCAAGCAAAGGGAAACCTATCAAAACGGGAAATGTTTATGTAACTATCCTCTCATGGATTTGTAGCTGCACAGTACACTTGGCCTTGTCGGTTAAACAAGAATCATTTACCCCTTAAAGAACCCCAGCTTCTAATTGGGAAGCTGCTGTCTTGTGTAGCAAAGCCTGGAGAGCTTGTAGGATGCCTTCATTGTAAGGTGAAAGTGCAACAGCTGTTTATGGTGAAGGAATTGCTTAAACTCTTTGCCATGAGCAGAGGTCTTTGTTCCCATGCGCTTGCTTAGGTGTCATGCATTGTCTTGAGGCTTCAACATTTGGACCAACAATGGCATGGACATATTCTGTCTTTACATTTCATGCTGTGTTTCACATCTTCATTGGTCTTGAGAAAGAGACAGGAATGTGGGAATGTCCCTCAACCTGCCCAGTGTTACCCTGTAAGGACTTGGGAGGCGTCTTTCAAATTCTATATGTATAGTGTAGATGGGGGAAGGCAACACTGGGTCCTTCACTTTAGTGAAGTGGCTTGGGTCAATTCAATATCAGCGCTTGCCCTGACCCTGAAATAATACCTCTGCTTTCATGCTGGAGGCTAAGAGAAATCTGTGATATTGTGGCAGGCCACGTATTATGGAGGAGTTATAAAATTGGTACACCATTCAGCGGGGGGGGGGGGGATACTGCCTAGAAGTAAATACATGGAAAAAGACCCACAGCCATAGAACTCTTCCTTTTGAAACCAGTGGGGCAGATTTAGTTGCAACTGGCTTGCTCCTCTGATTCTCACAGCACTTTTGTCTGTGTAATGGGACTGTGTTTGGGCCACCTACCAGCTGCCATTCCACTGTGCAGTGAAATGAGTGGCGATTGGATTAGTGGCCTTAGGAGTCTTCTGGCTGAAGGGGGTCTGGCTCTTTCCTTCTCTCTGGGAGGACAACAGAGCAGCTTATAAAGGGCTGGACCAAGTAAATGGAGAAAGGGGCCTGCCAGGGTCAGTTAAGCAGCCTTCCATTGCAATCATCACTGCAGTTGCTTGAAAGTAAAGCATGTTGAAGTTAATGGTCTTTTCTTTTGACTAAGTGGAAGTAAGATTGTGCTGTGGTGTAGCGAAAGATTCAAACAGGTCCTCTTGCTTATGTCATTGGTGAAAGAGGCTGGTTTAGGATTTCAGGGGTTGGCTCCTCACTGCCCTTTCAGATTGCGGAGTTCACAGCCTGAAGCCTCCTTTTAATAATGTAATAACCATCTTTTCAAGTCAGTTCCAGCTTATGGCAACCCATTTCAATATTTTCTAGGTACAAAGTGTTCACCATTTGCTTCTTCTGGGGGTCTGTGCAGCCCACCCAAAGCTACACAGACTGGCTTTTCTCATGAGAAACACACAGTGGGGAATTGAACTCCCAGCTTCTGGCTCCCTTACTGAGCTGTTGGTTTTAAAAACTTTAGGGCTTTAATCAACTGTTGGTGACCCCAGTGTCCATCTCCTAAAGAACTCACTAACAATTAACCGGTTTGTTTTTATTTTTACCATGTTTCTCCTCTCTGTGTCTCAGCTTGCCTAGGACTGGCCCTGGTCCTCCTTCACCCCTGCAGACTCTTGCGTGTAGGATGAAGAAGGGGAGGAGAGGAGCTTCTCATACCTAGTCTGGAGGCAGGCAGACGTTGTGCCACATGGACTCTAAATACAGAGCCAGCATCTGGGCTCAGGACTGTCAGGTATTTGGTGAGGGCCATGTTGTACAACAGCCAACTACCAAAACCCAGAATCCCCCGGCCCTTTTGTTCCTTGTCTCCCTTGCAGTTACTTTCAAGTTTTCCAATGAGCAGTAAAGAAAAACAGTAGCAGTAGCTGGCCTGCACATCTGTCTGGAAGAAGAAGGCAGGTATATAGGCAAGGTCATGGTAGGTACTATACGTCGCATGTGGCCCAAGGACATCTTTAAGCCCAAGTCTGGAAAATGTTGCTTCTTGGACTACAACATCCAGAGTTCCACCACAGCCACATATCTTTCTAGTTGTGGGATTCTAGGTGTTGTAGCTAGCTAGCAAGAAAGCAAGAAAGAAGAGACCTTTTTATGCTCTGCTTGACCTGAAGGCATGCTGCCTACAGAATTTTGACTTGGAACAGGCAGCATCCATCTAGGGTAATGGACTTAAAACTTTCTGGTTAGATTCTGCCCCATACCTGCAAGAGTTAAATACAGAGTGGCACTGGGCAACCCTACACTTGGATGCCATTGCCCAGCTCACTCCTTTGAAGCGATCTCCAGCTAGTGCAGGAACAGTTCCAGAGGAGCTCGATACTTTTGGCGTTGTTTTTAATGGGATGTCAAATTTCTTGCCTTCCTGCTTGGAATGCCTGCTTGTGGGACACAAAGAGTTCCAAATGGAAGGCTTTTGTGCCCTTTAATGTAAGTCAGGCGGCAGTAAGGCTTTCCTCCAAAGAGCTTTGCTGGGAGAGAGTGTAATTGGTAGCTTCGGCCATTCTCAAGAGGAAATACACATCCGATTCCAACCTGTTTCACATCCACAAAATTGCTGCAGTGAATCTGGTGATAGCCTGAGTCGCTAAACCTCCTGGCCCAGAAATGGAGCTTTTCCCTCTTACATTCCAAGGAGCTAATGAGGGATTAGTTCTAACAATTCACAGTTCTTCCTGGCTAAGCTAAAGATGCTGAAGAGTTCTAAAGAGTTTTATTTTTCATGCCAGCCATTCCCTTTGTTACCAAAGATCTTTTTATTTCTGCCTGCTTGCATTTCATAAATATAGTTTGGCTTACTGCCTCCTTTGCAACTCTGAGCAGCAGCAGCACAAACAGCAATTTACACAGCGGCTACTCAAGTAGCACTCAGAGGTTTGTAAATCATCCATACAAATTTGGCCCCAACATGAACACAAGGAAGTCAGCAGACCAGCAGCCTCTAATTCCCTGACGTTCCAGGGCCAAAACCTGACATCAGAGTGTGGGGTCCTTCTGATGTCACATGGGTAGAGTGGAGAAAGATGGGAGAGAGAGGCCAGAAATGCTTCTTAGGCTTGCTGATGGCAGAAACAAGCATGAGGATAATTCAGTTATGGGCTGAGAAGCTGGCTGAAATTGAGCTAACCAGGCATAGCAACCTAAAGCCAGAGGAACATGCTAGAGAGGCTTGGCAGATGGCAAAATTCACTTGACAATTGTAGACATTGCTGCCCTACTACTACAACTCACATCCTGCGTACTGTCTATCTGTCTGTCCATCCGTCCGTCCATCATCTATCTATCTATCTATCTATCTATCTATCTATCTATCTATCTATCTATCTATCTATCTATCTATCTATCTATCTATCTATCTATCTATCTATCTATCTATCTATCTATCTATCTATCAATCTATCTATCTATCTATCTATCCATCCATCCATCCATCCATCCATCCATCCATCCATCCATCCATCCATCCATCCATCCATCCATCCATCCATCCATCCATCCATCCATCCATCCATCCATCCATCCATCCATTGCCTTTCTGCCAAAGTATCCAAGGCAGCTTACAGTATTGAAAAGGAACAAAGTTAAAAGCCAATTTAAAAAAATAAATTATTACAATATTTAGAAAGAACTAAACAATTACCATATTAAAAATTCATAATACCCTGTTTCCCCCAAAATAAGACCTAACCTGAAAATAAGCCCTAGTATGATTTTTCAGGATGCTCGCAATGTAATTCCTACCCTCAAAATAAGCCCCGATTAAGTGAAACCCCATCTTCCACCCTTATGTAGTAACCAGAAGATGACCCGACTGTATTTGAATAAATGTAGATTGTTGTACATGAAAAAAGTCCCCTGAAAATAAGCCCTAATGTGTTTTTTGGAGCAAAGATTAATATAAGGTCCTGTTTTATTTTCAGGGAAACACGGTAAGAACAATATTGAAAACCCAAGTACAACGCAGAATAAAATGTTCCCTTTAAAAAATCCCCTTGGCCAACCAGTCATTTGCTTGCAGAAAGAGAGTACAGAGAGGGCCAGTCTTACCTGGTGGTGGTGGTGGGGGAGTTCTAAAGACTGGATGTAGCGTCCCCACCAAATGCACCTGTGAAGGTGGTGGGACTGAGAGAAGGACCTCCCCAATGACCTTAATGCTTGGGCAGGCTTATAGAGGGAGACATGTGGTCTTTTAGTCTGGGGCTTTACAGAGAATGGGATGGCCACACAATTCACATGCTCTCAGTATGGAACTCTGGTGTAAAGCGGGAGATTGTGCAACAGGAGTGTGGATGGCCAAATGCACCGTGATGCAGAGCTGACAGTGCCAGGAACAAGTGTTCTGTTAGGCTAGGTAATGACACTTCAATCGCTACATTCAGTCACAAGGTTTGGTGAAAGGCAACACAATGAAGTTGAATATGGGACAGGGCGTGGATTCTTCCTTTACTTGATCAAGTTCACTTGTAGCTTTGAACTGACAGCCTGTTCTCATTGGTTGAATGAACTTTGAAGAGCCATTTCTGTTCATAAATTTCTCAGTTGTATGTTCTGCAAATCTTTAACGATTTGTTAAAGGTTTGCAGAACATACAACTGAGAAATTTATGAACAGAAATGGCTCTTCATTTTTTAAAATAAATAGGCTAATTAGTGTATAAAGGAATAAATTAAAACGAACACTTTGATTTGCTAGCTATTTAAACTCAAACAGTTAGAGTCCAGGTAACTCTGCACATATTTATTAACTCCTCCGTCAAATCACAATCTGTCACGTGATGACAACTAGCAGATCCCATCGTATGGAGTTAACTAATTAGTGAGGCTTCAAATAAACAGCTATTGGGTAACATCTGGTGGGGGCTGAAATGTCACAATTCTTGTGAATTTCATTTCTAAATGCATTTCAAATGCAATTGAGGCAAAAACAAAAAAAGGAACAAAGGAAGAGCAATGTGTTGCATATACAAATTACTTCAAGTATTGATTTAGCCCTAGTTGGATTTAAACTAGTATCCCACAGATAAAAAGCTTTATATCCTCTATATCCCACTACTGCTCATATGGGTCATTCTGACCCCTGGAGACAGTCCTTGCAAAGACAGGGGTTGGGATGTTCTGATCTTAAAAGATGCTTATGTTCTAATCCTCTCTGTGTTCAATCTTGCTCTCTTTTTCAGATTTCTCTTTAATCGCTTTACTGTGTAGCCACAGTCCCCTTGTGTTCAATTTGCTTTCAAGTTCCCTTGCATCTCTCTCTGTTTCTCCTGCACAATTTCCACTCATGTTGCTCTAGTGAGACTGTCACCCCTCACCGCATCTTGCAAGTAGGCCTGTTCCTACTAGGGATTGACTGCAACTTTGTTGTTATTCTTGATCAAAACTTAAGAACATTCATAAAAGTTCAGTACTGGAAAAAGTAACACTACCATCTGATAAAGCAGGAAGAGAATTTAATTTTGTTTATTACTGATCAGATTTTGCCAAGGCGTGCACTATCTGAATAAGGAAAAAGTAGCTGACAGTTTTTTTTTTCCAAGGTTTCACAGCACAACAAAAAGCTGCAAAATCAATGAACAGAAGGCAAAAACAAACATTAGAGGTTACCCCATGATTAAAAGAGGAAAATCCTTAACCAATAAAAGAATCGACGTGTCACAGCAAAAAAACAATAATGCTAAGAAAAGTTGAAGGAAGCAGGAAAAGAAAATGAAACATGAGACGGATTGACTCCCTAAAAGAAGTCACAGGTTTGACTTTACAAGAGCTGAGCAGGCCTGTTGAGGGCGCATTTTGTAGATCACTCATTTGTAGGGTCTGCGGGCTAGCATAGGCATCCTTCAGTCTCGAGAGACTATGGTAACATGCTCTGAATCGAGGAGTGTCCTCTCCAGAGCATGAAGCCCGGGTAAGGTAATATGGAGGATAGGCTGTTACCCAAGCAGCAGATCCCCCCTCTCCACATTGCTGAAATGGTCCAATGGAAAGGCAAGAGCCAATACAACTGGTTCCAGCAACGTCATTTAACAACAAGAACAAGAATAACAAGAGTCACAGCAGGAACTAACCCCACCTTTGGGGAGGGGAGGGTGGAAAATTAGCTCAACCTCTTTGGTAATCTAAGTTCTCTGAAGTCTAATGTTGCAAATGCAAGAAATCACCTGAACCACCTCTTACCAATACTCTCATGCTGCCAGCTCCAACAGGCCATCTATAATACCATGTTCTGGGCTGAAACTGATGATGAAATGAAAAAAATAACAGCCCTGCATACACAAACACACAAAGAGAGATGATTGCAATAATAAATAATTTTAGAAGTGCACAACTGGAAGGGACCCAGTGGATCATCAAGCCCAGCCCCTGTCAAGGAAGCATAGTGGGGAACTGAACTCCCAACCTGCAGCTCTGCAGCCAGATGCCTAAGCCAGTGGTTCTTAACCTTTCTTACTCGGATGTTTTTGAACTGCAACTCCCAGAAACCCCAGCCAGCACAGTTGGTGGTGAAGGCTTCTGGGAGTTGCAGTCCAAAACTCCTGAGTAACCCAAGGTTAAGAACCAGTGGCCTAAGCCACTGAGCTATCGAGCAGTTCTGTTAATATATCTGGCATTGTAAAACAGCAGTTTCACAGTCTTGAGTCTTTCCTCTCTCTTCCGCCCCCTTCCAGCCTGTGGTGGAGGTGATAGAGCAACATGAGAACATGCTGCAGAAAGCAAGTCTATTTTACAGGAAAGAATCAATTCATGGGACAGATATGACCTCTAGAACATTTCCACCAGCTGTGCTGGTCTTATTCTTGGAGTTATCTCAGTCCTTATTTCTTTGCATGTTGCTTTGGAAGAGATTTTCCACGTCCTGTTTTCCACCTCTGCTTTTAATGTCCATATATTACCCATATCCAAGTAATTGTTATTGAAGCTCTCCTTATTATTATTGTTTTGATTTGTTTCCTCCTCACCTTCCTCAGGAGAGCTCTGGGGAGCTAACAATTCACAAAAAACCACATAGATAAAACAGCTTAGACCCAAAATTGCAGATTTCTCATATGACAGATGGCAAACATCTGCTAAAATGTCAGAACAGCGATCAAAGACAAACCAATACAATCAGACACATTTTTAACAGGTGGCTGAAATGTTACACGCAGCACAGCACATATTCTGGATTGGTTTGCCCACTACAGTTACAATTCAGCAGAACTAAGCCTATTGAAATCAATGAGAATCAATTGGCTTAGGCATGCTTTAAACATAATTAAATTCTGGCTATCATGGAGGACCCACAGTAAGGCCGTTGCCTCAGGCAGCATCTACTTGGAGGAAAGAGTGAGGTAGTGAGATGTTGGCAAAAGGAATTATATTTTCTAAATGGTTTGAAGTACACTCACTAAGCCAGCTTGCTGCCTACTGGTGAGGAGGACGCTGTCTTATGATCAGCAATGCAGAAAAAAAATCAGCTGCTATTCAAGCTGGTTTTTTATACAGGTTGCCATTCTGTCCTACACCTCAGGTCGCAAAAAGTCTTAAGCTAGCCTGGGTGGCCTCTATATCCAATGATCTGGTCTTTCTTCATTTTAACAGACTGGGATTTTAATATCAGTAGAACAAGAGAAAGACAATTTTGTTGCAATCAGGCATTGCTGTGCTCTACATGAATAGCAGGAGAGAGAATATATGACTTTCATCTCCTCTGACACTGAAAAATGGAGAGATCCGACCTTCCACAGTACATTCCTTCACTCCGTGAATGCAGCTGGAAAAGAGAGAAAGCAGCTGCTGGGAAAGGCACAAACAAAATATGCTAAATTAGCACGCGTGCTGTTCCTATCCATAATTTTGAGATTCATAAATAAATCACATCGTATGCAAATGAGGCTGCCTGTTAAGTGTGAGGCTGTGAAATGGCAAGCCCATTGATTAAATGAGAGGAAATAGCTTGCAGCATGATAGCCGGTCAGCAAGCAAGCAAGTAAACAGGTTCTGCAAGCAGCAGCCGCCTAACACCCCCACCATGGTTCGGAATGATTTGCTATGCAAATGGCATAAGAAGCGGCGTTTTGCAAAACATTAGTTTCCCGCTGACAGATTGTAATTTATTAACCAGTTTAGAATTTTAAACAGAATGTGTGCAGAAATTCCACACTTCAAAATAGTAAAGCTTTCGCATTCATGTAGCAAAGGTTGAAGACTGAAAAAATTGTCACATCTACAAATATATCTCAGATCCAGAGGTGGGCAAAACCTTTATTAGGAGGTCCAGCTAAAATTTCACTAGCGTGTCCTATACTTGTCAGGCTTGGTGAAATCCTGGCAGCATCTCAGGTAGATTGCAGGTAAGGGAGATGAACATCATTCTTGTGGTGCTTAAGTTTATGATCTAGCCAGGGTTTTCCCAGCTCACCCACTACAGCGTCTCTCATATGAAAGGGGTTTAGTAGTAAAGACATGCTTTAACATGCTGGCCGGAATCCTGTTGTGAAATATGGTATGTGCAAGGAAAATTTCATGTGCAGTTTTCACCATTTTCTGTCCCATCTGTCATGTGTCCAGGTGTGCAACTTCAGTTACCTGACCTTGGAATGTATAATCCTATGCCTGCCGGAACGATCACACATACTCATTCTGCAGTTTTGCGTTTGTACTGCACAAACCCAACAGAACTCTGGCCACTAAATTAAATAATGAATAGTAAGTTCATGGTGCGGGCAAAGCACCATGGCATAGCATGGTTGCAAAGTCTCAGGGTACCAGTGAGAAATGGAGGGAACAGATATGCTACTTCAGCTCTCCTAGTGAGGAGACGAACTTCAGGACAAGCAATAGGAGAGAAAGAGGGAGCCTGGCTTTATTAAGTGTGATAGCTGTGATGAACAGGCCCATTTCCCATCCTCTGAAGAGATCTTGGCCAAATACAGTGCAGGAAACATGTAGTCAATCAGATGAAAGTGGGATATATAGAATGTAGAGCTGGACCTCTGAAGGGTCAGGATGACCCACTTAAGCAATTTATTTTATAGAAGGGGTGGGTAAATCACGAGGCCATGGACAACTTTTCAGATTGGCCAGCTGCTGAGGGAGCACAATGTCAAAGGGGATGCTGACATACTTCATTGTCTGGAAGCAGTTTTTTAACTTTATGTTTTCTTTGGCATAGGAGAGAGCTGCAGAAAAAGGCCCTGGGGTTGCATCAGGGTCGTGGCCCATGGCTTGCATTTCTCACACCCCTTTTATGGATACAGCTGACCTACAAGTCATTAGGAAGATGCCGTATGTCACCGGGCTTTCAGTCGAGTAATGAATTGTTATCACACTACATGTGTTCATTGGTTTAACCAGTGCCAGGATTTTTGCATCATCAGCAACAATTTTAGGAATGGACAGAATTGAAAATGTAATTGTTGATGTCAAGACTTTCTGCATTTAATTTCCTTCTGACTGCACTGCCCACAAGCCTATCCACCTGTGTATGTAAGGTATTTATACCTAAAAATGTGCATAACACATTATTTAGGTATCTGAAATTTAGTTGGTTTTGCTACAACAGACTAGCATTGCCACCACTTTAGAAATAATACATTAAAGAAAAGATAGTTTTGAATCTATACGTGCACATCACACTGATGGAATAAACTGCTGATGCTACTGGTATGCATTATGTTAAAGGTCCAATTAAATGTGTCTCTCCTGTTTTTTAAAACAGCAGCTGAGAACAGTGGTGATATCAAAGGTGGGAGTATAGTATACTTACAGTGGCAGCAAACCAATTCTTTCCTTCTACGAATACCATAGTTCTGAAGAAAATCCCATCCACCCACTTATCAGAAGCTGTTGTCATTCCATCTTCATCAATTCCTCCCTGCCCACAGAAGTATAGTTTTTAAACAATAGATACAAGCTAACTGCAATCATTCATGTTAATATAATGTGTATGTCAGTTCTAAATCTTGCTAGGGATAAGCTCCGTGAATGTACAGTGTGTGAGCCAGTAGCCTCAACAGCAATATCAGCTCACTAGCTGAACTTTGTTTTCCTCTGTTGTCTCTGACGCCCAATGTTGGTGCAGGCCAAAGCAATGCCAAGAACAAGGCGCGTCCCTATCACAACTGCAGTCTGGCTTTTGTTGGGCGTGTTACTCTAGGAAACTACCTATATCTCACAAATGACCAATGGGACCCTTGTCTTCCTATTGGCAGTGCAATTTTGCTGAGAGTCCTTTTACTTGCCTGGCCCTCAAACAAGTGTGCTCATTTTCTTGCAGCAAGGCAAGCTGCAACATGCGGCCTTTGGGTATGACAGCTTGGAGCCATGGTAATCTCATACTTAGGTGATACAATGCCTCTGGGCTCCTGGCAAGCTGCGACATGACCCCTCCCCAGCTTAGCCAATACAGTATCTATATCTGTATACGTATATATCTATATTAAAAAGCAAAAAGTTAGCAATTTTGTGTGAAACAAGTAAGAATACATAAGAAAGATATTGGAGCTCCTTTGTGGTTTTTTGTCTTGTCTCACATATCGACGAATTTTACACAAATTTGCTAACTTTTTAATTTTCTCACTAATCTCACAGGTTGGACAGTACAGTATGTCCCATGGGATAGTTTGTAATTTCCTTTTTCTTGACGAAAAAGCTGGTTTCTCCCAAAAGAACATAGTGCCCCTGAGCATGTACAGAGTGTTTTATCTTTGAGAAGATCATATTCTGCCAACATCTGTCTTGCTCTTCACACATCCCCAACACTCTCTTCTTTTTCTGTAGATTTATTTATTTATTTATTTATTTATTTATTTATTTATTTATTTATTTATTTATTTATTTATTTATTTATTTAACTTATATGCCGCCCACTCTACCCAAAGGTCTCTGGGCGGCTTACAACAATTAAAATTCAACTAAAATACAATAAAAGATAAAATGATTTAAATACAATTAAAATTGCCATCAGGACCCATAGTTGATGTTATTTCAATTAAATGTTATTTCAAATAATCATTCAGTCATGGTAAACTTTAAGCCCATTTACTGAAAAATACATTATAAAATAAACTACTTGAACATCTGGCTTGGTATAGACCTGGCTTGCTGTCCTAACTGAACACCTACATATCAACAGAGTTATTATGAGAAAAGCCTCATGCTAGGTTATCAGATACTAACAGAACAACTCCCATCCTATCACTTTTTCTTATATCTGACCGTTAACCCTGTGATTACCTATTGACTGACACTAGAAAAGAATCTGATTGGCTACACATGTGCTATTATAGAAATACAACTCATTCACTCTTATATTCACATATATACATACTGGGTTGCATAATTATATATTCTAACACATATTATACAATTCCATCCCATTCTCTGAGTGAGAGGGACCAGACCTGAGGAGTATTTGCATATTCAGATGACTACAGTTTGTCAGTTCATTCAATTGTTGGTAATTTAGACCAGTGGTTCTTAACCTTTGTTACTCGGATGCTTTTGAACTGCAACTCCCAGAAACCCCAGTCAGGACAGCTGGTGGTGAAGGCTTCTGGGAGTTGCAGTCCAAAACTCCTGAGTAACCCAAGGTTAAGAACCAGACTGGTTCTTAACCTTGGGTTACTCAGGAGTTTTGGACTGCAACTCCCAGAAGCCTTCACCACCAGCTGTCCTGACTGGGGTTTCTGGAAGTTGCAGTTCAAAAGCATCCGAGTAACAAAGGTTAAGAACCACTGATTTAGACTATGGTTTGTCCAAATAAGCAGTCTTTAAATGGTGGCTTTGATCTTGATTTGTTTGGAAAACCTAGTTAAAACTAACCATAGTTCTCAGTGCAGCTGACATTATAACCATAGCCCATTTAAAACAGAACAAAGTGTTTCCAATCTGCTCCCTGAAACTGATTTGAAGGAGAGGGGCTGAACCTATCCTTGGCTTAGCATTTGTATATCAAATAGGTCAATGACTTTGCTCTCTGCCCTTGCAACACAGGGGAACTTTTGGACATTTGGAATCCTCAACATGATGAGCAATATGTGAAAAGAACCACTAAATAAAATTCCTTTTTTTTGATCTGTAGACAGAATGGCAATCTGCTTTTATAGTTCAGACATCATAATTTCCCCAACATCTTCCTATTCTGTAGAGTTTGTGTCTGAGCACTTTAAACTGTCTCATATCTGAGTATAAAACCTAGATGAACTGGTATAGCTAAGTGCGTTGGGAGTGCTTGCCTGTGTACCCAGGGGCCTGAAGTCCAAATCCCCCCTTGGGAGCGGAACCAGTTGCGATCACTTGGAACATGTGTGGCTGATAGGGCTACGTGCCCTGCCACCTGTATGGCCTTGGGCAACCTGTGTGATCCCAGAGCAGCTATTGAAGGACAAACTGGCAAACTACTTCTAGTCTACAATAATCCTGCAGTATTTTTATACATTAAAAATTGGGTGATGATACACCATTAGATTATTATTATTATTGTTTTCAATGTAGCTTACTTTTGTCTCTTCTCATACTCTTACTGTATTTACACTTAAAAAAATGTATAAATGTCTGCCTATAGAAGCTTGTCCTTATACATCTAGTAAATTGAGCTGCAGTCCATATAAACATATGCCAAATAGAATTTACTAATCTTTAACATGCCACCAATATTCTTTTTTATTGGGGTGACCTCCTCGAACAAGACCTCAGGTGTCTTAGCCTCAGATATTTAAGTGTCTTGGACAGTGGGCTGTAATTTATCTTTCTGGAAGATATTGCCGAAGCAGCAGTCCAGGCTTCAGAAGCAGGATAGGAAATGTGGCTACACTGAAAATCCCTGATGCAATCCAGCTGTATCCAGAAAGTTACACATTCTTTTGTAGATTACAGTGAAAATTTTGACTGTGTGGATGTGAGGCAAAAGGTACCCAGTTGGAGGCTTCTGAGGGTGTGCCGTCCTCCACACTAGATGAAACTATCCTGTCACAGACTAAGACCTTGGAGAGGACTTTGAAAGAACTGAGTTTGGAAAATGAAGAACCAAAAAAGCTTGGGAAAAGAGCAACCAAAGAGGGAGACCCTTGAGCAGGAGAGGAAAACGTTATACAGTCGTGCCTCGCTAGACAGTTACCCCGCATGACATTGACTTTTTGCGATCGCTATAGTGATTCGCAAAACAGTTATTCCTATGGGGAATTTCACTGGACAATGTTTGGTCCCTGCTTCACAAACCGATTTTTGCTAGACGACGATTTTGACAGCTCCCTCCGTGCTCGCAAAACAGGTGTTTTCGGGACCTAAGCTTCGCAAGACAGAGATTTAAACAGCTGATTGGCAGTTCGCAAAGCGGCTTTCCTATGGCCAATCTTCGCTAGACAACGACGATTCTTCTCCATTGGAACCTATTAAACAGGTTTCAATGCATTCCAATGGGGAAATGCTTTTCACTAGACAATGATTTCGCTAAACAGTGATTTAAGTAGAACAGATTATCATCATCTAGCGAGGCACCACTGTAAAGGGTAGGGAGAGAGATAGAGGGAGGGAGCAGTTGGAAATGGTGGAAGAGTTGTTGGGCTTTGGAGGATGAAGAAAAGAAGACAAGAAGAAGGGTGGGTAGAAATTGTGCAACAGGACCCATAGACAGGAGAGTGGATGGAGTTAAAGGTGCCGAGAGAGTTTGCAGGAGTGAAGAAGGAAAATATATATACAGAATGCCACCTTTTTGGGGAGGAAACTGAAGAAAGAGAAAGTAGGAAGAGAAAGAGAGAGAGAGAGAAAATGCGAGGCATGGAATAGGGAAAAGAGCACCATAGGAGGCCTCACGGGACGAGTCCCTTCAGAGCAAGATTACAGCCAGCACTGGGCATGAAAGTATCAGAACCCCAATAGGATTGGTCTCTTCCCCCCACCCCCCGCAATAAAGATGACAAGTGAAAACAAGAAGTCAGGCAACATTTCCAAATGGAGATATAAAGACTTGAATTCGACATCTCTGCTTGTTGGGAGGGACTTGTTAATGAACCACCTCTGAAGCAAGAGGCTACATTAAGTGTTGGTGTTAATTCCACTGACCTGTTAAAGAATAAAGATTTCTCATTGTTAAGAGATGAAGGCATGGCATCGCACTGTCCGTGGAGGGAAAGGTAGAGGAAGATGAGGTGGGGTCTGCACCCGATCACAGTGGATCATGAAAAGCTATGGCTTGTTTTAAAAGAAACAGATACAGTGGACTCTCGACTTACAGACAGCTCGACTTACAGACTTTTCGAGTTACAGACTTCTCTGGCTGCAAAATTTAGATTCGACTTGCAGCCAGAGAATCGACTTACAGACCAGAAAAAACCAAAATGGAATAAAAATAGAATAAAAACCACTGGTTATGGGATTAATCGGTTTTCAGTGCATTGTAGGTCAATGGAGATTCGACTAACAGACTTTTCGACTTGCAGCCACCATTCCAATACGGATTAATTCCTTAAGTAGAGGGTCCACTGTATGCTTCTTATCCCAACATGTATGAGAGATAGAACATGGAGAAACAGAATGGCAAAGGTGTCAGCCAGATGTACATTTTATTGCCCTATCCATTTAATCTACATGTAGAATCGCAATGCTATAGTCACTGTTAAGGTGATGCAAACATAGGAGACTAATAAACCCATGTCCTGGTTGCCTCCTTGAGCTACTTTTGCCTCCACTTCCTCATTAAAGCCACCATGTAAAGGGGGTGAGGAGTGAAACTAATTTACCATGGAGGATCCATTTTCAGAGTTTCATATGGCAGAAACCAGGGTCAGAACTAAAAAAATTCCAATTACTATAGATTAGAATTTCTCCGAGTTGCAGCATCAGAAGAAGTCGACCGCAGAGCAGGACGACTCATGCCCAGGAATAACTTGCTCTTGTGTAAAGTGGTGCCACAAGAGGATTTGTTTTGCTCTTGTATGCGACACTCTCACCAACTACGTACACGTTACTCCAGGACCAAGCTCACGTGCTTGGAAAGTCACGTCCTCTCCGTTGCGTCAAAGGCTGGACGGAAAGTCTTGGATCAGGGCTAACAGCTCTCGCTCTCTCTCTCTCTTCCTTAGGGAGCTGCCTAAACACTAGAGAAACAATCCGTATCAGAACTACAAAGTAGCTCAGCGGCAACTGTAAGACTTCGGCCTGACTTTGTCGCGCCATTTCCCCGTATTCCCAGTGACGTTACCTGCAAAAGAAGAAAAGAAAGCAACCGCACTGGTATATAGATATGGATCGCTGATGGCACGCTTTGGATGGGGGGGGGAAGCTACCCTTGCTGTCCGCTCCTCTCCCGCAGGAGTTGACTCTTTTTTTTTTTTTTTTTTTTGCTTCTGTCTTCCCGCACTGGCTTTGCCTGGTGCGTCCCTGACTTTGCTTAGCCTCTCTCCCTCTCCGTATTCGTTATCCTCTCTCTCTCTCTCTCTCTCTCTCTCTCTCTCTCTCTCTCCCTTTTCCCCGCGGGGCTACGCAACGGCCCCGCCTCCTTTCCCCGACTGATTTACTACACTGGCCCCGCTGGCCTTGCCCGCCGGTGGCGCGGCTAGTAGGGCACTGGGTCGTCCCGGGTGCCGCTCCGAGGCGCTCTAGGACCCAGCGGCGAAGAAGCAGGCGCTGATCCCATGTGCTCGGGTCCCCTCCCCCCTGCCTGCCCGCCTGCCTATCTCTATTGTCTGAGCAGCCCGGCGGCGGCGGCGGCGGTGGCGGCCAGGAGAGGCAGGCAGGCAGGCCGGCCGGCGGGCGAGGAGGGAGCGATGCGCGGCGGGAGCGGCGCGCAGGCAGACCGGCGCTGACTGCTCGCCCGCCCGCCCGCACCTGGAGTTCCAGCGCCCCGCGGGCAGGCCGGACTGGGTTGGACATGCGCCCCGCCTTGGCGGGCGTGGGAATCTGAACCAAAGGAGGGATCCGATCGATCCGATCCGATCCGATCGGGACGGACAGGATGGAGTCCCGTCGCGGTCTCCCCTGCTGGCTCCTGCTTGCAGTCGCGGTGGTCGCCTGGGCTCCCAGAGGTGAGTCGGCACCTGGCTTCTTTCGGCACCCTGGTCTGCCTTCGAGGCAAGGCGGTGAGCGAGCGAGCTCTCTTTTGCGCTCGGGATCTGGATCCGGAGGTCCCGCGAGTTTGTTGTTTCGAAGGGAGCGAAGGAGCGGTGGGTCAGCCTGGCCCCTCTCCCTCTACCAGGAGGACCCCCCTGTCCCCCAGCCTTCCCCCTCGTCCCTTTTGGGCTGAGAACCCCCTAAAAGAGTAGGATGATGAAAAACTACAGTGCTTTTCCCTTGTGATCTCCATGGAAACAGCGAGCACCGCTGCAAGTCGGCGGGAGAGCCAACGAGCGGGACCTTCGCCCTCCGCTCCCCCCTTCAGTAAAGATGCCCCTGTGGTCGTTTCCTGAGATGGCAATGCCTCTCAGTCATCCACCCGCCCCGATCCCTCGGGGATCCCCTTGGCTGGCGAGGTACAGTATCAGGTTGCCTATATCAACACTGTCCAGCCAGCCCATCGGGTCCTCCTTGCCGAGCGTGGCGAGCTTATCTTCGCTCCCCGCCACGAACTCCGCCGGCCCCTTGTCCCCCTGCTTCGCCGTTCGCCTTGGGTCTTTTGCTAGGAGCGCTACCTGCTGCAGGCGCCTAAGGGAGGGGGGAGGTTAGTCGCTTCTCCCAAGGGACTTCTCTTGTAATGCAAATAGATCTTCCATAGGTCTGTTCCCGCTATAATTCAATTAGCTTTTAGGAGTGCTCCCCTCCCCTCTTGCTTGTTCCAGCAGGACAAGATTAATCCCCACTGTGCATCTTCCCCTCCACCTACATCCATCTTTATGGTGGACAGGCTGCTTGTAAATGATTTAAGCCCTTCTGCTGATACGCCTTCCCTTGGGAGCTGAAGCTGCAAAAAAAAAAAAACTCGTATTTTGAAGGGACAGGCAGCAGTTGCTAAAACCAAAGCGCCCCCCCCACTACCTGTTCCTTAAAAGGATTCCTTCCAAACCTGTCACATAGCATTCCAAAAATGTTCTCCTCCTAATATGGGTGTTCGTAGGAATTCATTTTCTACCAGCACCGCTATGTGTTTGTAGTCTTGCTTTTGACTTCTATGCATGCAATATTTTTAAATTATTATTACAGACATTTTCTGCAGTAATGATGTGTAGCGTCACTCGGATGGTGTTTGCTTTTTAAGAAAACTTGCTGTATCCTTGGTCAAATGTTGCTGTACTTTGCAGGATTGTATGTGCTTAAAGGAAGCATCAGAATACCATAATATCTGCACAGATTAGCCTCTCCGGTACCAGCACTCTTGATGTGTGGGGCTAAAACTCCCATCATCCTCAGAGGGCATGGTTAACAGCACATGGGGGAGGACTCCCAGTTTGGGGAGGCCATTATGGACATTTGCTCCTTTTCTGATATAAATCTTTGTATTGCTGAGTTTTCAGAGAAGCAGCTGTTAGTCTGGTTCAGCAATGCATGACAGAAACAAAATAAAAATAAAGTAGAACTATTATGTCACCCTGAAAACCAGCAGACTTATTTCCGTGTCAGCTTTTGTGGGCAACAATGCATTCCCTCAGACTGAGGCGTAAGTGTGGATTGATATCCAAGAGCAACTTAAGCAGCACCTCTGGAACCACAATATGCATAGCATTTGCAAAGAAAACAGGTGTTATTTGGCGGTGTGTAGTGAATATCCTCAATAGTGTCACCTCTGGTGCTTCATTTTTGCCAGATAAGGAGTTCCCAACATTATTTGCTGCAACAGTTCCATACCAAATCCTTGTTCCATTAATAGAAAGCAGATTAAACCATGTAGTGGTTTGGGCTGAGAAGGCTGCTGAGTGCAATGCCATCTGGGGGTCCATTTTCCACCCATGAGTAAATCCTGCTTCTTGGTGCTGTTCGTGGAAAGGGAGTGTGTGCATGCATGTGTGTGTGTGTGTATGTGTGTGTGTGTGTATTGGGGGATAGGGAGTTTATTGTTATGAGTATCCATTTTTGATGTAATTGCAGAACTGGTAGACATTTTAAAGAAAGGAAACTGTCACGGGAGATGGCAAAAGGGAGGGTGCTCTTGCAGGAGACTGGGGAAGCAGCTTGCCTACTACCTCTCCCCACCCTGACCCACAGGTCTGCTTGGAGGGAGCGAGGTCAACATCAGATGAAGAATGGGGTTATATCTGGATTGCACTGTCAAACTGATGAGGGGGAAATTGATGAAAGAAAGAGTGATTAGCAGAGAATGGGGCAGAGGTGTCAGAGGTCACACCCTAGGGGACGAAAGGAGCCCAATGTGTAAAGAGCCACTTGTTCCCTTCCTCTCTCCCCCCCCCCCACCTGTCCCTTCTCAATTCTGGGACCTGATGGGGCAGAGTGTGATGTCATGGTATCTCACAGCCATCTGCTCCTTCTTGGAAGGAAGTGGGGAGGGAACCTGGGGCAAGCTGAGCGTGGGGGGGGGTTGAGGGTGGGGAGGGTGCCCCGCCTTCCCCAGCCGGTCTACGGGTTGAAAAAGGTTGGGGACCCCTGTGTTAAGGGATCTCCTCAGGGCTCAGCTTCAGTTAATGCAGTCATTGTCCTGTGGGGTGGGGGGTTATTTGTTTGATGCTCTGCTTGTCTGCTACTCTGCATGCATATCGTGCAGGGAGCAGGTGGGCAGAGCAAAAGAACTCCATTTATGGGAGCTGCATTATTGTCTTAGATATAATGCACTGTGCTGTCTGTCTGTCTATGTTAGTTTTGTTCGTTTGTGGGACTGGGCATCCCCCCCACCCCATATTGCCTGTGTCTTCTGTCTTCAGTGTAATATCCCATCTTCATCTTATTGGCCAAAATCAAAGATAGGATTATGTGGTTTGGATTTTTGTTCTATGATTTTCTTTGGTAAACTTTGCAATTTCTATACAAAAACAAGCTTTACATTAACCACAGTTAAAATACAGTTTCCCAGTTCTTAGTAAATATAGCCTGCTGATCCAGCAGTTGGAGAAGTTATACACACTGGTCAAGAATTGACCCAAAATTGCTGTTTGTCTCCCTCAATCAAAACTGCATTTGGGCAGAATTAGATAGTGGAGGATTTTCTGATTTTTTTAAAAAAATGGTAAGTATTTTTCAAAAGACATCCCAAAAAAATGAACACACTTTGTTTTGCATATGTTAGGATTTTTGGGCTGTTTATTGAGAGAGAGAGAGAGAGAGAGAGAGAGAGAGAGAGTTTTGTATGTGTGTGTGTGTATTTCCTGCCCAAGGGAATCTGATATCCTTTGTGAATTTCTTTTTATGCTTATGTTAACACATCCTTTGGGATGCTGTATGGCACACAGTATTTTTGGCAGGGTCCTTCCCAATTCCCTGATTTAGGATGTCACATGTGTAGTGTTAGAATTTGGAGGAGAAAATGGCTGGCCAGCTCTTATCAAGGGACTCGGCTAGCTAGTCAAGTGGAAATCACTCAGACCCCTGAACCAAGAAGGCTAACATCATTTTGGTTGCTCCACCGAGGTCTGAAATCTGAGTTCAGTGCATGTCATGCAACTCACTTCCTGTTTAGCCTAGAGGGACTTAGCAGAGATGTGATGAGTGTTATGTGCTGTGAAGTCATGTCCAACTATAGTGACCGGAATACGGTTCTCAAGCTATGTGAGATAATTCAAAGAGTGGTTTAACTGGTACCCCCCCCCCCCACACACACACACTGAGTTTCCACGGCTAAGACAGAATTGGAACCCAGATCTCCTAATCTGTCTTTCTGTCCACCACACCATACTGGATCTCCAAGATATGATGACGGCCTTCAAATGTGAATCCATAATCACCCTCCCTACTAATGCAACCATCTGGTTCTAATCCTGCCCTCTGGAGCAAGAGAGCTCAGGAGAGATCAAGACTGTTCTATCGCTAGCATGACAGCCTTTCAGATATTAAAGAGAGACAATAGAGGCCTTCCAGTATCTAAAAGGCTGTCAGAGGTAGAACAGACTTGAGCGCTCTTTCTCCAGAGGGTAGGATTAGAACCAGATGGTGGAGTTTGCAAAAAGGCAGATTTTGGCTAAACATTAGAAGAATCATCCAGATGGTATGCAATATTTGTGAGTGGAACAAACTGCCTCAGGAAGTGGAGAACTCTCCTTTACTACAGATATCTAAGTGGAGAGTGGGTGGCCGTTTGTCAAGAATGGAGTATTCCATCCTGCGTTGTACATCTTAAACTGAGCAGGAGTTGGGAATAGATGATGTCCAGGGAAGTTCTGAGTTCAAGTTTCCACCCAGCCAGGAAGTTCATCATGTATCCTTGGTCAGGACATTATATCCTAGATCAGTCGACCTTATGAACTGTTGAGAGAGTAAAACAGGATGAAAACATGGTCTGACTGGGGATGATAATGGAAGTTGTAGTCCAGCAGGTCTGGAGGCCAACTAGTTGGGGAAGATTGCTAGATTCACTGCACTGATCTCTGTGTTGGAAAGATGGGATTCAGGGAATGGTCAGGGTAACTTTGGCAGAGCTCCCTAGGATTATGGTGCTTGGATGGCTAGCATTGTCACACTTAAAAAAAAGAATGGGCAAGGTTCTTGCTCAAAACTCCTTTTGTCTACGGCCGGTCCAGTGTTAGACAGAGTGAGGTGGCTGTCTCAGAGAGCAGAAGCTAGAGAAGGTGGGGAAGGGCAGAAATGGCAAGCATCTGTTCAGCTATTGAGCATCCTTAAACTAATCTCTTTTGGTCACCTGCTGTGGGGAACACTGTCCTGTTACCAATTTTGACTAAGATTGAAGTGCCAGTCTGGTCAGCTTCCATATATAGAATTGAGACGAGGAGCACCTTCATATCCATTGTCTTTTCAAAAAATAAATAAATGTGTCATCAAATTGATTCCAACTTGTGACACACCTTGCTGGGATTCCGTCGCTATAAGGTACTAAGAAGTGGCTTCTCATTTTCTTATTTGTGGGTGGAGAGCTGGGATTGTGCAACTGGCCCAAGGCTACAGAAGCGGAATCTTTTCCAAGGAGGCACACTGGGGAATTCAACTCCTCATGTCTGGCTCACTGAGCTATGCATCTAGTTGTCTTATGCCTTAGGCCAGGCTTGTCCAACCTGCGGCCCGAGGGCCGCATGTGGCCCAGGTCAGCTCATAATGTGGCCCAGTGTAATTTTTTTTTTTTAAAAAAAAAAATTCCAAAGTTTCAAGATACACTGCCGGCGCTTGCGGCCGGAATGTGGCCGGGGCATGTCACAACGGGGGGGGGGGGGAGAGGGAAGGAAGGCGCGGGAGGGGAGGGGAGAGGGGGGCTGTGTGACTGCATTGTGCCATCCCTATCAATAAGTGGACCCCCTCCCGGCCCCATAAAGCCACCGGAGTCGAAGCTGGCAGCCTTTGCTGTCTGAGATCGCAGCTGTTGGTAAGCACGCTTGGAGCGGGGGTGTGGAGGACGGCTAGGGCTGCCCCCCCCATGCGGCCCAAACCAAATTTATGTGCTGCCCAAACCAAATTTTCATCTTCTAATGTGGCCCAGGGAAGGTGAAAAGTTGGACACCCCTGCCTTAGGCGGTCAAATAACTTGAGTTCTCCCTGTTTTTCTCATAGCACAATGACTTCTTCTTCTTCTTCTTCTTCTTCTTCTTCTTCTTCTTCTTCTTCTTCTTCTTCTTCTTCTTCTAAAATAATAATAATAATAATAATAATAATAATAATAATAATAATAATAATAATAATAATAATAATAATAATAATAATAATAATAATAATAATAATAATTTCTTTTTTAAAAAACACCAGGCACAGTCAACATTCTAAAAACATTGGCTAGTATTATATAACAGATACAAGTTTTAACCCAAACCCTAAGTATCTGTTAAATATCGGCACAGTATATATACTGTTCCTAATATTGCCATTTTTTGTAGCTCTGATGGTGTGATTTCTATGATCTGCAACTGCTTATAGTACTGTGTGAACTTTCTTGATATTGTTCCCAAAACCCCAGTGACTACAAGGACCACTGAAGTGTGCTTCTTCCAAAGGCAAGATGTCGATTGCCAGGTCTCTGTACTTTGTTAGTTTTTTCAATTCTTTATTTTCAGCTCTGGCATCCCCTGGAATTTCAATGTCAGTGATCCAGACATTTCTTCATTTTACTACTATGTTTGGTACGTTATGTTCAAGGTGTCTATCTGTTTGGATCCAGAAATCCCGCAAGATCTTGACTTCCTCATTTTCTGACATGTTCTCTACCTGATGTTCCCATGGGTTTTTGGAGGTTGGCAAGTTATATTCTTTGCATAACAACCAGTGCACTAATTTTGCCACTTGATCATGTCTAATTTTGTAATCTGTGCAGTCTTTGGACACGTAGATGAGGTGTGGCACCAGTTCACACTTTTTCTTGGAAGAGTTGACATTTAGCACTAATTCCTTGGATCTTAGCTTTCATCTCAGTTTGGAGTGCTTGTTCTTGTGCAACAAAAATCAAGCCTTTGGTTTCTTTCTTATGGGTCCTCAGTTTTAGCCATGCCCATGTTCAGTTATGATCATGCTTTCCATCAATATTTCTCAGGTGTTGTCCATGTAGTGGTTTATTTTTACAACTGTTTAATTTATTTTCAAATAATTGTTTCTTATATTGAACTTTTGTTTCTGTTGTTTTAAAAATATCCCCTCATTTTCACTGCCTTAAGTAATTTTTCTCTGCTTGTACTGGTATAATCATTTAGGCTTCTTTTTTTCTCCTCTACTACCTCCTGTATTTGCAGTAAAATCCACGGCCTCTGATTTTTCATGGTAAATTATCTGTCCACATCACTTTTTGGATGTAGTGTGTGATGCATATTCATTCATTTCCATGTTTTTTGATCCAATTCTTCTAATTCGTTTTGGGTATTTATTCCAGTTGGATATCTAATTACTAATTACTGGAACTGACCATGTGTTTATGGCTTTGATTGTGTTTCCACAATTTATTATTATTAATTTACTATTATCAATTATTATCAATTATCAATTACTATCA
Organism: Pogona vitticeps; assembly: GCF_051106095.1. Lineage (NCBI taxonomy): Eukaryota > Metazoa > Chordata > Lepidosauria > Squamata > Agamidae > Pogona > Pogona vitticeps. The sequence continues at coordinate 247,594,938 of NC_135783.1, forward strand.
ATTATAATTATAATTATAATTATAATTATAATTATAATTATAATTATAATTATTATTATTATTATTATTATTATTATTATTATTATTATTATTATTATTATTATTATTATTATTATTATTATTATTATTATTATTACCAATTACCAATTACCAATTACCAATTACCAATTTTTATTATTATTATTATTATTATTATTATTATTATTATTATTATTATTATTATTATTATTATTATTATTATTATTATTATTATTATTATTATTATTATTATACTGTAATCTTAGCAACAAAGCCTTGCCTCAGAAACAGTAAGATTAAGGCTTGAAGAACTGAACATGATGCCCCAGAGATAGAAAGAGGCAGCTTTATATTTCACTTCTTCTTTTGTCTATATTTCATTTATGCGGTTATTTTTGAAGAGCAGATCAAAAACAGAGGAACTCAAGGGACCAGCCTTGGAAAGATGCCTACTGGCTGGTGCAGAGAAGGCAGTTCCCATTCCCCAGTGGATCACTGCTAATATCTTTCCAAAGGACCGCCAGCAGCATGCTTCTTTAGCACTAGGGACATGCTGCATTTTTCTATATGGATAACTTATAGAATCTTGAACTTGGTTTCAGTTTTTTTTAAGTATCATCATTTTTAGCATTGTTTGGAAGCCAGCCCCCTCACAAGCTAAGGTTGATTCTCCAGTCTGTTTAAACATATATAAGCAGAGAGACAGAGGGAAAAAAACCCAACTCTATAGAGAAATACAGTATATATATAGAGAGAAACCTCACTACTCCTTGTCTTGTTGCATTAAAATGGCTGCTTTGAAAAATCTCAAATCCCAGGTGGAATTGAGGTGTTGCTAGACATATTAAGAAAATGAAACAAAGCGCATTAGTGAGCTGTTCAGAAGTTTAACTAGGCACAGTCTTTGGATTTCAGTGCTTATTTACTCTGCCAGAAGCACCAGTGAAAAATCCCCCGAAATGACTTACAGCTGCATTTCCTGACTGGCAATGTTTAAAAAAGGATTTGAGAGGGAACAATCTATAGAGTAAATATATTATAAGATCATATAAGTGGATAGCACAGCCTTTCAGCTTTGCTTTGCTTGTTTTTCTCTCTGTCAGAGCCGTTGGACTGAGATTTTCAATAATAAAATGGTAGGATCCAACTGCAGCATCATCCATTCTTTGGAGCATCCCTTGTGTTTATTGGAGCTTTTGGTATGAAATGAAAACCATCCCTCAAAACGGTATATATCTTTTATCCACACTCCTGGCTTTTCCCGGCTTAATTAATGCTGACGGATCCTTGGCCACCTTTGGAGTTCTGCTTTTCATAAAGATGAGCCCTTTCTACCACTGCTCTAGTTGATTGCCGTCTTTTCATTAGTCTGACCTGGCAGTGGCTTATTAATTCCACAGAGGGCAGCTGAAAGGAGGGGCTGCGTGTGTTTTGCTAACACCCAGGCAGTTCTTGGGCGAGGTTCTACTAGAGATGTATGGTCTTAAGAATTAAATGGTCTGCCTAGAAACCCTTTCTCCTTTCAGCTACTTGGTTTTTTCATTCCCTTGTCTCATCTGATGTGATGTTCATAGCAATATCTGAGTACCTAGAGGCTTCAGGGAGTTAGGAGGTTTGAATGTTTAACAGAAGAAAGAAGAAACGCAAACACAGTAGCTTCATATCTGGCCTTTCCTGAGCCTCCTGATAATTTGTATCTGCCTTAGAAAGGGGACGTGATTTTTCTTTTACAGTTTCCACTCATTATTTTTTTAAAGTGTGTCTTGTGCATTGCGTTGTTTAAATTTAGTCCTTCCAAATCTTCCATCATGAAAATGTTTTCTTCCCAAAAGGCAACTAAGATTTCCACACTAGAATGTTGCACGGTTAACACAGACAAGGATTTTAAATGGCTACTGGGATAACCCACCGGGCAGTGCTCGCTTTGTTTAGGCCCGACTGAAAAGCAAAGGAGTGGCACAAGAGCTCTCCATTCATTTCACTGTGGTCAGAGAGGAAATCCTCTGTGTCAAGGATTGTTGGACTAGATATCAGTTTGTGTAACGTTCGTGTCTAATGTTGCCTCAGGAGGTGCTGGGGTAGCAATCTGCCAACTGGTGTGCAGCCCTGGTGCAATCCCATCTCAGGTGTAATAATGTACATAGCTTTAACAGATACCCAGTGTGGTGTAGTTGACAGAGGGATGGATTAGGACTCCAAAGACCTGGGTTCAAATCCCTGCTCAGCCATGGAACTCAGTGGGTGCAGGATGGAACTGTTAAAGCCACTCCTTAAATACCCCATTCCCCTTGAAAGTCCTGTTAGGATCACTGGAAGTCAGTTCAGACTCAATGGCATGTAACACAAGTATACAACTTGCCAGAGAGTAAGCCCCATTGTGGGACTTCCCTTCGAGTAGATATTCTGGCTGGATAGCTTGGTGAGTTAGATATCCAGCTGTTGAGCCACAGTTGGGTTTTCGATCCCCCAGTTTGTGCCCCTGAAGAACAGCCAGCCTGTATGGAGCTTGGGCAAGATTCACAGTCCCAGGACATCTCCAAAATAACAATAATTAAAAAAGGAATGGTGAGCCACTTCTGTGTATTATGTACTTAGAAAACCCTGGAAGGGGTTGCCATACGTCAGAATTTACTTGACAGCACATGATTAAATTAATGTAAGATATACATAGGGAGAGCTGTAATTAGGGCAAGATGAGCAGGGTTTTAACCCAGGGCACAGAACTTTAGTGGGTGCATAAATTTTATGCTGGAAGAGCCCAAATGTATCCATTAGTCTCTCAGCTGAAAAGACATGAATTTGCCCACTGTGAACCCATACACCACAGCTAGCCACTCCTTGCAGGGCAGAAAGAGGCATAACATGGCTTGACTCAGAGTGGAACCCATATGGCTGTTGTTTGCTCAGACCCAGGTGTCCCTCTCCATTCCTCTGTCCTTTGTGTCCATCTCATACAACACAACAGGGCAGATAAAGTTCCATTTGCTAGCTACAGCCATCCTGGATTGTGCCATTGAGTACGTATAATGTGATAATTTCTGATAATCTTTCCGAAGGAGAACGCTGTGACTCATGTGGCCAAAATGGCACTATCTACGCAAAGGAGAAAGGTGTCATCTGAAGGAAATCCTGAGCTCCCTGGGGAGAGAACCTAGAGGGCCCCTTCCAGCTCTGCAGTTTTAAGACTATTATTATAAAATATGGTAAAGGTAATATGCCAATTAACCCTGCTGCTTCCTTAGCAAAGTATATACATTAGGAGTTGCCTGCTATGGCAGCAAAGCAGAGCAAAGTAAGGGAATGGAGGGTTTTTTTGTTTCTTTGTACACTGCTGCAGCTTTTGAGATGGTAATGGCCAGCACCAGCGGAGAAGGTCTTTTTAAAACAGCCCCTCTCCCAACACACAATGATTTTTCTTCTGAAAATCTGTTTCCATAGCTGCTTCAGTCCCACTGAGGAAAAGAAAAGGGTATCCCTGCAAGGTAGAAAGGAAGCTGGGTTGGGAGAACAAGGAGAAGGGTTTAGTGGAGGAAAGAAGATATTTTCCCTCTGTGCCCATCATCTTCTTCAAGCCTCAACCACTTTGCCTGCTCTGTGTGAAGGAAAAACAAGTTGCACTAGAAAGAACCATAGGACGTGCTCCTAATATGCAATTGTATCCCTGAGAGAGCTTTCAATCTGACCCACAACACATATGGGAAGTAAATAGGTTCTGAACCAAGAATAAGAAGTCAGTGGGTAGCAAAATTAGGATCTATTTTGAGGTCATCTTCAAAGCATGGCATGAAATCCAAACAAGTATGCTACACACAAACTGTTTGATTGTCCACAGTCTTCAATAATAGCATAATTTGTGCTGCTACAGTCCTCTCCTGTTGCTACTCAGCTGTGCCTCCCTTGATATAATATACCATGAAGCACAGTTAAATAAAATCACAGGACTTGGTTTTTCCAAACCAACAGGACATTTGAATCTGTTCCAGCTAAGGCTTAAAGTACTACAGCAGAATGAAAGAATCTTGGATTCATTCAGAAATATCACGTTGCCTTTTTTTTTTTAAAGGTAGGACTTCAGGATCTTAGCCTGTCACTGAAGCATAAAGCCATTCTTGGATAGATCTTGGCAGGAGGTGGGGTATCAGTGCCTTGGGCTAAAAAACCTGTCTAATCCCATAAATAAAACTAGGTTGCTTTATATCAGACTGCCAAATGCCATGCATCTCACATTGCTGTTCATGCATTTTCTGGTTCTATGCATTTCAGTGCAGACCTTGAGTGTGCTTTAAAGAAAGGTAGGAAGTTCTCCATGAACACCATAAACTGCATAATGAGGGCCTTCCTCAGATAATTAAACATATAGATGTATTTGATCTTTCAGATGTTGGACATTTTATACTTGCGTTCAGGATTATTGGGTGTAAATGATAGGTGTTACTTTTCAAATAATTATACATTCTGTTGAAGTCTGATGCATACTAATAATAAATTCATTATCTGACTTGTAGCTAAAACAGGGCCATCCAAACACAGCGAGGGAGGTGTGGCAGGTTTCAACAAACCCCAGCGTTTGCAAAGCCAGAAAAGCAAAATTAAGGGGGAGAAGATGAATTCCTTCTTCCTAAACAGCCTAGTGAGAACTGAGCATACTTCGGTGTACAAAATGACTACTATTTGAAGTGGATGGGATCCCCCACCCAAAAAAAAAGAGTAGGGAGAAATGTGCTCTAGAAAGGGACCTGGCTGTTTGTCTGTCTTACCTGTGTGTCTGTCTGCTTGGAGCTCCGAACAAGAGCACATCAGACTAGCGCTGTGTTGCAAATCCTACTTGCCAACTTTACTTCTGAACTCTTTTGACTTTTAAAGCCTATTAAATTGTGCTCGTAAAATCTTATTTTCTGCAGGAAATCATACTGGCCTCATCAACTTCAGTGACTATTAAAAAATTGAAGATGTCAAATAAATGGAGAATTTGATGGCTAACTCGATTTGATGGCTTTAACTCGATTCAGTCTCACTCAGGAACTAGCACAAATGGTCCCCACTGCCTTTGTATTAGCATGTTCTAATGAACTAAGGCTGGAAACTGGCCTTTTTCTGTGAGTCGGGGTGGTGGTGGTGGTAGTCCCGCTGCCTTTACTTGCCAGTGGATGATTGCTTTTTGTGCAAGCAATCATCCACTGCAAAGAAATCTTCCCTTATTTAATGGAAGGGCAAAAGATCTGACTGGATACCCACTTCCTGCATTTTTATTTTTACAGATATCAGAAGGGAAATATACTCTGGCAGTGAAAGAGGGAAGTACATAGCCACCAAAAGCTAAATAAAATAATGCAATCAAGAAAAAGATCACAAGATGGTGTGGGGTTGTTGAAGAAGTGGCCAGGAGTTGTATTCACATTGCCAGCTGAAAGGTGTGCTCCTTCACTCATGAAAGAGAGTGGGAGAAGAGAAGGTTTGCATGTCACACCAGATCATGCTGTAGTACCCGCATGGTTTAGCACTGCCTACTGCCGACAATCAGCCAACAGTGTCTGGGCCTAACCCATTTAAGCCGTTGGCCAGCGATACAGTGGTAGGTTTTGAAGCACAACCACATATCATGACAGTCACTGTAGCCTCACCACCAAACGAAGTCCAAAAGCGCAGACAACTACTGTATGTTGATTTACCTCAAGAAACAGTGCACTCATCTCCTCCAGAAGCTGGTCTTTTGTAAACCATATGGGTCTCAATCATCTATTCAAGACCAAACCAAAAATAAATAATGTGCATCACAGCAAGGATAGTTCGCAATGCTACCTGGTTGCTGGGAGATGTCTCCCCTCCCTTTTACTGTGAAAATTGCAGCTAAGCTCAGAAGGAAGAGGGAAATCTGAGGGTACTGGCAGGCCACATCATCATTCGTGCTAGTCAAAAAAAGTCCTCCTGCGTTAGCCCTGCGAACCCTGGCTTCACTGTGTCACTGCTCTTGGACCAAAATTCTTCTTTGCCTCTGGTTTAACATTATGCGCACAAGGAGAAAAAAAAGACTGATGAGCCGCATGGCTCAGAGGAAGAGTGAACCAGCATTCCATTTCACTTTGCCTGATTCCTTAGCCTAATGTGGAAAGCAGGAATTGTGATTTAAAATATTCTAAATCAGCAGTGGGGAATGTGTGGCCTTTCAAATGTTATTGGACTACAACTCCCATCAGCCCTAGGCCACATAACTAATTGGGATGGACTATAGAAATTGTGGCATTCCAGTTGAACTATTTAAAATCTTAAAATATGACGTTGTTAAGGTGCTACACTCAATATGCCAACAAATTTGGAAAACTCAGCAGTGGCCAGAGGATTGGAAAAGATCAGTCTACAGTGGACCCTTGACTTACAGACTTTTTGAGTTACAGACTTAGGTTTGACTTGCAACCTGAGAATTGACTTACAGACCAGAAAAAAACCAAAATGGAACAAAAACGGCCTGTTATGGGATTAATCGGTTTTCAATGCACTGTAGGTCAATGGAGACTTGACCTACAGACTTTTTGACTTGAGAACCGCCTTCCAATACGGATTAAGTTCTCAAGTCAAGACCCCACTGTACATCCCAATCCCAAAGAAGGGCAGTGCCAAAGAATGCTCCAACTACCATACAATTGCATTCATTTCGAACACTAGCAAGGTTATGCTCAAAATCCTACAAGGTAGGCTTCAGCAGTATGTGGACCGAGAACTCCCAGAAGTTCAAGCTGGATTTCGAAGGGGCAGAGGAACTAGAGACCAAATTGCTAACATGCACTGGATTATGGAGAAAGCTAGAGAGTTCCAGAAAAACATCTACTTCTGCTTCATTGATTATGCAGAAGCCTTTGACTGTGTGGACCACAGCAAACTATGGCAAGTCCTTAGAAAAATGGGAATACCTGACCACCTTATCTATCTCCTGAGAAATCTCTATGTGGGACAGGAAGCAACAGTTAGAACCTCCATAAGACGCACCTTTCCATAAGACGCACCAATTTTTTAGGAGAAGAAAAAAGGAAAATATAATCTGTTTTCTTCGCTCCATAAGACGCACAGACTTTCCACCCCCCTGTTTTGTGGGAAAAAAGTGCGTCTTATGGTGCGAAAAATACGGTAATTGGTTCAAAATTGGGAAAGGAGTACAACAAGGCTGTATATTGTCCCCTGCTTATTTAACTTACATGCAGAATACATCATGCAAAAGGCTGGACTGGAGGAATCCCAAACCAGAATTAAGATTGCCAGAAAAAATATCAACAACCTCCGATATGCATGTGATACCACTTTTATGGCAGAAAGTGAGGAGGAATTAAAGCACATCTTAATGAGAGTGAAAGAGGAGAGAGACAAAAATGGTCTGAAGCTCAACATAAAAAAAACCCCTAAAATCATGGCCACTGGCCTCATCAACTCCTGGCAAATAGAAGGGGAAGATATGGAGGCAGTGACAGATTTTATTTTATTGGGCTCCATGATCACTGCAGATGGTGACAGCAGCCATTAAATTAAAAGACACCTGCTTCTCGGGAGGAAAGCAATGACAAACCTCGACAGCATCTTAAAAAGCAGAGACATCACCTTGCTGAAAAGGTCCGCATAGTTAAAGCTATGATTTTTCCAGTAGCAATGTATGGAAGTGAGAGCTGGACCATAAAGAAGGCTGACCACCAAAGAATTGATGCTTTTAAATTGTGATGCTGGAAGAGACTCCTGAGAGTCCCCTGGACTGCAAGGAGAACAAACCTATCCATTCTGAAGGAAATCAATCCTGAGTGCTTACTGGAAGGACAGATCCTGAAGCTGAGGCTCCAATACTTTGTCCATCTTATGAGAAGAGAAGACTCCTTGGAAAAGACCCTGATGTTGGGAAAGTGTGAAGGCAAGAGAAGAAGGGGACGACAGAGGACGAGATGGTTGGACAGTGTCATCGAAGCAACCAACATGACTTTGACCCAAATCTGGGAGGCAGTGGAAGACAGGAGGGCCTGGCGTGCTCTGGTCCATGAAGAGTCGGACACGACTTAATGACTAAACAAAATCATATAAATTGTAGCCCAACAATCAAAATGGATATCCTGCCAAAAGTACTCTTTCTATTTCAAACAGTGCCAGTGAAAATAGAGAAGAAATACTTTGATGATCTAAACAAGGTGATTTTAAAATTAATTTGGCAAGGGAAGAAAGCCAGAATCAAATTGAAAATGTTATAAGAATCCAAGGAAAAAGGAGGCTTCGGTTTACGGGACCTAACTTTATATTGCCAATTATCTATCCTAATGTGTCTGAAATAATGGATTAGTATGAAAAACAAAATACTTTTGTATTTAGAGGTGCATGATTTACAGTTGAGTTGGCATGCCTTTTTATGGTATCAGGAAGCTAAAACCCACAGGCATTTCCAAAACCACTATATAAAATACTCATTGTATATAATATGGGAAAAATAAAAACAAAAATTTACACAAAAATACCAGGATGGGTTTTACCTATAGAAGTATTTGTTCATCCTAATCTTCTGAATTTTGAAATTTTTTTGACCTGTACAGATATGTTAGACATGGATGGGAGATTAGAACTGAAACAGACCTTATAGACCATGGATTAGACACATCGTGGTGGTCCATAATGCAAATACAATCTAGCTATGAAAGGGATTTAAAATGTATGATTTTTATAATGAACAGACAATGCTTGACCAAATAATGTTAACATCAGATGATAAATTAATTAGGGAAATATATAAATTACTTTTATATAGGAAAATGGAGGACAAACAAGTCAAAGAAATGATGGTTCAATGCGCAAATCGTAAGTTGAAGCACCATTTCCCATAGGAATGCATTGAAATGCAATTAATCTGTTCCGGCCGAAGAAAAAATCATGAGGGGGAAAAAACCACTGCACGACCCATCAGAAACGTGACTAATTGACTACAGTGGTGCCTTGCTAGACAATGATAATCCGTTCCACTGAAATAGCTGTTTAGCGAAATCATTGTCTAGCGAAAAGCATTTCCCCATTGGAATGCTTTGAAACCTGTTTAATGCGTTCTAATGGGGAAGAATCGCCGTTGTCTAGCAAAAATCAGCCATAGGAAAGCCACTTTGCGAACCACTGATCAGCTGTTTAAATCGCTGTCTTGCGAAGCTTAGGTCCTGAAAACATCTGTTTTGCGAGCATGGAGGGAGCTGTCAAAATCGTGGTCTAGCAAAAATCGGTTTGTGAAGCAGGGACCAAACATTGTCCAGCGAAATTCCCCCATAGGAATCACTGTTTTGCGAATCGCTATAGCGATTGCAAAAAGTCAATGTCTAGCGAAAAAACTGTCATGCAGGGTAACTGTCTAGTGAGGCACCACTGTAATCTGTTCTGGGCGGGGGGGGGGAAGAAAGAAAAGCAAGCAAACCATGCAAGACCCACCAGAAATTTAAAAAAGCAAATCAGAAAGCAAGCAGACCCCCCAAGACCCATCGGAAATGCAAAAAACAAAAACAAAAAAAGCAAAGCAAAAAGCAAGCAAACACCCCAAGACCCATCAGAAATGGGGAAAAAACAAAAAGCCAACAAACCCCCAAGACCCATCAGAAATTGGGGGGGGGGACTCAACAAATGGAAAAAAAACCAAGAGACATCACAGCACAGAAACATAATCACCCCCCACCCAAAACCATGCTGCAAAACCCACCCAGAACAGTTTTTAAAAAGCAGAAAGCAGCACCTTACCAGGCAGTCCCGAGCCTCCTCGGATCACACACTCTCTTACTGCTGGGGCGAAAGAGCTGCAAAGAAGCAGGCTCTTCGCCACCAATGGTTAGCAATTTGAATTTCCCACCTTTCCCCCTGCCTTTTTCTGTTTGTAACTGGAAGCTCCAGCCGCAAGTTGAAGCAAAATTTTGCGGCCGGAGCTGGTCATAACTCAAAATGTTCATATGTCAGGACATTTGTAAGTCGAGGCACTACTGTAATAACAATAAAAAGAAATTTTAAAAAAGAAAGAAATTGTAGCCCAGGAATATCTGTAGAGCTGCATGTTTCCCACTCTCTCCTCTGTCAGTTGCTAAGAAATTACATTGGCATGGAATGAGTGTATTTTCTGTTTTCTGGACAACAACTAACAAAACTATGACCAGCAAGTATGAATAATATTAATTAAGATTTTTTTCCTCTAATAAGATGAGATAAAACCAAGGATAAAGAATTTTGACTTAATACATAAGTTCCAATCCATTGCTGTCAAGCCAACTGTGACCTCTGGTTTAACAAGCAAGGACAACAAAGTTGAATGCTAGTTAATTCCTCCTTGTTGCAATTCTGGGTCTCCATGTAGTGATATGACATGAGTGACAAAATGGAAACCTTGTTTTTTCTTTCTCCCAGCTATGTGGCAGGTGGAAATGAGGATGGGGCATATTTGAGACCAGCATCTCAATCCTTTCCATTTATATACAAAATTGACTGGATAGCTCAGTGAGTTGGAGCACTGGGTGGTCAGGAGTTCAGGAAAAGAGCCAGCCTTTCTGGCCTTGGGCAAGCTACACAGTCCAGAGTGCCTCCAAAATATGGGAATGGTGAACCACTTCCAAGGACTCTGTACCTAGAAAATCTTGGAAAGGATTGCCAGACGTTGGAATGGACTAGTGTACGTTTGGGTGAGAATAACATTTTGAGACAAAGCTACATTGAGTTGCGTGCTTGCTTGACTTTGTTTATCTGTCATGTATTAGTAAAGCTAATTACTTTGCTTCCTAAAGCTAGGAGGCATTGTTTCTAGATTGCTGACACACAGTATTGATGGTTGGACACCGTGTTCTTTCATGCCAACACTGTACGAAAGGCTAGTAGATTTGTTTTGTGGATTTTCTTAGGTTTGTTCAAGTCAAGAACTTCCAGAGCATCTGAATTAAAGTTCTCAAGGAATGCTGAATTCAAGCACCCCAATCCAGCTATGGGCTTTCTTTCATGTATACATAGGTGCATGTGCATTCACATACACATATATCTGTTGCATGTACAATTCCATAGTCTAATCCCCTAGCCAAGGTTGTGAACCAGTAGCCCAGTTAACATCTCTCAACTGTTCAATATAAAGTGAAGGGTGATAGATTTTCTTCACACTTCTGTCCTTAATGGATTTTCTTTGGTAAGGAACAAGATAAATGAAGTGGGCGGGGGGAACCACGAGAATTACAAAGTAGAAGGCAACAATGGCATCTGAAGCCTCAGCTCAAGCTCATGTGAGAAATTTAAACAGGAACGCAAATGATCCTGATAGTATAAGGACCCCAAAAACAAAGAACTTTCTTCATGGAAGAAGAAATCAAAGTTGCTAAATAAAAGCCTAATTTGGAAGTGCCTTGAATTTCTTATCTAAGAGCCAAGCATGGTCAGGAAAGTTCTGCAGATTTTCTGTCCTGCACCCTTCCACTATATCCGGTTGTCACATTCTACAGCCTGCCACGGAGCTGATGCAAACCAGCTTCATTATTTATTTGGTGACACTGCTCAATACAGTATGTGAATTTGAATGTGGTGTAGCCAGTTATTTAGGCAGGAACTGTTCCTTGTCATTATTTATGAGGCTTCAGAAGGTGACTGTTCATTTTCAGTTGTTTTTCTCTCTTTCTTCATAAGAGTGATGTTGCCCCTAACCTCCCTGTCATCCACTTTATGTATGTGCCATTTTTCCATGCTGAAACCATGGTCAAACAGCTTACCCAAACATCAGAAAAATGTATCTGATCAAACACAGCAACATTCCAGGATACAGCAACATCAATTATAAGTCAAGATTTAAATAGACATGGAAATATGCTAAATATTTCAGACTATCAGATATACCCTAAGACAGTGGCTGCCAGCTTTGAATAACCTAGGGCTTCTTGGACTGCAGTTCCCAGAGGCCTTCACCACCAGCTGTGCTGGCTGGGGTTTCTGGGAGTTGCAGTCAAAGAACACCTGGATTACCTGAGGTTGAGAACCACTGCCCGAAGATGTAAGGCCTGGAAAGTTGTTTTTCAAACAAATGATCATAATAACATGCTAAAATTTTCTGTAACTGAGCAGTCGCGTGATGCCCTGCGATCTAGAGTATCATACAGCTGCTCAGTAACATATGCATTCATATATTGCAGTTATTCATCTTAAATGTAAGTTTGGAGACTCTGCATTAAACAATTTACAAATAATTCACACTATAGACAAAACAGATAAATGGGGAAATCTGCCATTGGAGTGGCACACAGGCCACCTTAAATGGTTTGGTTTTGCTTTTCACACAGTTACTCACCAATCTGAGCTCAGTTTGTCTGCTCTATCAAAAGCTGAATGTTGTGTTCCTGAAGAGGGATGAGATTATGATGATTGCAAAAAATACAAAAATCACAAGACCAGTCAGATACCCAGATTAAGCTATGTTTGTGATGTTAAAAGGGGTATCCTGTTGTGGCATAACCCTCCTGTGGTCCTGTGAATTTGGCATCTTGAACACATTTTCCAAAGGCTGTGACCAGAATGGATAGCTTAAAGTCCTAGTCTGGACAAGATGAAACACTCTGGTAGTGCTCAGATATTCATTCCTTTTACTCTACCTCCTCCCATTTTTAAAGGCACGTTTGGTAGAGATGTGAGAGAGGGTCTTCTTTATGGTGCTCCCAGGCTGTGAATCTCCCTTCTAAGAGAGGCTATGATGGCTTCCTATTATTTTTCTCCCAGCAGGCAAAGACTCTTTTATTCAAGCGAGCTTTCAGCAATTGATGAGAAATGGATATTTAATGGATTGGCTCTTAATTTCTTTATTTGCTGTATTTTTAAATTCCTTTTTGATTCAAAAATGCATTCATATTATGGTGGTTAAAATGTACTTCATAATTTCTCCCAGTTTTTATCTGCACCTGTTTTAATCTTACTGTCAGCTGCCTTGAGCACTAGCCTTGGGCAAGAGAAGAGATGTAAATCAAGCAAGCAAGCAAACAAGGTGTATGGAGAAGGGTGGGTAGGTACATTTGTGGAGTTGGGAAGAGGCTTCTTTGTTGGTGATGATTCTAGCTGTCCTGTTTACAGTGGGCTGCGAATCCGATCCTCCTGACGTGGTATTCCTGCCAGCTGAACTAAAAGTGCTCAACGGCCCAGAGTGTTTCCGCCTGCAGCGTACGGATCGTTACTTGCCAGGAAATGCCTCCCTCAGCTCCCGGTCGGAAACCTTCCTCTTCCTCCACCGTCGACTCACAGGGAAGCCCACCATCCAAGCTGCCTACCAGCCTTTCACTGCCCAGCAGGTAATCAACCCACATGGCTGTGGAAGGCACCTCCCCTCTGTAAGCAATGGAGCCGAGCTCCTCTCCTGTCATCCCAAAGCTCAGGCTTTCTCTCTTCTCCAGGCAGTGCCATCTGACAACTCCCAGTCCACAGACAGCTCTGCAGCCTGGGACATCCGGGCTGTGTCCATCGAAGGCACAGTGTCTCCTTATGAGCCATACACCAGAGTCCTCTTCCACCTCCAAGGGCAGGACTGGATGTCGGAAAAGCAGGCCTTGCCGTGCATCACCCTGCACGTCTTCCACCAGGCCCAGGTGGTTCACCGGGCCTGCCACCTCCAGGTTGGTAACAGAAACAACTGTGAGGATGGTCCTGAACTGCCGCATGAGGCGAACACTTGAGTCCTACAGAGTAAGTTATGAGGGGGCTCTCAGCCAGGATTTCGAGGGTCATGGAAGGGTTTCTTCACAAAACAAGAGGTAAGGTGTACAAGTTGCCCGGAAATGTTAGGCAAGATTTCAACTCCCTTGGAAGGTTCAAAATGAAATAATGGGCAGACCAGTCGCCGAAATGGTTTAAGTTTAAAAATCCCTTTTAGTAAGAAGCATGTAATAGCTTCCAGCACTACAGAGCAGGAGATGGCCATTAGGGGTGTGCATTTGGCTTTTGTCAGCGTTTCTTAACGCAAATCACAGTTTTACCAGAGTGATTCGTAGTCTAGGCAGTCCAGAAAACTCACACACAGTCCAGCAGCATTTCCTTCAGCAACGTGTATTTACAGCAGTATTTACAACAGTCTGGTAGCATAACATGTAGAAGTGATCTTCAAGCAGGAAGAAGATACAACTGACTGTACAATTCACACATGTATACATATACAGGACCAATGAAATCACACATTGCATCATCCCTGAGTTGCATCAGCTCTGCTGAGTCATCCTGACTCAGCTTCAACACACCTGATCATTATGGATTCTCATACTCCATTCTGCTCAGGCCTGTAATTTTCCTTGACAGCTTTTGTTTGGGATTCTTTCAGGAGACTCCTCTTTCGTTTCCAGGTTCTTTCAGGTAGCACTACTTTCAGTAAACCAGGAAGGCCCAGATCTTTTAGATTCTTTCATTCCAGTTTTCTCATTCAAGTTGATGGCGCTAAAACAAATTAAGCCCTACAGAATCCTCAAAACTATTGGGGGGAGAGCAGGGACAAGACAACAGAAGAACAACAGTACATGAGAAAGAAGATCATCTGTGGTCAACAGCCCTGCTCAGCTTTTGCAGACTCAAGATTGTGGCTTCCTTTGTAGAATCAAATTGTATTTTAGTCCCACAGGTTTTAATTTTATTTTATTATTATTATTATTATGTCTTTGGTCTTGCCCACCACTTGATCAGATAGATTACTGGGTTCAATGCAACAGTGGTCTGACTCAGTACAGGTTGCTTTATAGATTCTTACAGCTCAGGGCGGGTGAATCTCAAAAGGAGGAAGTGGTATCATCCTTTCCCTTTTATTCCTGACCAGGCACCCTTGGGTGTGTGTGTGGTAGAGCTAGAGCTTCCGGCTCACTGGTTCTCTCCTCCACCTGTGGGCACCAGGCAGCGCAAATCAGAAGATTCGAATATCACCCCTCTTCGAGCTGAGCTGTACTATAGCCTGGAGGCCATGTTGCCTGGGAAGATACCCGGAGACTGCCCTCACATGCGGATCCAAGAAAAGCCACGTCCGGGCAGTGAGGGCAACAAGGAGAAGCTGCGTTATGTGGGACCTGTGGATATCCGAGTGATGAGCCCACCACGGCGCCAGGAAGTACGGCTGGATGACAATGTGATGGTCCGGGTTCCCGACATGGCCCTGCGCCCGGGGCAGCTCTTTACAGCCACCCTTATTCTGCAGCAGAACTTCACCGCGGATATGCTGACCCTCCGGTGAGTTGTGCCAGGCAGGTTGTAGCACTTCTAGATCCCCAGTATAATTTGTCAGTTCCAACGGGTGATAAAGGATTTTGAATTCCAAGAAGTAAGCTGAAGGGCAACCCACTGCATCCATCATCGAACAATTGTGAATCGTCATTGTAAGAGGTTGTCGTAATTGTAATAAGCACAACCATAGTATCATGTTTCCAGGTGTTCAGAATGATTCAGTTTTTCTATTTACTTTTAAGTCTTACTGGAAGCTAGGAATGGAAAACCTCCTGCCTATGGGCTGGATGCAACCTGTGAAAGGCCCCTGTACAATTTGCCAACTATTTTGCTTCCCTTTATTCTGAAAACATGGGGATAGTCAACATGGGGTGGCTTCTGCCAGGGAGGCCAGAGTCTTCCCTTTTCCAATCTGTGGCCCCTGCCCAGCAGTCCTGTTCCCCCCCGCCCAGTCCCTTCTTGTTCTGCAATGAGGCTTCAGATTATACTTCCACAGATGGCTTTTGAAATTCCTCTTTGAACTGCCTGGAGGCATTTGCAGGGTCACTATCAAGCAAGGTGACTGTCAGTCCCTGACCCACCCTGTGACCCCCTCCCCTGCAAAAACCACCCTTTCCCCATCCTACTGAATCTTTTTGAAGGCCTCAATAACACTCGTGGTCACTTTTTAACAGCCTCATGGCGACTGAACACAGGAGTACATGCGTATGTGAGTATGTTTGCAAGGGGTGGGCAATTACACTTCAAGCTGTTGATGGTTCTTCCTGCTCCTGGCATGCAGACCTGGGTGTACTTGCCAGGAAACCAGTTCAGCTTTTGGGGCAAAAAGGTTCCCCACCCCACTTGTAATGAAAAACCGTGTCATTCTCCCCACACTTTAGATGGTGGAACTGACCCTGAGAGAAAATGGCCTCCGGTTACCTAGAGAATCCATGGCAGAGGTGACTTTCAAGCAGGTCCCTTCCCAATTCATAGCTCAGCCTCTTCAACTGTCCACTGTGCCAGCTATCAAATGCAGTCTCCTTGGTTTCAAAACATTTATGCCTTTGTATGCCCTAATCCTGGCTTAGCTTTGGCCTGGAACTTTTGCCCACCATTGGGCCTGTTCTGCTGACCTCTGCTTGTTTGCACCTCTTATTCTGAGTGCCATTTGTAGTGGAAAGGCAGGATGCCATTTAGTGTTCAAGTATTTTGGTGCTTTTCCTTTCAGAATCAAGGTGAAGAAAGGGCTACAAGTCCTGGCCGCCCGTCTTGCTAGTCCAGAGGCTTGGACGGCAAAGCTGGACAAGTTCAAAGGTGCCAAACACCACACCGCGCTAGTGACCTGTCGCCGTTCCATTGGCAGTGGGTTGGAATGGAGGTAGGTAACTTCACCTGGACTGCCACAATCTCAGGGGAAGACCCTGCCCTTGGATGGCTGATGGAAAGATTCCTAAAGTTTGGAGAAGTTGCTTTACAGGACAGTCCTTCCCACACATGCTAGGGAATTTGGAAATCTACTCATCTTGAATGAAAGAGCAAACCTGTATCAGCACTGAAAAAGTATCTGATGGAGAGAAAAGGGCCAAGAAGGGACAGTGGCCCATTCTATGACCATGATGAGAGATGCCCCAAACATTTTCATGCAGTGTTCCCTCCCGCGTGTCTCCTCCATTTGGGAAAGGGAATGAGAGAGCAGTCTGTTGCACGACGCTGGTTAGAAGCACTCTTGAGCACCTCTAGCTGAGGTTGCACAACATCCCCTGCCCACTTTTTCAACAGAGAAGGCTGACAGGACAAGAGTGGGTTGTGTCCAGCTGCATGGAAGTGTTCAGAGCACCTTCAGGCATCCCATCTGTCTCATGCCTTTCCTCCTTCGGAGCAGAAAAGGCCAGTGGAAGGAATGTTTTCTCAATTTGGCCCCCGAATGGCTGATTTCTGATCATGGCCACCAAATGGCATAAGCAGATTTGTTCTGAAGCCTCAGTGGAAAGAATTGTGTGAAAGGATGAACACTATTCAGCTGTCCTGCCATTTCAGTATTATCTGGCTCTCAGTGAATGGGTGGGTGCATAATTGCACCAGGATGTTCTGTTGAATGCCCCAGCTGCTTCTAAGTTCTTCAGTTAAGTTTGATGTCTGCCATTCTTATTTCCATTCAGGGCAACAGATTCCCCAGAGTTCCTGTATCTTGATTTTGTGGTGGAGAACAGTACAGGCGGTGTGGCTTCCACACGTCCTGTCACCTGGCAGGTGGAGTATCCTGGTCAGGATCCTGAAGCTGAGAAGGACAAGATGGTGTGGGAGATCCAAGTATCAGAAAGAGATGTGCGGGCCCTAGTTCCACTGGTGAAGGTGAGCCCGAAAGGCCCTCCTGTCTTTCCCCCCTCATGAAACTTCTCAGCAGGCTGTAGCGCTGGTTTTGTCCTTTCACTTTCTACAGGAACAGGAGATTGTGAACACTGCACTCCTCACAGGAATCCCTCACTCAGTGCCTGTGAAGCTGGTTGTGGTAGAGACAGGGGGAGCGGTGTCAGAGGTAATGGAGCAGATGGGTTGTGAGTCTTCTAACAAGCAGGTCCTGCAGGTGAGGAATCAGTAAATTTCGCACAAAAATGTTTTGTTTTCTGCAACCCCAGTTTCAAGACCAAGATGCACAGCCACTTGTTAATTTTGCAATTGTTAAGAACAACAAAAAAAATCTTGTGGCACATAACAAGTTTTATTTGGCACAAGCTTTTGTGGGCTGCAGCTTATTTGTGAAGTTTAAGCTAAATAAAGGTTGCTAATCTTTAAGGTGCCACAAGCTAGATTGGTCTCCTCACCCCTTCTACAGAACCTGTACTGAGTCTTCTTCACTCTTTGCCTTATCTTTGTAAGAAGACACTGGCCATAAACCTCAAAGGATCAGGCATCTTGTTTGTGTGATTTAGCTGTTTCCATTTGTCCATCTTGTATGCAGAAAAAGTAGATTCTTCCCTCCTGGAGTGGTTTTGTGCTGCTCTTCTAGACTCTCTGGCTCTTACTGGTACTTGCACGGTGGCCTTTCCCCCTTCCTTTCCTGCTTTGAATTTCCAGCTAGACAAACTATTGATTAAATTCATTCTATATACAGTATTTGGGTCTTCCCTACTACTGGCTTCCACCACTGGTCACAGCCTTGCCATCATCTGTCTTTTCTCCTCAGCTTCCCCTATCATTTAATGTGCAGACTATTTATATGGGGGAAAAGGACTATAATGACAGAGAGAAATGTTGGGCCACAGGGGAGAAAACAAACACTTCTCCGTCTCAGAAAAACTCCACTCTCTTTCTCAATTTTCTGGGCACCTTCCAAGATCTACCCATTCCAGCAGGTTATAAGAGGAAAGAGCCCCATAAGAGTTATAGCTACAATTCTTGGCTGAATTGTTGGACAAGGGAGGGAAGAAAATGTCCATTGTGGGCCTTTGACAAGGTTTGTCTTAAGAAATGGGGCTAAGACAGCTCCTTTTAAACTTGTTCTGTTTCCAGAACCTTGCCCTTGGCGTAGTCTTGAATTCTCTCTCTCTCTCTCTCTCTCTCTGTCTCTCTCAGGTGTCAGATGTGTGTGATGCAGTCTATGTAGGAGGAAAAGAGAGCCGAGGGGCACGTGGTGTCCGGGTGGATTTCTGGTATCGTCGGCTACATGCTTCACTGTTGTTTACAGTCTGGGCCCCGCTACTTCCTCTGCGCATTGAGCTGACAGACACTTCCTTGGAGCAGGTGCGAGGCTGGAGAGTACCTGGCCCAGCCCTTGACAGGTAAGTGTTGTAGAGCCAACAAGGTTGGCAGCATTGGGTCAACTAAGTGTTCACCTCCAGTAATGCTGGCCACTTGTAATTAAGCACCAAGGAGGAGGAGAGTCAAGGAATCTGAATAGGAAGGGGGCAATATGGGTTTTCAATTTCTAGGGAGTATTTTATTACCAAAAAGATTGGTACTTGTAGAGTCATTCAGATTCCTCTGTGGAAGTCCAGATACTTCATGGTCTCTGAATGTAAAGAATTCAAAACTGAGTGGCGATTTAATACAGATGGGAGCAGCTCCTGACAGTTTATATAGAAAGTTGATAATTACGCCATAGTCTGTTTCAGCATCCAGTTAGTAGCACTTGCCACAGAACTTACAAAATTGCTGAGATAATGTACCTAGAATGGGTAATGTATCTCTAAGAGAATTGAAAACAGCTATGGTTTTCTCCTCTTCTTTACACAGCAGTCTAACTGAGGCTGAAGACGGTGCAGAGGAAGCTGATAGGAGAGCTCGTGGCTGCCGGCTTCAGTACCAACGTGCTGGTGTCCGTTTTCTTGCCCATTTTGTGGCTCACCCTCTAGATGGTGGCCGTCATCTGACCTACATGCCAAGCTCCGATTGGCTGCTGGATGTCTCGCATCTCGTGCAGAAGCATGCCAGAATCCAGGATCCGCGAGTGGCCATACTAGAAGGAGGAAGTGTCGTCATTGGCCGTGAACCTGGCATGACCTCTGTGGAGGTACACAGTTGTGCAAACTTTTGGTGACCCTAATAGGTTTTCAACATCTGTGACATGTTCAAGGAGTGGTTTACTAGACCCACTTCCATTAAACTTCCATGACTAATGGGGGATTTGTCTACTCCACCATGCTAAGTTCTGATGGAGGTATGTAGCCTGTACAAAAAAGAGTGAGGCTGAGTTGCTTTGTTACTCTGCATGACTGTAGTGAGAAGCTTACCTGAAGTGTGGTAGTCAGTCACGTATTGCAGAAGGGTTGCTTGAGAGGCTGAGACCTATGCACTTTCTGTGGGCTATGAATGTGCTTTTTATAGCGAAACTGTGTCTTGTCTGTTCCCTGGTTCAGGTGCGTTCCCCCGTATCTGACTCTATCCTGGGGGAGCAGACCCTGGTGGTGTCTGAGGAGAAAGTCTCCATCTCAGAGCTGCGGGCCCAGTTGGTTTCAGGTCTCTCACTGACTCTCTCATCAGAGGTGGGACACCCAAATATCTTCACCGCCACATGTCAAGGACTTTCTGCTTTGCGTTCCTTGAAGCAGGTGAGATGATACTGGAGCGGTTAGTAGCATTATAAGTTTATTGTCAGCCTTTTGGAGCAAAAGAGATGCTAAACATATACACCAGAGATGCAGTTTTCACCCTGCTGCAGTCCACTTAAGCTGGGCTTCATGGGAAATGTACAGTTGCCATCAAAACTGGCAACTTCTGAGTTTTCTGGTTTCCATTTTGCCATAATCCAGTCAAACCCATGTGGGACAACATGTGGTCAAAGAAGATGACTGGGAGGTGGGGAGCATACACCTGGATGTGCTGCACTGAATGGCTTGAACTGATTCCAGTCTGATGCTGTAATGCAATGGTCCCCAACCTTGGGCCTCCAGATGTTCTTGGACTTCAACTCCCAGAAATCCTGGGCAGCAGAGTTGGTGGTGAAGGCTTTTGGAAGTTGTAGTCCAAGAACATCTGGAGGCCCAAGGTTGGGGACCACTGCTGTAATGGACAGGTTATACCTCTGGCTCTTCATCACCTCTTGAAGGCACATCCCAGGGGCTCTTGATAGGATCTGGAAGGTCTGACTATAGCACCGCTTCAAGAAAAGACAAGAAAAAGAAAAAGACCTTTTGGGACTCTAGCTTCATGAATCCACTAACTAACATGGCCATTAACCATGCAGAGTGAGGGATTCTGGGAGCTGTAGTCCACAGAAGTAGCTCCCTTCCCAAGTTCTGAGTTACAGTGCTAGGCTCCAAACTCATAAGGCCTGAAGCACATATAAGTCTGTGTGATCCCCCACCCCCCCACCCCCCCGACTTCACTCTGCCCAGCTCTTCATCTTATCCAAGTGGCATCTTCTAACTCTTGACACCCACTTTCTTTTTCCTCTGCAGGAAGCGGTGCTGAGCCTCTGGCTGGTGTTCACTGACCATACCTTGGCTCCTGTAGAACTGTATGGCTGGCGGGATGCCGCACTCTCGCTTTCTTCTCTGAACTCTCACGTGGTCTCTGTGCGGTTGGAGGAGGAGCAGGCTCAGCCCATGGTCGTGGCCGAGGGACCAGGCCGAGGGCCTCTTCTGCAGCTCAGCCTGCATTCCCCGGACTCTTGCCGCAAGGGCAAGCACAGGGCCCCTCTTGCCCAAGGCACTGCGTGGCTGGAAGTGAACTTTGGCCAGCGCCTTCTTACAACGAGCACCCCACAGCAACAAGACACCCATCTTCACGGAGAGGCCCCCTTCCAGCGAGCAGAAGGTGCCATGTCAGGTGAAGCAGTGACGGTTGCCGCGGTCACAGAGAGTGGAAAGGGGTCGAGGAGACGTAGCTCAGGGGGGGTGGGGCCGCCGATTACCAAATTTGAGGGACCTGGTGGGAGCTCTTACGAGGATGTAGGACAGTTGGAAGAGGAGGAGGAGCAAGAGGAAGAGGAAGATGAGATGGTGAAGGCCCCTGCAAGAGTGACCGATCTGGAGATAGGTATGTACGTCCTCCTGGGTGTTTTCTGCCTCGCCATCTTCATCTTCCTCATCAACTGTGTAGTCTTTGTCCTTCGCTACCAGCGCAAGGAGCTTCCCGAGAGTGGGTCAGGCCCAGGCTCTTCCACCCAACAGCCTCACAACTGGGTCTGGCTGGGCACTGACCAAGAGGAGCTGAGCCGGCAGCTGGATCTGCGCCACCCGCACTGCAAAGACCAGCCCCAGGACCCTTCCCGCACCAGTGAGAAGTGCTCTTGCTGCTGCACGGGACCAGAAGGGAAGATGGAGGCTGTGGCCCAAGAGAGCCCGGCTCCACTTCCAGGGCCTGAAACAGAAACCTTATTGGTTTCGGGCAGTGCCTTGGGCTCGACGGCCCACGGAAGCCCCGCCCTGACCACCACTTTGTCTCGGAAGAAGGAAGGCAGGGAGGTGGGCGGGCGCCGGAAGCGTGTGGAGTTTGTGACCTTCGCCACTCCTCCGGGCTCTGCTCCCAGCCCCCCTGCCTCTGCGCCGGCTGTGCAGTCCATCCTGGTGGCCAGCGAAGATGACATCCGCTGGGTGTGCGAGGACATGGGGCTGCGTGACCCAGATGAGCTGCGCAGCTACATGGAGAGAATCCGGGGCAGCTCCTGACCTCAGGCTCTCCCATCCATACCCATCTGGGCAAAACAATAAGGGATCAGCGCAATTGATCCTCCCTTGGGTGCTCTCCTAGGGTCATCATCCAGCTGGTCTTTCTACCTTTTTTTACCTTTTAGAGAGGGGCTGTACACAACCAGCCTCAGGCTGCTGCTGTGCTACAGGGGGAAACTGGGCCAGAGATACTCCTGCTGGTCTCTATGTTAGAGATCTCCTTCCTTGGCCATACTACTAAGCCCATCCCCTTTTCATTCTGGAGAGGGATTTTTACAGGTCAGAATCGACCCCCTCCTGTTTTTCTTTCTTTCTCTCTTAGAGGAGGTGGACCGCTCCCTCCTGGGGAAGTAGAACCCATGTGTCCTCATGGATTCTCCCCACTTCCTATCTTACAAGAATGATTTCACTGGGCGCAGGTGAGAGGTGGCAGACTGGAAAGCCGCTGCATATATGGCCAACTATGATGTGCTCTGGGAGGGAACACAGGGGGCCTCTTCCGGGACCTCCCTTATTGCTTTGACTTTCATTGCCAGTTTGTGTCCATTGTGATGGTTTTAACAGCGAGTGTCCTTCCTTCCTTCCTTCCTGTGGTCCCCTGAGCCTCTTCCCTTACTCTAACCCTGCCCTCTCCCCCATCCCTTCAAAGCCAGGCAAAAGAGAAAGAGAGAGAGCTCCAGCGAGCCCTGGTCCTTTCCCACCACTACCACCACCTGCTCTGGCTGCGTGCCTGGTGTCCTTAACGGTTTTTGTACGATCGCTCACATTTTATACCTGTAGTATTTGGGAGGCTGCCAAGCAAGTCCTTTATTTATGGAAGATTTTTAATTCTTACATTGTTAAAAAATGAAATAAATAATAATTTAAAAGAAGCAAGCAAGCGTTTCGTTGTGTTGTGCTTTGGGACTAGTTTACATTTTCTTTGCAATGGGTGGGGCCTGTTTAAATCATTGCTGAGAGGTGGGAAACTCCCTTTTTTTTTGACCTACAGTTGACCCAAGAATTCCCCAGCCAACATAAACACAGGCCATACTGCTGAGGGATTCCAGGAGTTAGAATCCCAATTAGTAAATTCTTGCAGTGACACTACCCTTGATCTTAGCCAAAAGGCCAAGAGGCGCTGTATCTGCCACCCTCTGTGACATTAAGGCCAGGCACCTAAGAGACAGTTCCTCACCTAAGAGACAGTTCCTCCTTTTTCTTTGACGAGAATTCAGTGTGATCATTTCACCACTTGGTAAAACGATTCCCATTTAGTACAGTTCTTGGGACTCTCTCTTCCTTGTCAGTAATAGAGGCAAGGCAAGCAATAAGGCAGTTTTTAGGACAGCTCAGACCTCAGGCTTTTCTGGGTAAGATGCAAAAGAGGATTGCACTTTGAACCTATTGAGGGAGCCCAGCAGGGAAGGGGAAAAATCATCACTAAAGGAGATCTGCTACCTTTATTTACAGGTATTCCATAGGGTCCGCTAAGTCAGTACCATGCAGGAATGCAGCTTTTGATTACCTAGTACAGTAGTGCCAACCTAGGGCAAGCATGGGCCAAGATATATACTTAACCTCAGAAATTGGAAACATTCCGTTTTTTTCTTTTTTTCTTTATTTGAAATACAGCTCTCCCCAATCCCCTGGCCAGCAAAGTCAGTGATCAAGCTCTGCTTTGTAATGTAGGCCCATCAACAGTCATGTGCCTCTGAGGCTGACTTGAAAGATTCTGTGCTTTTGCCACTACTGTACCTCCCAAAGCCTGCTGAGGAGGATATTTGATTCCCCCTCCCTTTTGGGTGCCATCTAGAGGAGCCACTTCACATTCCAACAGTGAGTCCTTGTGGCTGGAATCGCAGTTCTATGGAGGAAGTTCAGCAAGTGCAGCTTTCCCCATCGCACCATATCATCCTGTCCCTGTTGGCAGGATCTACAAATATCCAGGTGACAAGAGCTGTCTCCTTCTCTGCAGCTTTGACCTGTGTCTACTCCACGGGAGTCCCTTTTTGCTGCCATGGGCACCTTTTCCCCCCCTCTCGCTCATCAACCCATATGTTACAAACCAGCCGGTCCTACATCATTTACAACTAAATTTCATATTACCAGAAATCTGCAGAAAAATGGCTCCGCATGGAACTTATGTCTAGGATTCCACAGACATCTTGTCAAACATGAAATGTTTCTACAGGGACTTTAACCTTCATTTTCATTTAAAAAATTCATACAGACAAAGAGGAGACAATCCAACATATTGAAAGCTTCCCAGTGAAACGAACTGTGCTATAACCCAGTTCAGCTGATACATTTATTCTGATAGATTAAAGCTCTGCTGACTTTTTTAAAAAATAAAATCTCCAGTAATGGGTGGGATCTGCCCATGCTGGGTGTCTTCTGCACTATTTACATTTAAGATATTGGCTCATCCTTTATGAAGAATGTGTTTTTCTATTTTTGCACAGATCCTTCTATTCCTATTTAGTTGCATTCCAAATGAAACACCAAGTTTCGTTTTCAGATTGTGAGAAGGTTCACTGGAGATCTTAATAAAATTATACATGCTATAAATACATTTTATACACACAAGCTTTTATTTGTAAGATTGGTTTCACCTAGAGGAACCAGAAACACACATGAAAACCTTTCTTCGATATGAAAAAAGATGTCACTAGATAGTATAAATCCATCTTTTTATTTCCTCCACATGGAAGCTATCATGACATCACTTGATGTGTAGATTCAAAATATGCAAGATTTCTGCACTTTTCAAATGTGAGGTCCACAATATTTAAATGCAGAAAAATCCACATCCCTAGAAATGGGACAATGGGTATTCTTTGTTTTTTATCTTTTAGTTTTGTTACACATTTTCCAGACTGTCAGTTCACAGAAAAGAAGAATATGGGTCTTCCCCATAACATATCACTCAAATTTATTTATTTATTTCGCTGTTGATAAAATACTTCCCTCCATCCCTATCACCACCACAAATCTCCCTTTGTTACGCCCTTTCTGGTCTTAAAGAGAAGCAAAATCATGATTTAGGGGATGATTTTAATAAGTCTTTGAGGCAGCCTAAGCTCTTTTGCTGCTTAGGGTGTGAAGCACTGCTCCAAAAAAATCCCCTTCTGGGTTATCCTAGCTGCCTTATTTTGCACTCATGTGCTCGTCATGTACATTTGTCCTATCCTACCAGACAGTGTGGGATCCCTCTCACAGATGAGGAGATGCCAGCAGTAGGAACGGCACCAGTAACTGCCATCAGGCAGAAGGAGGTGGTGGCGCAACTGTGCAGGGGAAAGATAAAAGCCAGAGAAAAGAGCAGGTGAATGCATAACGTAGTGGCGATGGGTGGGCTACAGTGAGGGAGGTACAAGGGCCGCATAAAAAGAAGAGCCCTCTTGCAGGGGCTTGTGAGGTGTGGGCCACATGCCTGCCTCCTTTTCCTTCTTCTTGTTCACCTCTAGATTTGTGGAAGATGCTACTGATCCCTTGAATACAGAACTGCTGTATTTTGGCTGGCTGCACGTGATGGGTCCACCCCCTACTAAATTTCTCTAATCCTTTCTTATAACCATTGGCCTCTATAACATCCCCTCAAGAGAACAACGTGCTGTGGGGATGATCTTGGACAGCAGGCAGAGACCTGGCCAGCGTAACCTCACTGCTCATAGTCCTGAAAGAGGCCAGGCGCATATCTCAGTTCCCCTCACGGCCAGGGCACTGGAGGCAGGAGGTTCGCTGCTGATGCTCGTAGCGGATGGAAATCCAGACGAAGAGGACACAGGTTGCTGTCTGAATCCCAGCCAGCAGGAAGAAATAATAATCCATTCGACATTTATTTATGTTTCCTAGGGGAGGAAAACGGGAAGCCATTAGCGGACAAAAGTGGGCCAGCGGTAAGAAACCCTTTACCCAATCAGCACCATTGATTGTTCTTAAGAATTACTTTCCTGAAGAAATCCTATCAAAATGCCTCCAAAGTAATTTGCAGCGCCTGTTAAAATGCCTTTCAAAAGCAAAGTGTGCTGCTTATATACCGCCCCATAGTGCTTCCAGCACTCTCTGGGTGGTTTACAAGTTAATTACGCAGGCTACACATTGTAAAAGTAACTACAAAATGTTTTATTTTATTTAGTCAGTTAAAATATTTATATCCTGCCTTTCTCCTAGAAAGCTTACAGTATTATCTGTATATATTCAAAAGCAGTAAATTATCTGTGCTACACCGTTAACAGCAGTTTAATACAAATTCAACTGCCACAGCTCCATCCTGTGGAGTCGTGGGATGTGTAGTTTAGTGAAATCCTTAGAATTCATTTCTTCAGTTAAAAGGAGCACCCTGCCAAAAGCTTATAGTACAGAATTCTAAGGAACTCACCAAACTACACATCCCAGGATAGTTTAGGATGGAGACATGACAAAGTCATACCAATGTGCTATAAATGTGAAGCGTTGATAGATACGTTTATAGTCTTCATTGATGAGATGTGGAGTCCAGACCCCATCTAAATGAATATTCTTGATTTTCCCAGTTTACCTCTTTTTTATTTTTAAAGTATAAGTTAGGAAAATCAAAATGACGGCTTCTCCTGCGTCTAGAGGTCTGTGTATGTATTTACACAGTACGTTACTTACCATAATCCTCTGGGCAGAACATCCAGCCAGTGTCTGGCAGTGAGAGAAGAGCCAGAAGGCCAGATCCTAAAAGTGACCCAACTCCAGAAATGAAGAAGAAGAGACCCATGATGGCTCCTTGCATAGACTTTGGAGATTCAGAATAGGCAAACTCCAGCCCTGTGAATGACGGGATAGTTTGAAGGAATGATTAGCTAGAGGAACAAAATAATGACTGTTTTCAAATGGTAGATTCAGTGCTTATTTAAAAAATGATGTCTAAAACCATGGACAAGCGCCTTGGACGTATGACTGCCACCTTCCTCCCATTCCTCCCCTCTTCTCATCGTGTGCCAGATTCATTGTGAAGTTCCTGGCTTCAATTAAACCACAGTTCCCGGTTTCATCCAGATCAAGAAAGTGTGGCTTGATGAGGGTTAACCAACCTGAAAAATGTACCAGGATCATTTCATTTTATTGCCCATCCCTCTGTCCCACCAAACCTCAACATGTGGTTTCATGTGTGTGCTTGCAAATACGTATCTCTTGTCTTGCTTACCTGGAATGCTGGCAAATATTTCACTGATTCCGATGAGTAAGTATTGAGGGATCTGCCACCAGATGGAAAGAGAGGCTGCAACATACTCATCCTTCCCAATGTGCTGTGAAATGGTTTGATTGTTGTTCACATATTGCAGCCGCTTAGTCTCCAGAACACCTATTGAAAGAGAGCAGTATTTAGAACCATTATGGGGAATAAGTGGCACTCCAAGATATTATTGGACTACATTTCCCATCATCCCCGATTATGGGCCATGATGGCTGGAGCTGATTGGAGTGTAGAGCAGTGGTTCCCAACCTTGGGTAGCCTAGGTGGTTTTGGACTGCAACTCCCAGAAGCCTTCACCACCAGCTATGCTGGCCAGGGTTTCTGGGATTTGCAGTCCAAGAACACCTGGGTTACCCAAGGTTGGGAACCACTGGTGTAGAGGACATCTCTGCACACACCTTATAGAATTAACAAAATGGTTGTCATTTTGCCGGGACTGGATAAAGTACTCAGCACTGCAGATCTCAGACCACCTCTGCAGCTTTAGGAAAGTGGGAAGGAAAAACAACAATGTAATCTTACACTTGACCTTATCCAAAAGGACAAGAAGCAGTAAAACCCATAATACAGTCCTCCTACTGGTACATGCATGAGACGGACAGAGTGAGATGTGATGGAATGAATGCACACCATATACAAAGCTTTCTGCTGACTATCATCATCATCATTTATTCTTAAAAGCCTTTCTTTTGAAGCAGTCAAGGCATTTTCCCATTAAAATACACAATAGTTAAAAACAAATCCCCAATATGATCAGATCATTAAATGGCACCTCTTCACAAGAACAAATTCTAGCTATAATCCATTGACTATTTAAACATCATGCTTGCATCTCAGCAAAAGCACACGTGAATGTGGACAGGAAAATAACAAGTCACAAAACATGGTCCCAACTTAGCTCCCCCCTGTAGAGATAATTAGGCTTTTAATAAAGTGATGTTGCACCAAAGTTATCTAAAAACTTGAAGGCTCATGTTTGCTTTATGAAGCAATACAGTCTCAAGGGAAGAGTTCCACCGGCGGTTTCTGAACATAGAGGTCAAAGCCTGGAAACAATGAACCCGGCTACACATACCCAGAATTACAGGTCTCTAAACAAGCCTGGTTTCTTCCTCTGTCAGAGCAATAGGGTTAATAATCCTCTAAACGTTTATGTTCAAAACTCAAGTCATCTGTCATATGCAATGGAGTGAGTACAAGTTACTGACTGCATTACCCACCTGCTATAATGACGGAGCCAAGGCCAAAGAGCATGCCTAGAGCCATCCTCTTTAAGGCTGAAGGCAACAGCTTCCTCTTTGCCAGGAAAGGATCTATGACTCGGTCCTTCAGTGGAACCAGGATCAGCAGAACCACCACATTAGCTAAAAGTAGCCAGGCGTCTGGGAGCTAGAGAGAGAGAGAGACAGAGACAGAGAGAGATTGAGAGAGGAGAAAGAGAGAGAGCAATAATAAGATGCATTGACAGATACCAGAAATACTTATTTCTTCCTGGAATCTCAACCAGCAAGGACTGCCACAACTGGCTTTTGGAAATAGGTTAACCTCTGTTTGTAAGGATTTTTTAAAATTTGTTTTACTGCATATTGCTTTGGCATCCTGATTGGGAAGAAAAGTGATTAGCAATACTTGTGATAAATAATACAGTTAACTGGTTATCAATGGTACTGTGGTGAGTGTACTGAATTGCACACCGATGATGAAGGAATTGCAGGATTGCATCAACCTAGGCCAACATCTGCACAGATCTGTTCAGTCAAGTAACCCTTTCAGCGCACTTGTCTAATTATGCAAACTGCTCCTCCTTCTTATGGCCAACCCCAACAGTAACTGTCTAAAACTAACTCCTGTCATATTCTGTTTTTATACAAGGGGTGGGATTATTGGATCATGCCTTTAGTGCACTCCCTCAAGCATGAAAGTCTTCTCCATCCAAGTAGGTAAACAAGCAAGGAGTGTGAAGTGCGAGTTCTTCCATGCCCAGTTCCATTGACCTCCAGCACAGAGAGGGTGATAGTCTAAAGCAAGGAGCTTCATACCGTTCCATGCTCTCCATAGAAGCTCTCCACTTGTGTTGGAACCCTGATTTTCCAAGGCTCCATTCACGTGGGGGAACCTCCATGCGCCTTACAGGCTTATCATTTCCCTCATGTAGAGGACAGTGGGAGTGGTAGATGAAGGCAGTGAGGCTAGCACATTTCCTCACATGCTTAATATTCACATATGAATAACAACACAACAGGACTGGAATTAGGTTGAGTTCCAATGTGTGAAAATGCCTTGCTCTATGACTGGTGATTCTTGCACATGCAACCTTCTTTCCGTAATAAAAGCAATACACTAAACCTTTTAAACAGATTTTAGAGACACTGCTATGTACTTTTTGTACGTAGCAGTGTGCCACAGTGCAGCAGTGGTGTAAAATTAAAGGACATTTACCTCAGAACAAAGCTGACGTATATTCAGAGGCCCCACTTGCAACCATCAAGCTGAACTGGTTGGTAGGCTATATCAGAAAGAATGGTGTGTGTGTGTGTGTGTGTGTGTGTGTGTGTGTGTGTGTGTGTGTGTGTGTGTGTGTGTGTGTGTGTGTGTGTGTGTGTGTGTGTGTGTGTGTGTGCGCGTGTGCGTGTGCGTGAGTGTGTGTGTGAGGGTTAAATCAATACCATTTCAGTAATACAGAGATTCTTGCCCAATTCTGAATTAGAAAGGGAATGAAACCTGAATGTGGTCAATGCAAGCCTCTGAGTCATTTCTCTGGAATGCTTCCCTCACTTGCTCAGGCATGGCCTCCTCTCTCCCTTGCCCATTCTTTCTTCCCCTGCTGCAGCCCCATTTGTGGCCTAAGGGGAAATGGAGGGCTTTCTGTTCTGCCGGTGGTAAGCAAGGCCTGAGATCATAGCCGGAGTCATGTGCAGCTTGTCAGGAGCTATTCTGCTTACAAAAGCAGGGATTGTGTCTGGGTTTTTGGTAAGGAGGGCAAATCCTCTTCTGGGTAGTCAGCATATCTCTGTGGCATTTTGCAAACAATCTCTCTTTATTCGCAACTCAGAAAGAAGACTGCTGCTCCTTTACAGAGCTCAGAAAGGTAGAATTACAGGTTAATGCAATTGCCTTGAAAGAAACTTTGCCTTTTCTTTGGAACTGGGGTGCAACTAAAAGTTACTTTTCAAAACAAATGTTAAAACTGATATGTCATGACTTGTGTGTGTAAAAAATAACATGGAAGTTTTAAAGACATTTTCATTGGAATTGTTAAAGTTTAGGCTTTTTTTAAAACTAACCATGGGATAAATAATGCAATGAGCTATATATTCAGTGTCATAACAAATCATGATAACAAAGCACATGTTTAAACACTACAACAAATGATAGAAATTAATTACTTTTTTTTAAAAAAAGCTCTATCTCTTTATTTGAGCTTCACTGCACTTGTTTCCCCTTTGTTCTGATAGGGAAGAATGATTGCAACGAGACTTCCTCCACATTGCAGAATGCTAACCTCACAAACAAGGAATCTGTGTTGGCTGGGCGCTCTTATCCTGGCTGCTGGGGCTGAGTACTTTACTATGTCCGATCACTCACCGTGTATTCCCCATCTACAGCTGCCAAGAAACCACTGCTATTCAAATAACTATGATCAAAGATGTTGGGGATGAAGAGGTGCAGACCCTGAAGGTAGTAAGTTGACTGCATCTGAAACACAATGGGAGAGAGACGTTATTAAAGAAAGGCACATTTCAATGGAAAAATCCCTGTCCTGAGATAGATGAAGCCTCAACGGATGTCAAGCTATAAGGGCTAGCATGATGGGGAACTTGTGGTCTTCCAGATACTGTTGGACTACAACTGCCAACATCCCCTGCCAACATAGCCAATAGTGAGGGGAAATGGGAACTGCAGTGCAATGACACCTGCAGTCCACATGTTCTCCATTCCTTGCTTTGATCTCCTCAACAGTGCTTGCCATATACAGGTAATGGTTGTTAGGATAAATCCCAGACAAAATAATACAGAAACACCTTACAAACAGAAACCTGTTTGTAAGGTCAGAAGCTTTTTTTACTCAGCAACAGAACCGACTCTCCTTGAAATTCTACATAGAAAATGCATCTCAGGCTGCTTAAATCCCTGACCATATCGAATGCCAAAAAGAAGTAATTAACGTGTCCTCTCCCTGATGATTAGTCACACATATCTGACTGCATTTGCATGCTTGCCTCTTATTTCCCTTTGCTATATGAGCAGTGATTTCCCCCTTCATAGCTCCCATATTACAATGCCTTTGCCCTTTCCATTAGAAAGCAGTTAAAGAAACAGGAAGACATTCATCTTGAGGCCAGAAGAGAGTAAAAAGAAAACTAAAACATGGAAATGAGGCCAATTTTTGAAATACAGTGGGTCACAACTGCTTAAAAATCCTTAAATTAAACTTGCAGTATATTCTACACCTGCAGAACTGGCACACCAATGAAGTGTGAAAACGAAGGAACCAGGGAGCCCAGTTTCACAGCTAAGAACCATTATGCAGCCACCGTACTGAAGCCAAGCAGATGGGAGTCAGCCTGGGAGACCAATACAGAATGACCCGGTGTTCTATCATGGAAGAACGGTGGGTGTAAATGTATTAAGTGAACTCTGAACATTCTCATGCAGCTTTCTTGGTGACAGCACAGGATGTGCTCTCAACTCGGGTTGCATCCATGGGTCCCCTGCCCATCTGCCCTGCCTGAAGTTCCTTGTGCGAGAACACCTCAAGCGCTGAAGCCACCTAACTAATGCCTTGTAATAAGCCCCTGATGTTGTCCCATAAGCAGTCAGATGCCTCATCCCCAAATTTCAGGGATTCCCCCTAGTCACAAGTTACTTGCATTTATTTATTTATTTATTTGTTTGTTTGTTTGTTTGTTTGTTTGTTTATACCCAGTTCATTTAGTGAACATGCTATCACAGTCTGTCACAGCAAAGATAGTTCTTCCTACTTCCACTGAGAGTCAGCAAAACAGTGTGTGCATGTGTTTTATGGGAAGCAAAGTTTTTCTTTCTTTCTTTCTTTCTTTCTTTCTTTCTTTCTTTCTTTCTTTCTTTCTTTCTTTCTTTCTTTCTTTCTTTCTTTCTGCAAAATATGCCACTTTGGCTTAACCTTAATTTTAACTGTTAATTGGTTAATCAGTGAAAGGGCATCTTATAAATTAGTCAGAGATTCCATAATCCAAAGAGGAGAATGGCCGTTCTCAAAACCAAATCAGTGCTGTAGCACAACAGAGTAAATCAATGAAGCTGCCTGGCAGAGAAGCACTAGAAGTTGTTATTGGAATTGCCTTCTTTATAGCTGATTCTTAATAATATCTTCAGAAGAAATTGTGTGATTGTCACTTCTTTCATCCTATAAATAATCTGTGTGAGACAACTGGTTCCAAATATTCTTAGCAATCCACACTTATCACATAGATAAGGACATATAACTCAGTTATTTTTAAATGGAATAGAAACACCTTCAGTTTCATATCTTCGCTTTTTAACACACATTTCATTTCTGTTTATTGTCGCTATTTATAAACTTTATAGTTATAATATAACAGCCAATAGGAATGAGAGTGGACATCAAATTGGCAGGTCCATATTATATATACTCTCTCCTCAACAAGTCAAGAACTAGAACCCTTGTAGCCTGGTCCTATCTATATACAACAAAAGTGTAACAAAACCAACAAATGCAAACAA
Source organism: Pogona vitticeps (assembly GCF_051106095.1). Taxonomy (NCBI): domain Eukaryota; kingdom Metazoa; phylum Chordata; class Lepidosauria; order Squamata; family Agamidae; genus Pogona; species Pogona vitticeps. Next base: position 247,628,163 of record NC_135783.1, read on the forward strand.
CAGCATTGTGGAACCTTTAAGATCAACAGATTTCTTTCAGTGCGAGCTTTTGTGGGTTGCAATCCCCTTCTAGCTGCGAAAATAAATTGTAATCCAAACAAAACAAAAAAACACTGTCAGAAGTAATTGAATTTGATACGTGAAAAATCACACCAAAATGCATCTGCCACAATATTTGCTTTCTCTCGCTCTCTCTCTTTTAAAGGTCACAAGCTACCATCTGGTACTGATGATTTAAATCATCTTAACTGTTCAAAAATCAGTGTTCTCACTTGTGTGCACATACAATCTCTATGTGAATAGGAATGTCTTCCCTGAAAACATCAGACTCTACATGTAGAAAGTGATGGGGAGAGAGGTAGGGCTAGCAGCTCCCCTGTAATACGGGCAGCACATCCAGGGAAAGATTGCAGAGGGCTATAGAAATCTGCCCTTTTCCTAAAAGCATTCTGCATTTGGGTAGTAAATGAATATTTTAAACATATTGTAATATACCCATGTGCAGATGCATTCAAGGCAAATGCCCCTCTCCTCTGTCCTCATGTTTAAATCAAAACTATAAACTCCTGTATGTCCTCTACCTGGAAGTAAACCATCCAATATGGGATGAGAGTGAGCAGCACAGGCAGGATCTTTGTCATCACTTGAAAGTTGGAGACATCTTCCTGTGATGGCCCAGCAGGCTGGTGTCTTGTACCTAAAGGCGAACCAGTAACTTCAGTTTCTGACTGGGGGCTGCCTGTTCTGCAGAGAAAAAGGTAAACATAAACACATGTGGGCTTTTAAAACATGATCAGGAAACACAATGGACTTAAATACAACTGTTGTAGCACACAACTACATGGGAAAATTTGCTCCAAAATTGGCATGGATGAATTTGTAGAATTTTTCAATTACCACACAACATAAAGGTCCATGCGAATCAGCCCATTCTTTCTTCCTTCCATTAAGGATGTTTCTCCCCTGGCACTGGGGGCTTCAACCTTTTCCTGATCACAATGATTTGAATGGTGCTTCGTCTATATGGTTGTTTGTTTCATTTTACAAAAGGACTATGACTTCAGTGATGTACCAAATGATCTTTTTAGTTGCCTCAATGTATTTATCTCTATTTTAAGAAACAAACTACTGAGTCTAGTGCTAGATCACCTTATCACTGCATTGCTTCATTCTTTTAGCACATCTTCACACAAACAAAAGAGAAAAAAAGATAAAAATCAATATAAAATTGAAACAACTTTGATAAATTCATAGACTCATAGAATAGTGAAGTTGGAAGGGGCCTATAAGGCCATCAAGTCCAACCCCTTGTTTGATGCAGGAATACAAATCAAAGGATATCTTCCAGGTGGTTGTCTAAGTTTCTCTTGAATACCTCCAGTGTTGGAGCATTCACCACCTCTCGAGGTAGTCGGTTCCAGCAGACTACAATGTTTCTGTGGTGTGTGTGTATATTTGTACCTGTATGTATGGAGAATTTTGGAAAACTGCCTCTTTTCCTCTGTCTCCATGCAACCTTTTAAACACCCCAAGATGCTTGACGGCAGAACATAAAAGGAGAGCTAGGGACAGTGAAGAGGGCAATATCAAAGGAAGGAGGGTTGTGGGCATGGACACTGGTGGACACTGGCACCAAAACAACCCAGGGTCTTCTTGCAGTCACCCAAACAGAACACAGTTGGAAAAAAAAAGACTGCAAATCAAGCTGTTGCAGAAATCTTCTTCTTCTTGCCAATGTAGTCACGCCCTAAGGTTCCCTGTTCCTGAAATAGTGCATTCACTTTCAAATCATATGAATTAATAAGGAAGGTTATGTAAAGTCCCAAGTAATTTTCTCCAGAAACCAGCACCATGTTCTTACAAGACGGCAGCACCCTTGAGCCTGGGCACTGACACTGCATCAACAGGTGTTTGTAGGTCCGGTTATAAAAGCCTTGGGGGTAGAGAGTGAGGAATACTCACTGGTAGAGCACATGTATTACATGCATCCAATCCTGGTCTCTCCAGTCCAAACTATTCCTGCCTAAAACTTTGGATAACAAGCTACCACTATGCATAGTCAATACTTTTGCTGAAGTAAATGCTCCATTGGTCAGACTCAGAATCAACCAGCTTCCTGTAAACTTTGTGGTCTTTACCCAGTACAAACAGAAGATACTTGCTTTATGTAACTTATATACCAAATAATATAAAAACACCCTATAACCCCATGATTTTTTAAAGTTCAGTATTCCCTTACTTTAATCTTGGATTTCAATTTAGTTAAAGGCAAACAAATCACAAGATGGCAGGACTTATTAATTATCATGAGTTACGATGACTGAATATGTAGGTAAATGAGATATTAGAATGGGCTAGATTAACTTCAGGAGGCAGCTGGAGGATGCGGTTCTATTTTTTTAATGCTCCAAACAAAACAAAAACACTCTCTCTGTGGGCAGAAAACAAGCAGAGTTGGAGCAGACTAGACTAGAACATTTTTCTAATGGGCCATTTTTAAATTTACACACTGTCCTTCTCTAAAATTGCCTACACCCTGAAGGGGTAACATACACTATTATCTCTGGATGCTGCCACCTCTTCCTAGTTGCATATGTACTTTTGGCCATTGTTAATGCCCTCAAACTGAGGGGTAACAGCTCGTAGAAAAAGAACAATGCTTGGCCCTCCAGATTATTTTGCTCTGTAATTCCCATGGCCCCATACCACAATATCTGATGGGACATGCAAGTACTATAGTGGCCTACAGTTGCCCATTCCTGTCTTAAACCTTTCTGGCTAATCCATATAAGGTCTTTTTTCCAGAACAAATTTGCAACATGAAATTTCGAAATGGTGCAGGGCTCATTTCTCAGCCACTTTCAAATTAATAGGACTTACTCCCTAGTAAGTGTAAACAGGACTGCAGCCAGAGGTGGTCTCCATTTAGATATCTTATTTAACTCCCAGAATGCCTGCCTAAATTTCTGCCATTGTATAAGGGCATATGGCTGCTGAGAGGTGACCAAGTCCAGTTGGAACACACCTTCTGTCTTACCTGATTTTAGTGGTCAATTTCTGAAGAGCCTGGCCACAGCAGCTGTTCTGGATGGCCAAGTGGAGCATGGTGGAGACTTGGCTGCCAGCAGCAGGCTTCGTGACGAAGACGGGGGCAGCCAGGAGGAAGACTAAGAGGGCCAGGGCCAGACAGACAGCAGGAATGGCATAGCCCGTAAGGAAGTCTACATTCTGCTGGATGAAGGCAACTACCAACAAAGAGAACACTGCCCCAATGTTAATACTCCAGTAGAACCAATTGAAGAAACGTCGTGTGGCATCCCGACCACGGTCTGTCACCTGCAATATAAAACCAAGAGGGGCTCTGAAGCTGTGATCTCAGGAACAAGTCAATAGTATGTCTGAGCCTGTATGAATTCCCTCTAGGTGGTCAGGTAGAGAGTAGCCAATTTAAAGGCCTTTCATTATTCTGCTCCTTTCTCCTCTTCTTCTCCCTCTTCTTTTATGTTTAGGAACTACAAGTGTAGGAGGACCAGGATTAGAGGGCTGGTAATTGTGAATTTATTTGCTATGTATGAAAAGGAAAGAGTATGGGGCAGAAAGAGAAAGAGAGGAAGAATGAGAATGGAAGGAGGTGCAATTTAGCAGGGCATGGAGGTAGAGATAGAGAGAGAGAATCCTATCCTGACACAGGCCACCCTAATGGAGATGTTAGAAATAAAAAAAATTTACTGCATCCCACTGCAGTGCCCTGGAGAGACAGTTATCAGTTTGCAAACAATTACGGAAAACGGATGAACTGAATAACAAAGATACACAAATATTAGATTGTGAGTGGGAGTTTGCCTGGGGTACCTAAAGCTTTCCTTGAACAGGTGCCAATACCTTATTTTGAGAAATTTAGTTGTGCAGGAACTTGGTGGCAATGGAGGATTACTCTGAAAGGTTTTGAGCAAGGAGGAAATTTATTGCCAGACAGACAGCTTCTTAGTACTACCAATCAAAAGACATAGCATGCATATTCTACCTTTTCCTCCTTAATAGATTTTCTCTGGTAAGAAAAAAAAAAGACAGATAGGTACAAGGGAAAGACACAGTCTTAAAAGGACATAATATAAACTCCTGTTAATGAAGCAGGTCAATAGCATGATGATCTGGAAGCATCTGAGAATTCAGCATATTAAGAACCTCTTGGATTTTTCCTGCACTGGAAAGGATGAAGATATGCTACTGTTCTGCCATAACGCTGTCTAAACTATTCACTGGAGAAATTTTCTCCCTTTTAAAAAGAAATCTGCAAAGATAGGGTCTTAGCAATGTCAAATATGCAAAATAAAAAGTTAAGTGAGACAAATAAATAAAGCAAATTAAAACCACAAGCGCCTCCAAGAAAGAAAGAAATGGATGCTTTGTGAGGTTTTAGTGCAGATGCTTTGCTAGAAAGGGTGGGAAAAATACATAAAAATTAAACCAGAGAAACTTGTTTTAATGTAAACTGTCACGGTTGCATGTGTTTTTGCAATGTTTTAGATTTTTTTTTAAAAAAAGTAAACTGGATCATTAAGGAAGTATTAACACCTTTAGTACAATATTCTGAAACCATTCTCTCTCTTTTTGCATGTGTGCATGCATTCTTAAATTTCCGTTGCTTTATGCAGAAGGGAGACAAATTTGAAATATATTATATTGAATTCAAAGAAAGGAAAATCATGACAGGAGTATCTAAAGCAGCACATAAAAACAGCATCTTGAAGAGAGAGAGAAAATCTGTTAATTGTCTTTCAAAATGTTTATCATTCTCTTAGCTAGAAAACGCAACAAAACATTAAAGCAGATCTGTCTTCAAACAACTCAAACCATAGTATATCCCACCAAAACAAACAAATGTACTCCATAAGAAAGAAAAGTTATCTCTTTTTTCCAATGCCATATATCAAGTTTTCCTAGGTGTGAACAGAGAGATTCCTTACCTGGTCAGCCCCGAATGGCGTGAGGTTGGCTTTGACGGAGCTGATGCCCAGGGCAAGGAGCAACAAGCCAGTGTACATGACGGGGCCACAATATTGACCTGGCAATTGCTGCTGGCATGTTTTGTCACCTTTTTGGCACGAAGGTTGTACAGGGTAAGCTGGCATCTCTCCACACAGCCAAAGCCGTCCATCCGGGGAGGCTATGGCAGGCAACAGGCAGGCCATCACCAAGTACAGCAGGAAACTGAAGGCAATAGTCCAGTAACGGCCCAGGTAGGCATCAGCCAGCCAACCTCCAATGGGCGAAAGTAAGTAGGAGGCACCCAGAAACAGCAGGGCTGCCCGCGAAGCCTGAGACCCACCCCAGTTGAAGTTGCTGCTGTTGAGGAAGAGGACGAGGTTAGAGACGATGCCAAAGAAAGCCGCTCGCTCCAGTATCTCCACCAGCAGCACAGCTGCACAGGCGGCCTTTCTGCCTTCAAAGGGGGACAAAGCAGGCCTGTTTAGGGACTTCTCTTGCCCCAGGAGGGGCTTCCTCTCCCCCCGGACTGCTGGGGAAGCCATGGAAGCCCTCCCTCGAAATCCACAGTCCACTTCTCACTGCAGGCCCCGGTCCTCTGCTTTCTCGCCTCCTCTTGCTTTTCCGTCAGTATTTTTGTCTGAGTCTTGTTTTGCTGACCCCTGTTTCTTGCACATTGTCCTACATTCTTTAAAGCCTTGTTGATCTCCTCTTTCTTCAGAGCCTTTCAGTGCTGCTTCACTTCCCTATTTCTCTGTTCAAATACAGACATCATATGACAGCTCATTTCCCTAAAAGGAAACTTTCAGATTACACTGGCCAGAGTGGGTTCCCTTTTCACACGAATCTTCACATGCTTCCTCCGCCCTCCTTTTACAAGCACCCACCCCTTACATAAAAGGGTAACAATTATTTAGCAAATTGGCCAAGATGCAGTTTTCTTTCCCTTTCCTCAAGTTGTCCTTGGCACTTTGGGCCTCCTTCAGAGTCAGGGCACAAGAGCAGATATTGGACAGTCACAAAAATTGGTAGACCCTTACCCCCAACTTTTATGCTTCCTTATAAGATAGTAAACAATGGATACCGATGCTAATTTAACTCCTTAGCACTTCCGAATGTTTTTTAAAGGAAAGAAGTAAGCAGGCCTTGTGTGAGAGAGGTAGATTGTAGATCTCAAGCTGCTAGATAAAGTTTCAATGTACTGCAGTGCTTCTCCGGGCTGGAAGAAAAAGCCCAAGGTGAGCAGCACTGAAAGATGGAAAAGTATGTGTGGGTTTATTTTTATTTTTATTTTTTTGTCTGAACGATGGCTAAAGAGCCTCAGCATTCATCTTTTCTCTCTTCCAGATGGCACCAGGGCTCACTAGCACATTTAGTGTACTATTGTCACACCAGAAAGGAACAAGGAGAGGGGACTGAGAAGAGAATCAATTGATGCATGCCTTAGGCCAGCAATGGCGAACCTATGGCATGTGTGCCACAGCTGGCAAGCAGAGCCCTCTCTGTGGGCATGCGAGCCATAATGCTGGATCACTACCCCGGCAGCCAAACCTGAGGAGGCGGCTGCAGCTGCAGTTCTTGCGCCCTGACAGGCGACAAACCAGGATCTGGAGCAGCTGGCGCTGGCGGGGTAGGGCGCGACTGGAGGCGGATCCAGAGTGGGGTCACCAAAGCAATTCCACCCCCCTGCAAGCATTTGTTTACTGTTATGATACTGTATCTGTGATATCATAAGGATCACCCATATAAATCACAAGGGTCCATACTTTGATCTCGTCATACCCCTAAAATCTCAGAAAATGGTGTGCTGCTAGCCTGGTGACACTATTCTATTCTATTCTATTCTATTCTATTCTATTCTATTCTATTCTATTCTATTCTATTCATTCATTCATTCATTCATTCATTCATTCATTCATTTATTTATTTATTTATTTATTTATTTATTTATTTATTTATTTATTTATTTATTTATTTATTTATTTATTTAACTTATATGCCACCCACACAATCCAAAGGTCTCTGGGCAGCTTACAACAATTTAACTACAGGAAAAAAAATAAAACAATTAAAATATATACTCCAAAATTGCCATCAGCACCCACAGCTGATATTATTTCAATTAAAAGCCTTCTGGAACAGGAAGGTTTTGACCTGGTGCCGAAATGCCATCAGCGTCAGCACCAGATGAATCTCAGTCGGGAGGGCATTCCATAGTTTGGGGGCAGCTGCCAAAAAGGCCCTTTGTCTACAAGCCATCCCTCTTACCTCCTTCAGGGACGGCTCTTTCAAAAGGGACCTCCTGGCTAGATCTTAATTGCCTGGTAGGTTCATATGGAAGGAGGCGGTCCTTCAGGTATCCAGCACCCAAGCTGTTTAGGGCTTTATATGTCAAAACAAGCACTTGTGTCATAATAGGCAATGTTGGGTCCTTGCCAAGGCCCCAAACTCAGCAATAAACCTATGGAGAAAACCTGGAGTGTGCTGTAATCACTGCTCAGCCTAAGTGATGTCACTTCATGTTCATGTTGCAAAGTTTTGAATTTCTGGTTGCTACACAGTAGAAGTGCATAGATTCACAGAGGGAAATAGCTAGAAGTTCCCCAGAGTTTACCCCTTTCTCATTAACTGGAACTTAAAGGCTCAATAACTCACATGAAAACATTTGTAGGTGAAAGAATAAAAATGTTTCCTCAATTACAGTTGCTTGAAATTGTGTGTATGCTGATTTCTTTCCTGCACACATATTAGCAACCAAATGAACAGATCAACAGCAACAAAAAACCTGCCACCGGCTTACAAAAGAGAGAAAGAAAACACTCTTCAGAGAGGTGAGGCTTTCTTTGAATTTCAAAAGCTGAAAGGATCAATTGGTTAATGCTAAATAGATAATCCCCCCCAACCCAGAAGAGTCCCTCCCTGTCACTCAAACAAGAGACAGCATGTGAGGTTGTAAATAAAGCTCCAGCAGTTCCTCTTCCATCCTCCCAAACAGAGGGCTCCTTGCAGCATCAATGAAAAGATGCTACACAGCTATTCCATTTTAAATTCTGTGATGGAGAGGAAAAGGATAGGGGAGTTGATGAGAGAAATGGAAGGTTTATGAATGAAAGACAAAATTATTGGGAGACATGCATGTATGCACACGTCTTGGAAAAGTTACTGTTTAGGACTATTTAAAAAAAAAACCTGAGACTTCATAGGCAATGGTGATGTTGGCTGGGGGATTCTGGGAGCTGTAGTTTAACACAGTAACTTTCCCAAGCTCTACATGCAACCTTAACATTGCACACGTAAGGCACAGTGATTGCCCAATAAAAGCGTAATCGGGGAGCACCTCCATCCTTTTTGAATGAGCTGGTCATGAAAAAAGTGAGGTGAAGAAGAAGCATCACTTTCCATGTATGTTACCTGTGGGTTGTGTGTGTGTGTTTGTGTGTGCAGATCATCACCTGAAGGAGAGCACAAGCACAGGGCCAGCAGTGACAGCAGCAAAGGAGAGGTGGTGGGGCAACTTGTAGCACCATGCTAAAAGATCCCTTGTCCAAACTTAGGACTACCATTAATTAGCTTTTTTGGTGGCAGAGACATAATCATTGCACATTTCCTATTGTTGAGACAGAGGATTGAATTAGATGATACTTGAGCTCCCATTCAACTATAAAATTCCAGAGCTTGGAAAAAATTACTTTTTGGGCTACAATGTCCTGAATTGTAATTTTTTTATGTTGCACATTATGTGCTGTTGGCTTATGATAACCCTTACAAGATTTTCAAGCTATGTCAGATATTTAAGCAGTGGTGTTACCCATGCTGCCGCCACCCCATGATTTTCTGTGGCAAAGCAGGGATTTGAATCCATGTCTCCTGGGTTGAATTTGGTACTCTGTCTAGTACACCAGCCTCTCATTAGCTTTTGAAAGCTCAACACAGTTTTGGGATTCTTTTAATCATTTGTCCTTCCAACAGTGTTGCAAATACATCCAGTTCTTTGTGTGTTTCTTTCAAAAAGGAATAATAAACCTACAATAGCTTCTGGCTGGATAGTGTTTGTTTTACTGCATGCTCTCTGCTTTGTGGTACCTCTGCCTGTGTACTTTTGCATTATCTGTGCTTTAGAGCTATTTAGATGAACAAAGGTAGAACTGGGGATTTCCCACCACTGAATGTGGAATCATTTAGTATGGAGGACCTGCTTAGAACTAATGTTTCGAAAGTTCATAAATCAAGGTGAAATGAGCTGTTTTGACAACCAGCCTTAGCAATGCTTCTGAGTTTGTCTGTTTTGTAAGTCTTTCTCTTGTGGTTTCTGTCTTGATGAGTAAGTCAAAACTCCCTGATTAGGACATTTAGGGAAAGAAAATTAGAATCCATGCTGTGAACTCATGAAAATAATCAATTAAGCTTCCATATAGCTGTGCTTAAAAAAGAAAGCACCAGAGGAACTGCTTACTTTCAGCCTCAGCCTGGGAACAAGCAACTTCAAAGGGAAAAGGGAATTAAATTCAGACAATATAAGAAGTATAACAAATTATATTCCTAGAGGAAGAAGACATTTTAGGGAAGTGAAAAGTCTATGAGGCAGGGGAGAGAAGAAGGCTTTCTTCACTGGTCTTTGAAGCAAGACATCTTGTTTTCTGGGATGGAGCAGCAAATGGCATGACACATCCATCCAGTTCAAGGTGCAGAATACTCAAAGGCAGTGGGGGGAAAATATCACTTGATCCATCTTGATTTGCATTTTATCAAATTGGGTTTGAAATCTCAGTAGCCATCCAGATGACAATTTGCAGGAGTCATCAAGGTAGAGGTAGAGAACTGTATTTGCATGAAGCTCTAAGAGCAGAAGCTGCGTTAAGGTTCTAATAAGGTGCTAACTGTCAATTTTGACCTCTTTTTTCTTTCTTTAGTGTTCCTAAGTGTCACAGAGAAACTCTGTTCCACTGCTAAGTTGAAACTTAAACAAAAAACCAAAAACCAACAACTGTGTGTGTGTTTAGTCGTTTAGTCGTGTCCGACTCTTGATGACCCCATGGACCAGAGCACGCCAGGCCCTTCTGTCTTCTACTGCCTCCCGGAGTTGTGTCAGGTTCATGTTGGTTGCTTCAACAACTAAACCAACAAAAACAAGAACCAGAAACTGGAGGAAAAGGGTGCTTAGTTCAGGGGAACTGACATTTCCTCATGTGCCCCTTTGCTTTGGATCAGGCAATCACAGCGACCAAAAGTGAAGAGAAACAATATCAATCCAACTGGAAGAAATGTAAACCACCTATGCCAGCTAAACAAAGAAGAAGAAAATGAAGAAGAAGAAGAAAATTCTCCAAAATGGACTTCCCTTCACTGAGCTTTACCTCATGTAGCTACCAGTTTTTAATTCACATTAATCTGGAGCCAGTCTGAAGCAAACTGTGGGGTAAATGACCTGAGCAGCTGCCCTCTAATCTGTGTTGACCCATGAGAAGGAGAAGCCCCAAAGTACCTCTCTTCATCAGTGGAAGTAAAAAATGATTTAATAGTCAAGAGAGAGAGAGAGAGAGAGAGAGAGAGAAGGCATTAACCATTTCTTGTCATTTAATAACACTAGAAATCTGCTGCCTGAGTCAGCCAGCTCATTCTGCCAGAGACTGTGTAACAGAGGTAATCCAGAGGTGGCATAAAGTTTGGAGACTTCTGCATTGATTGATTGAGAAAGGAAAAGTGACTCCCACGCCAAGCCAACATTACATTAAGGATGAACAAGAGAGGTATCCTTTTGATCCCTGCCTTGATTTTAGGCCTGTTGTGCTTCAAGAACTTATGGTTCCAGCAGGTGTTCCAAGTGGCACCCCCAAGCTGTATCATCTGGGATCAGCCATCAAGGAGGGACTGGAACCTGTGAAGAACAGAGCCCCTGATCTCTAAACTCAATAGCCTACCCGGAAGGATACTGCGACTGAAGTATCAAAGGCCAAAGAAAGATCCAGGAGGATCAACAGGGTTATGCTTCCCCCTGTCTGCCTCCTTTAGGAGATCATATTGCAGGGCAACCAATACTGTTTCAGTACTATGCCACTTGGGGAGACCTCTGCTACAGGGCCCTACAGGGGCTGACCATTTCCCCAATGCTTTTTAACATCTACATGAAGCTGCTGAGAGAAGTCGTATAGAGATCTGGGGTTCCCTGTCACAAGTACACTGATGATACACCGCTCTATCTCTCCTTTGAGCACCACATAGCATCAAAAATGGACCGGATGAGGATCAATAAACTGAAACTGATTCTAGATAAGATGAGGATACTACTGTTGGATGGTTAGAGGGAAACCTATCTGATCTTGCTGGGGTTACATTCCCCCAAAGGATTGGGTCTACAATTTGGGGGTATTCTTGGACTTTGCACTCTCTATGGAGTCTCAATTATGGGCTGTGGCCAAGTTTGCTTTTATCAACGCCAGCTGATTGCCCAGTTGCATCCCTAATTCAATAAGAAACACCTAGTAACAATGGTTCATGCACTGATAATCTCAAAAATAGACTACTGTAATGCTCTCTATCTAGGGCTGTCCTTGAAAACAGTACAGAAACTTCAACAGGTCCAAAATGCAGTGGCCGGAATGATTTATTGAACTAATAAATTTGATCATATATCCCCAGTCTTGGTGCACCTTCATTAGCTTCCTGTAAGTTTCTGTGCTCAATTCAAAGTGCTGATTATTGTTGTAGTTGTAGTTTCTTCTTCTTCTTCTTCTTCTTCTTCTTCTTCTTCTTCTTCTTCTTCTTCTTCTTCTTCTTCTTCTTCTTCTTCTTATTATTATTATTATTATTATTATTATTATTATTATTATTATTATTATTATTATTATTATTATTATTATTATTATTATTATTATTATTATTAAGCCTTTAATGATTTAGGACCTTGATATTTGTCAGAATGTCTTTCCCAGAAATCAGCTACCCATTCCACCTTCTCCTCTCAATCCATGTTGCTAAAAGTGGCCACACTGAGGGAGATCAAAAAGCTGACAACAACTAATCATGCCTTTTTGGTGGTGGCCCCCAGTCTCTGGAATACATTAATGTCACGTTCCTGCCTGTCCTGCTTGTCATGACTCCGCCTCTCCAGCACTCCTATTAGTCCATGCAGACAGCATATTAATATTCATGACTTGGGCAGAGGCCACACTTACTAACTGAGATATGCCAGGCTCCTTCTCTTCTTATGTTCATGAAATCAATAAAAGCAGAATTATTCAGACCTTCCTTAAGCAACTGATTCTTCTGGATGCTGTTAATTTTAATATCAGCTTTAATTGCCCCCCCCTTTTGCATAAAATTTACTCCTATACTTGTGAATCGCCACATTGTTGAATATGTGTTGTTATGTGGAGCTTTAAGCTTTAACCCATAAACTGTCCAGATAGTGCTTGTACTAATGGAGCACTACATAAATCAAAGAAACAAACAAATAAATAAATTATGGTTAAAGCCAGGGGTAACTCATGGTCGATGGAGGTACTCATCTCCAAATTCTGGGTGAGGCCTCTCCCTGGTGAGACCATGGCCTGCCTATGTTTTAAACTAATGTTACCTGCCTGCTTTGGGAATCAAGAATGAATACATTTTGGCTTCCTTTGATACTTCCCGTCTGTCAGCTAAAAGCAAAATCAGAGGAGTTGTCTCATATTTAAGGCTTTCTCAGCAATTTTCTTTGTACAGCAAGAGCATGGCTGTTATAGCGTAATCCCTCTCTGATGTTTATTTGGAAACAAGTCCCACTGCATTCAATGGAACTTACCTCAGCTAATTGTGTATAGGATTACAGGGTCAGTTATTGCTGTGCTATATCACAAATGTTTTCTCTGAAGGATGAGCTGTTGTGGAAGTGCTACATTCGCTAAGCGGTCAGTCATAAAGAAAAAAATAATTTTGTTTCCCACTCACCAGGTAGCACTCACAACACCCACAGGATGCTATGAAGGATAGGATTGCCCAAGTGACACAAACACCTGCTCAACAGGGTCCACTAAAGAGGAGTGACAAATGTTTCTTGATTAGGGTCACCCCATTTAACTATCTTCTTTTTAAAAAACCTCATCATCGCCATCCTCCTCCATCCTTCATGGTCACCGTAACCTTGTGTTGCCTTCACATAGTGCTCTTCATTTATCAGCTTTTCTAAAATGGTAAAATAAGCAAGGAATCTTTATATTGCTTCTTTAACATTTTTCCCCTGGAAATAAAAACGATGACCGCTAGGAGAGGGAAGACTTCAGAGGACTACAAACTGAAAACAACATCAGCCAGAATTTACATAAAACTATGCGAATGAGGCCACTGAGGAAATAAATGATCAATCAATGAAAGGAGGCATAATCTGTAGTGATGTTCTTGTGTAAACGTGCAGTGAAGTGTGTATTTGAACATATATCCATTGGACATATATCCTGTTAAATGCTCTGTTCTGGTTAAACTTAATAGTTTAACCAGAACCAGAACTTAATAGACTAATAGAGAAACGTGGATTAAATATTAAAAGCAGCGAACATTTGCAGCTGAAAATTCTTCTCCAAAAACCAAGATTAACCTGCCCAGCAATGTAACTATCATTTTTAAAATGTAACACAGATAATGTGGCCAGACAATTGGAAGCCACAGAAGAGAGATTTTAACTGGCAGTTCCCCAAGAGTCAGTTAAGGGTTTACTGGCTATCGTGACAATTGCCTAATCTGGTTATTCACTTAGTAGGTAACTTGATGCATTCCAGAACAGTTATTTATCATTCCCTAGTGCATAAGGGTATGAAATGAGTGCATTTCACATGCTAGCAAGATTGTGCTCAAAATCCTACAAGGTAGGCTTCAGCAGTGTGTGGACCAAGAACTCCCAGAAGTACAAGCTGGATTTCGAAGGGGCAGAGGAACTAGAGACCAAATTGCTAACATGCACAGGATTATGGAGAAAGCCAAAGAGTTCCAGAAAAAATCTACTTCTGCTTCATTGACTATACAAAAACCTTTGACTGTGTCAAGTCCTTAGAGAAATGGGAGTGCCTGACCACCTTATCTTATCTTACCTTATCTTATCTCGTATCTCCTGAGAAATCTCTATGTGGAACAAGAAGCAACAGTTAGAACTGGATATGGAACAACTGACTGGTTCAAAATTAGGACAGGAGTACGACAAGGCTGTATATTGTCTCCCTGCTTATTTAACTTATATGCAGAATACATCATGCAAAAGGCTGGACTGGAGGAATCTCAAGCTGGAGTTAAGATTGCCGGAAGAAATATCAACAACCTCAGATATGCAGATGATACCACTCTGATGGCAGAAAGTGAGGATGAATTAAAGAACGTCTTAATGAGGGTGAAAGAGGGGAGTGCCAAAAATAGTCTGAAGCTCAACATCAAAAAAAGTAAGATCATGGCCACTGGTCCCCTCACCTCCTGGCAAATAGAAGGCGAAGATATGGAGGCAGTGACAGATTTTACTTTCTTGGGCTCCATGATCACTGCAGATGGTGACAGCAGCCACAAAATTAAAAGGTGCCTGCTTCTTTGGAGGAAAGTGATGACAAACCTAGACAGCATCTTAAAAAGCAGATATATCATCTTGCCAACAAAGGTTTGAATAGTCAAAGCTATGGTTTTTCCAGTGCTGATGTATGGAAGTGAGAGTTGGACCATAAAGAAGGCCAACCACTGAAGAATTGATGCTTTTTAATTGTGGTGCTGGAGGAGACTCTTGAGAGTCCTCTGTACTGCAAGGAGATCACACCTATCCATTCTGAAGGAAATCAACCCTGAGTGCTCACTGGAAGGACAGATCCTGAAGCTGAGGCTTCAGTACTTTGGCCATCTCATGAGAAGAGAAGACTCCCTGGAAAAGATCCTGATGTTGGGAAAGAGTGAAGGCAAGAGGAGAAGGGGCACCAGAGGACGAGATGGTTGGACAGTGTCATCGAAGCTACCAAGATGAATTTGACCAAACTCTGGGAGGCAGTGGAAGACAAGAGGGTCTGGTGTGCTCTGGTCCATGGGGTCACGAAAAGTCGGGCACGACTTAACGATTAGACAGCAACAGTGCATAAGAGTTTGACAGGTGTGTCCTGAACATAGGGGAATCACTCCTGCAGCTCATTATGCTGTCTACACATAGTGTCACTCCTCTTTCAGGGTACGTAAAATCCGTTGTTGAGAGAGATCCTCCTTTAGTGAAGGCAAAATTGAATGTAGGTCAGAGCCATTGTGCTTTTAACAATTGTCAAGCAGGTTTACTGAAAGATTTAGTGATAATCAATGAGAGATTATAAACTTGCTAAAATTATCTTCCATTTTAACCACCATTATATTGTAGTTTTGACATACATGGAGTCTAGTAGCCCTGGATCCTCAGGGACCAACATGTCCAGAGCCAGTCCTGACATTCAAAATGCACAAAAGGGAGATTGTTCCTAATAGGTGCCATCCTTCATGTTGTGCTTAATTCTGCTCTGCAGCCCCTTACCTCCAAGGCCAGTTGCTCATAACACAGAAGAGGAGTAAGTGTGGACAGGAAGGTCCCATAGGGCATATGGAACACCATACAATCATTTGGATTTGAACCCCTACCCAGACCCACCTATAGCAATGATTCCCAGATTGAGGTACCTGTACCCCTAGGCGTACAAACCGGGACATTAGGATTACATGAAAAAATTCAATAATGTGGAGAAAAGGCACATACATTAACAGTGTAAGAGAATACATAAGCGAAAACCTGTGAAATTAATTGAACATTATGACAAGTGGCGGAGTGGGGTTGTGTTATTTAACACTGAGAAAAACCCCATCCCCTTGCTTTGTTATTTTGGCAAATGGTGGAGAGTTCCTCCCTAAATAATTTTTTTTTGTGTGAACACACCACTACAGTGCATGCTCAGCGGCACACCCTTCAGTTTTAGCCTTCACTCTCTTTCACTTTGAGAAAGTTTGGGTGCTGTTGTGCCAGGACCTAGGCATATATAAAAGTAGGCACCTCAGACAGTCCTGTAAGCAGCAGAGATGGGCATAAACCTGAAAAATGGTGGCTTGTGATGGTTCATGGTTAGCCACGAACCACCACAAACCAACTGGAAACCATGAACCAACTGGAAAGCCAAACCGAGCGCTGCCGCTGCCACCTCCATCATTGTTGCACTGCCGCCTTGCTGCTGTCATTATTGCGACCCCGCGCTGATGCTGTTGCTGCCACGATTGTCACATTGCTGTGCTGCTGCCACTACAATGGTGGCAGCGGCAGTGTGGCTTCCTTTCCAGGAGCCTAGGTGCTGCCTCTGTGCATGATCCTGCCCCCCAGCTGATCACCCTGAGTCGGCACATGTGCAGAAGGCAGCAATCGGCTTCCCTACCAGGGGCTTGGATGCTGCCTCTGTGCATGCACCCGATTGCAAGATGATCCCCCTGCCCACTGTCTCTGGCGATGGTGATGGTGGTGGAGGGAACGGCAGCAGGCCAGGTAGGGAAGATTAGGATGCAATGGAAAAGGGCGGGTGGGCATCCATTTTGCCAAAGCAAAATGAAGCACCGAGAGGGGAAAGGTTTGGTGCTTCGTTTTGCTTCAGGAAAACAGGATCCCCGATCTATGCCACAAACCAAACCACGGACCAAGATGAGACCATATATGATGGTCATTCAATATATCTAGTTCCAAAAAATACTACAATACCCTTGATTTTCTTTTTTGAGACCTACCTGCGAAATCATGTTTCCAAATAACCCACAGTATAGTGTGAGCCAATGTTGGAAGGCAATTCTTGATGCTGGGTACATAAATTCAATATACACTTGTGACTTGTAGACATAATGAGAAAATAGATATTGACCAGCTGAGATACTTGCTATCTCTTTTTAAAAATCCTTTTGGTTACAAGGCAAGGACATTTAACTAAATGAAACTTAATGAGGCATTGGTAAAGACAGTCAGTGCTAGAGGCTGTTTAAAGTGGCAAATTGGAACACATATAAATCAAGTGGGCCATTAACTACTGTGCCTTCTTCTTTGGGTGGTGAGTAATTAGCAAATAATCAAGAATGACATTTCTTTGGGGTAGCAAGAATAGGGGAGGGTGACGGTGGGAATGAAGCTGCCTGAGGAGAGGACAAAGCAGCTGGCAGTTTTAGGAGACTAGATCTTGGAAATGCTACTTTGTTGGACTACAGTTCCCAGAAATCTCCCCCCCCCAACCAGCGCAGCTAGTTGTGGGATTCTGGGAGCTGTATTCCAAAGGTTTCCAAGTGTTGCAATGGACATACTAGAGGGCTCAGACTACAAATGTGTACAGCCAGAACTGCCTATGGAATGAGTAAGGGGGAGGATTTCTATGACATTTCACATTTTCTCTGCAACCCATAAGCAAGTTTAAACATGTTTATGTGTAACTTGGCCTTTCTCACCAGCTTACTCATAAACATGTTCAAACATACATTGCAGAAAAAAATATGGCATGTCACAGAAATCCTCCTCCTAGTCATCAGGCAGCCTGATGTAGGAGCCAGTCATGGCTATTCCATTATTATATGCCTGGCAAATTCCTGCTGCAAGGTCATTTGAAGACCCACGTGATAGAAAGATGCCCATGATAAGCTGTATGCTGTGTTTTCTCTACTCAAATGTCCATCCTATCACCAGACTTTTACAACAGCCGTGGCACTGCACAGATGACAGAGCAATCATTGTCATCCACCCTTATGCCTGATATGTTTGTGTAATGTAGACTGTGGCATAAAGGGTAGTTGGCCCTGGAAGAGAATCCCCATATTCTGATATAATAGTACTAACCTTAGATAAAGAACAATTAAATCAAATTAATGTTAATATTGAATAAGGAACAATGGGTGGTAAGGCCAGATGGGTTTAAAATTAATCTGGCATTCAAGGTCAAGAGTTAGTCTAAATTCATGCAGTCAGAGAAGAAAGGAGGAAAGGGAGATAAAAGGGGAGGTGGGTACAGGAGGGGTACTATTGGCAGTATCATGCCAATAGTTGAAGAAGACTATAGAATAAACTGGCCAAAACCTGCTGGTTGTAACTAGAGATGGGCACAAATTGAAAAACAAATTGCAAAAACTCATCAAAAATCGCTAATTCGTCAAATTGTATTTGTACAAATCAATGCCCCTGATGAATACGAATCAATGACTTTTTAGCAATTTTTGATTTGTTGATTCATTGGGCTATAAAATGCCCCCCTCAGGCACCAAAAGACACAAAAATTGCAGAGAACCTTCCACTGACTCTCCTCTACAATCCCTCCAGGTTTGGTGAAGTTTGGGTTTTGGATGTCAGGTTATACATCTACAAAGGTTCCCCCAGGAAAATTCTCCCCAGGAACCTAGAGACATCAAAATCACAGAAAAACTTCCCATGACTATAATATCTCCGAGTTTGATGAAGATTGGGCTTCCCCAAGCCAGCTGCTAAAGGGCACTTTCCTGGGGGCACCCACTTTGTGGGTGTATAACTTTGACATCTGAAACCCAAACTTCATGAAACTTGGAGAGATTGTAGAGTCAAGTCAGGGGAAGATTCTTGGTGATTTTGGTGCCTCTGGGTACTGGGGAGCATTTTAGAGAGCATTAAAGGCAAACAAAGACATTGATGTATCGATTCATCAGAAAAAATATATATTCATTATTTGTGAGTTGTAGACTTTGACAAATCAAGAGTCAAAATGAATCACCATTGTGATTGGTGGGGATATTGGAGAGGGCCTCCTCGGTTGCACTCCCAAACTCTGGAACTCATTCCCACAGAAACACAGGCTGGGTCCATTTTTGCTGTCCTTCCCAAGCAGGCAAAGACAGGCTTTTCCTTAGTGACTGGCAATCTGAGAGGGGTTTTGTGTTCTGTTGCTTTTAAACGTGTTTTTGGTACTGATTTTAGTTACCATTTTTAATATGATGTTTAATATTTGTACACTTACTATGTTTAGCTTTTGTATATTGTCCTTTTAATGATGTGGCCCGCTTAGAGTCCTTTTGAGGAGAAAGGCAGAAGAAAATTATTTTAAATAAATAAATTAATTAAATATTGAAATTTTAAAGGTGAATAAATTGCATTTTCCCCAACACCCTGAGACTTTATCACTATTTTTGATGGGTTTTAAAGTATAAAGACTGTAAAAAGTCTTAAGGGCCTTTTTGCAGATGTTGTTAAAAACTCATGTTGCATCTTTTGAATATGTAATATGAGTATACTGTATTCAACTAGAACCAGGTGGATAACTAACAGCCTTGCAGCTGTTGTTGGATTTGAATACTTATTAGCCTCTGCCAGTGGTCAAGCATACTGGGAGTTGGGATATCTCCTGTGATTTGTGTACACAGTAAGAGAATTAATACATGGAAAGAATAAGCATGAGAGAGACTCAAGAAGATTTGATATCAAGGCTTCTCATAGTTTCAATTTGTTACAAACGATTGTATTAACTGCTAAAACTATCTAGATGACCATGTTCCAGAGGATGTTACAATATTGGGAAGACACAGGATATATGGGGAAAGGTGAAGATCTCCTTTCTAAGAAAGCAGTCCTGAGTAACTATTTACTACCAAGACTGCAAAGTATGCCAGAGGCAGACCCTTCTATAACCGATGATCCTGAGAAAAGTTTGAGATTAGTTGTACTTTCCTCAGGTGTCATTGCAAAAGATCTGCCTGTGTGGTGACAGGGAATCTTGCTGCAAACCCACCCTTGATATGTATGCTTGGGCCATGTGACGTCCTCCTTTCACATCACAATGGTCACGTCACTCTCATTCAGACTTTATTCATGCTGCCACCAACCACACTTATTGATCTGACTCATCAGACAATGGTATGGATTTCAAAATAAAAAGGATTGTTTATTGAGAAAACATAAATAATAGTAAATCACAGTGGAAACTAAATAAGGCAATCAATGTGATAAAGTATCCCCCTCAATCACTCTCTCATTCAGACCTACACTAGCACAGTACCTCATAACATGAATAAACAGGCCCTAACACCTTAACCAAGTTCCTAACCGAACCCTATCTCATCCCAATCTTCCCATCTTCCAATTCTCCTCAATTCCCCTTCACCACATTCACTCCCCCTTTATATACATTAACTCCACCCACTGAAGTCCCACCTCCTGTCCTGCCATAGGTAGATAAACTCCAGCTATAGCAGTGACAGGCAGGTGACATCATCACAGCCGTCACAGGCCACTACTCTCTTTTAGTGTCTAAGGTTCAGGAGGGGATGAGGTAACCTGGGATGAGGTGGAAATTCAGGGTCAGTGTCATGTAGCAGATACAGTGACAGATGAGAACTCAGGAGACCTGGGCTCAAATCCCTACTTGGCATGGAAACTTCCTGGGGTGTGGCACTGGAAAAACCATTCCTCAAACATCTCACACACTTTGAAATCCCTTTGAAGGTCATCATACATCAGAAGCAGCTTGAGGGCAAATAACAACTTGCACTGCACTACCATGCACTGCACTAAGTTGTTTTCTTGATCATCGACCAATAACAACATGGTTATTATTATTATTAATTTTAAAAAGCATTTAAAGGTTTCCAATGTGGTGTACAATGAAGCAGATTAAAACATAATTTAAAAGAAAAAGAAAATTGTTTTAAAAACAGTATTAAAAGCCTTTTGAAATAACATAATTTTGACAGCCAATTTTGACAGCCAAATAACATAGTTTTGACAGATGAAGTTTTTAGGCAGGCTCCTATTAGGCCTTTGTAGCTCTAAACTAGCACCTTAAATTGAGCTGAGAAGCCACCTCAGTTGGTTCAAGATTGGTAATATTGGTAATATTCAGTTGGTAATATATGACCAATAAAACCATAAAAGTCCAGCTGTTGCATTTTGCATTAGCTGTAGCTTCTGAACACTGTTCAAGAGCATCCTATGTAGAGTGCATTTTAATCAAGAGGACATTAAATCATATAATACTTGTGTCAAATCTGCCTTCCCTAGAAGAGGTGCAGCTGATGCAAGAAATGATGCTGGCCAAAGGTATTTCTAGCCACAGAAGCCACCTGACCTTCCAGGAGCAACACTTAGTCTAAGAGCACCACAAGCAGCAAACCTGATCCTTCAGAGGAAGTGCATCCTATCCAGAACAAGTTGCAGTCCTATTCCAGATTGGCCTTTGCGCTGAGCAGTAGAACTGCAGTTTCATCTAGATTGAGCATCATTTTGTTTGCCTTCACTGCAGCTAAATAGCAATTCAGGATTTCTACAGTTTCCATGGTATCATTTGAGAAATTTGTGTGCAATCTACACATGGGGTGCTGATTGTTCCATCTTACAACTTGTGACCCTTTGTTAACCTTTCCAAAAATTCCCCACAACCACAGAGAACAAACCTTTCCCATCATATTTTAATAAGAGACTACGTACAGTGTTCCAGGGCGGACCATAGAATAGGTTTTTCAAAAATGGTACCTGTGAAAGGCTGTCATAGGCCAGTGTTTCTGGTTTTTGCCTTTCATTGCAGCATTCCTAGGGGAATGGGCATGACGAAGACTCATGGGCTTAAAGTGCACATCATGCACGGCAGGAGCAGGGGACATATTTACATGCTGCTGGATAGCAACTGTCCTTGGCACTAGGTATCCAAAGGTGACGGATGATGGGAGTTGCAGTCCAATAATTTCTGAAGGGTCATTTGTTCCCAAGTCTTGGTCTATCATTTGTACATCTCTCCAGCATGAATATTCTCTTCTGAATGGCAGAGCTAGCTAGGTAGCTAGGTAGCTAGGTAGCTAGGTAGCTAGGTAGCTAGGTAGATAGATAGATAGATAGATAGATAGATAGATAGATAGATAGATAGATAGATAGATAGATAGATAGATAGATAGATAGATAGATAGATAGATAGATAGATAGATAGATAGATAGAACTATGCAATGCTTATGGATGATATGGGTGGCATGTCTCATAATATTAGAAGCCACAATCAAGTTAGGGTGTGGTGTGTGTTTTAGAGTAGGAAACTATCTTTAAACCCTCTTCCAAAATTAAGTTTCATTGGTTCAAGGAAACTGTCATGTCTCTGAAACATTTCCAGTCCATGACTTAATTTGTGTAATTATTTTGAGTAGATACTGGGTACATCCTTCATATTATGTCAACCTTGTAGTCCAGCCCACCTGTATATTTATGTAGTATTGACTACTTTCCATTAGAGGGCAGCATTTCAAAGCATCCTGAGATGCGCAGAAGTCTAGAGATAGACCTTAAGTTTCAAACAATAGAGTGACTTTTTTTTTGGTCTGTGTGAGGTTTCTTCTTATTTATCTGGGTCACTGTGTATGCCATCCATTACAAAAAAATCAACAAATGGAAGAGAATGGATTGTGGTGTCCTGATCTTCCGTTCTCAGAGTTGAAGCATCCCAAGAGATGCTTCACTCTCTCATGTTCCAAAAAAAAAAAAAAAGGTTACATGGCAAGCACTCACTTCCTGCTGGTCTTCAAATGGCCGCCTTCTTCAATCAAAGGATCATAGTGGTTTCTTTTGAGTTTTATGACAGATAATTAGAGTACAAGAAGGATTACATTAGTAAGACTGTTGTTTTAATGGCAGTTTTAAATAATACCTGCTTCAAAGATGAACATTCATGGAGATATACTAATTATATTACTGTCATCAACAGTTTCCACCAAGGAAAGAGAAAGTTTAGATCATTGAATCGAATCAACAGCTGAAGAAGCAACTCCGGAAACAAGTATTTTTGATGCAAATAATTAAGCGATGATTATTCACTGCGTTGTTGGGAATCCTAGTCCCAATTTGTTTTTATATCTGGGGCATCCTATATCCAAATATTATTTCATATGAAGTAAATCATGTTTCTTCCACCTCCCCCATCACCACTGCCACTTCAAGTACCATTCGTTCATTCTGCTGTACTTTACAGCCCTTTTGAGTTGCCACCAGGAGGACTAGGAGCATATTGACAGTTTCCTGATGAGTGAAACCACAAACATGTGAGAGAAACTGCTGTATGGAAACTAGTCACAACGTCAGGAGAATGAACTGAAGAACATGTTGGGCTCTTTTCTTTCCTCAGTTCTGAAGATTATGGTTGCACACTCATGAGAGACCATAGTGATGGACCTGCTGCTGGATGTGATCCTAATGGCCCTTTCTCTAACGGCAGTCAGAAAAGGTACTTTTTTTTGATGCAATTCTTGCTCATTTCTCATTTCTGTTCCTTCGTTTCTGCCCATGCTGGCTTTTTCCTGCTTGGTTCAGCTTTTTCACAAAATTCTGCAGATGAGGTGTGTCCGTTCAAAGCCAGTTCATCTCTTCTCCCCATCTGCCATTAAACCAACCCTTCCTCCTGGGGCCTGCCTTCTGTGATAAACAAATCCACAGCTTATGTGCCTTGTTGGAGCCAATGCCAACTTGTGGCAACAGCACCTGAGCCTTGAGGTGATTCCTTTTCTATTCGTTTTTTCCCCCCTGTTCTCAAAGCAAGAGAGGGCTCTTGGGGTGCCATCCTGCCAGCAAATAGCAGTAACAGAATTCTTCCAGTTAATGCAAATACCAGTGAAGTGGGAGAAAGACTCTGTACCTCACTCATTTCCCTTGAGACTCCTAAATGGTCCTTTTGATGCCATGGATAAGAACAAGATGGCTCCCCCTCCACAGTCCCCATAAATGCTGAGCTGACTGGGAGTTGAATATTATTTTAGCATTAACAAGGAGCAAGTGTCCTCCACAAGACCTGAATCAACAGGCTAGCTTAGGGACTTCAGGATGGGTTGCGGAGCATACAGGAGTCTCTTTTCCAACAGCAGGGAATAGATAATTCATGAGAAACAGCCTCAAGGCTGCTGATACTGTCTGCCCTGTTTACAACCTGAAGGAATTACATCATAGTACCTAATGACAGGAATGGCCTTGTAAATGATCATCAAGTAGCGAAAAAAAATGTGAGCATGTTTGAAACGTGAAACTGACATATCAGCCCATGTGGCTCACAGATTATTATGATTGTACAAGTGCACAATTGCTCTTCATATTTTCCCAAACACAAGACGCAAGATCTTCATTATGAAAACCAGTCTGTCTGTTGTAAGTGAGCAAGTCAGTGTGTCCGTTATAACTTGAGATGGCAGAATATATTTCCATTTATTCCAGATATGTATGTGACCGTAAAAGACAAGCCAGCTGCATGACAGAAACAGCAATGCGCACAGCCCTTCTCAATAGCTTGCTTTTTCTGAAAAAAGAGCAGCTTGCCTTTTTAGAAAGTCTGAGATGTGAAAAGGTCTTCATATAACAGCTACCAGAAATCCTAACCCAGGATAGCCATTGGTCTAAATTCCTCAACTGGTGGCCATAGGGGCTCAGGGATTCTAGGAGCCGTAGACCAAAAAAGTAACTTTACCATGCATCTAACCATGTGTGGCCTTAGCTAAATCACGCATCTAACCATGTGTGGCCTTAGCTAAATCACGAAGAAAAGACTTGGTGATTCGTTTCATACAAATATGAAATAAGCCTTGCTGAATCCAATCATGGGCCAACCTACTCCAGTAGCACTTTGTATGGGGAGTTACCCTGCTCGCTGAGGAATTTGGAAAGCTCATGAGTTGGTCTTCAGTGCCACAGTCCTCCTCCCCCTTGTGTCCCTCTAGCAATTAATATTCAAAAGCAGCGTCTGATTGAGCATCACAGCTAACAGCATTTGATAGTTCTATCCCCCACATATTTATCTAATCTACTGTTAAAGCTATTTAAATCACACGTGAGATTATAAATTCTTTGAGTTAATGAGGCATTGTTTTGTCTTTCCGGGATCTTCTGCCAGTTAATTTTGTTAGGTGGTCCTGAATTCTCATGTTTTGAACAGAGTAGCTCCATTCCTTTCTACCACATTTTCCTTTCCTTGTTTAAATTGATAGACCTTTGACATGCTGCCTTTTCATCATAACAATCATGTGCCATCAAGTCAGTTCTGACCTACGGTGGCCCGTTCTTGGTTTTTCTAGGCAGAAAGTACTCAGAAGTGGTTTGTCATTCTCTTCTTCTTATAATAGTCCTTCCAATTTATAAAAGCTCAGTTTGCAGTAGCATCTCCTTTAAAGTTACTTTTCACCTGAGGCAACAGAATGTTTCACATTGGTGGTCTGCTGTTGCATTGGATTGTACTGTACTATTTTTTTTTAAAGCTTGTTATTAGTCTCCTTGGATGTCTTTTGAAAGAGAAGTGATAAGTGAATAGATATATTAACAGAAACAGATAAATGCTGGACATTTTCATTAGGTGCCTGATTGAGGAGTAGCAACCTTCACAGTACTAACCATTTTGTTAGCATCAAAAGAGAGAACAGCCATTTTTACAGATGAGTTAGTCCAGAGTGAATGTTATGGTCACTGAGATTTTTTGGAAAACCTGTGCTCACCTTACTAATTCTTTCCCGGTCTTTTCCTGTATTTATTCAACAATATCTGTTGAATATCATTAAATAGCAAAGCGAATGCCGCTGGGGTGCTGTTTAGACACATGACCAAACCTTCTGTTTCCATTCAGGTCAAACTAGACATTGGCTTTGCTTGGTGTGTAGGAAGTCCCAGTTAGAATACGCCCACCGAATAGTGAGTTTCTGATGTGACAACTGCCCCGCATGTTCTAGCGGTTCAGTGGTCTTACTTCAGTCGTCAGGATTTCAGTCAGTGAGTTAGTCAAATTGTCACTGCATTATTGTTATTTACTGTCAGATCACTTCTGATTTATGCCAACTCTATGAATTAATTACCCCTGAAAGGTCCTATAAGTAGCAGCCTTCACCAGCAACTGAACAACAGATTTAAAAATAAAAAATGCAAAGAGGTCTGGATTGCAACTGAGGTGGGAAGTGAAGGAAGCACTAAGCCTTTACTCCTTTCCCAGCCCCAGCTAGAAACCAACCCCACTGCCATGATGGCTGGTGTTTCATTGTCAACAGCAGCCATGGGGAGGGGGGGTGCAAATCTTGTTGGAGCTTGGGAGGGGCCAAAGCATGAAAAACCCTTCTATCCCAGCACGGTACCCTTGGCCTGTCTTGTCAGAATATGTCTATTTCCCAGTTCATTGTTATTATTATGAGATTTTTAGTCTCCAGGTCTGTAAACGCAGCTGCTTCCATCAATACAAAAGCAGTGTGCTACTTAATTAAAAATATGATTACTAGTTTTTATTATTTACTGCCCTTCGGCAACAAAACTTGCTCTAGAGACCTCAAGAAAAAAAACTATTTAAATTAACACCATAACAATGACTATAACCAAGGTCTATTGAGTTTCTTTTTGTTGTTGTTGTTTTTAATCTTTCTGAAATGAAGTAAATCATGTCCCTGGGAAATGGTGGATCAGACACTATTGCAAGGAGAGGAAAATAATCCCACATCTCTTTAGATTTGTGCAAACACCTGCCAAGAATCTGTTCAAACAGATACCTCTCTTAATTGATGTGTTTTTCAATCAGACTTACAGATACATCAGGCTTACAGATACTGAGAATGCCTTTAGTTGTGTGCTTTTAGTCCAATTTATTGTCCCTTCGCTGAAACTATGGATAAAAAATAATATTCTGTTTAAATTCTAATGTGAAATTACACTGTTTCTACCTTCTGGACCCAATCAGGACCCAAATAAAAAATTTGATCAGAATTTGTACCTTCCTGAGCTTGTGATGGAAAACCAACAACAACAAAATTGGCAAGTGGTGTTTTTTTTTGTTGTTGTTATTTTTTGCGGGGAGAAGTGAAACATTAAAAAAAAGTTAGAACAAAAAAATTTCATCCATTTTGAGAAATGGACAGGAAAATACATCCAAATTCCCAGGCAATTAAAAGATCTCACAATCAAACTCAAACACCAGAATGGGCTTGATGCTGGAAAAATTGCAATGCCAGTGTAATTTCATAGGCATTCTTCAGTCTCAAGAGACTATGGTAACATGCTCTATATGGAGGACTTGGAACAGCATCTAGTGTTTTGACGCTGTATGCAAAGCTGGAGTGTCCTCTCCAGAGCATGAAGACTGGGTAAAATAATATGGAGGATAGGCTGTTACCCAAGCAGGAAATCCCCCCTCTCCACATCGCTGAAATAGTCCAAATGACACTATTTCAGTGTAATTTACAGATTTACATATTCCTAGCTCAAAGATTTATTTATTTATTTTTGCCCTTTGTATTCTGAGAATTCTTATGTTTATTAAAACTTGCTCATACTCTGAGAACATATACTCTTTCCTGACATTGTTTTATTTCTAGTACTTCCCGCTCTGTGTTAATTTTTGACATTAATATCATGGTTTATGAATGGGTAATATGCAGTTTCTTCTATTGGCAATATCAGCTGATTCCAATTATTTTCAGCATCCAGAAAAATTGGTCTTTTGTTTCTTGGTGAATACCATTAAGCGATAAAGCTTACCGTGTGTGCTAGCCTATTTGTGTGTTATCACACAATAACACTAACAGTGATCTGTGGCCTACATGAGTTTATCACATGGTTGCTTACTTTACTCATGCCAGCTGCATTGCATGCATGCATTCACATTTAACCTTGTGCTTGTGGAAAGCTTACGTAACAAGGGCTCTATCAGATGGGCATTTGGTCCACTGCTGGAATGTATTATTTCACTCTCTTTTTTTCCTGGTGATCACATGATGTAATCGCTGAATGGAAATCAACTATCCCCCAGAGCGATCCTACCTATACTTTTCTGTGCCCCTGTCAGCGGCTTCTACTTTTTTAATATTTTTTTAGTGCAGATAGGATTACTCTGTTTTGATCTGTTTCCATCATGTGAGATTGCTGGGAACGGACCAAAAGTGCAGCTTTGCAGCTGTCAAGGCTCCTTCCGATTGGAATTTCCACTATTGTGAAGTGGCTTGATTAATACGCAGGATACTGGCAAGTTGAACATTTCCTCTTCTCCTTAGTGAAAGGTAAGGGGAAGTGAGATTGAAATGAAACTATTGCTGAGGCACTGCATCCTTTAAAAAGAAAAGAAAAAGTTTTCTTCGTTTGTTTGTGTGAAGAGCTACTCAAGAAATTGCCTGCAGCCAAATCTGTGGATTTGGCTACAGGCATTTTCTTGACTGGTCCTTTAAGAGAAACAAACAAACAAAAACACGACTTTTTTTTCTTTTTAAAATGATGAAGCATCTCAAAGATAGTCTATGAGGGTCTTAAAAGAAGTTCCACTTCCGCTGCCTCTCCACAAAGGAGAAGAGACAGTTTTCCATTTGCTGATATCCTGAAGTGGCTCCCTTATTAAGCTACTTCATGATATCGGAAGGAGCCAGAGCAAACAGGGTCGCTTGAACACCTCCATTTAGCTTGCACCAGTCTGCTCCAGAAGAGTTAGTGTAGGTGAGATCTATTCTAAGTTGAACTTCAGGTAGGCTGTTTCTATCAAGAACTTCTATCAAGGACACAATGTCCTCACTTGTGTCTGAAGGTGAAACACTCAATTGGGGAAACATAGCACACAGCAATACCCTTCTACAGATTGCTGAAGTTCATTGCCCATCCCTGAACATCTGCCACTTGCGAGAGCTGTTTCACACTGTCTTCCTAGGTGCCAAAATGGGCTAGGGTACTTCACACTGTATGTGAGGGATCCTTAAATAAAAGCAACCCCATTCCAGCTCTTCGCAATTACCGTAGATAGTTAAGAGGGGAAATTGGAAATGAAACTTTATTCCTCATTATTAATGAAACTCTATTCCTCATTATTAATTTTCTACATTCAAGGTCTTGCTTTTCACATTGTTTTAAGCATTTGAAAATAGTGTTTATTCCTTGCCTGCAGTCTGAACTTCCACAGTGCATTTTTTATTCTATTCTAGCTTATTAACTGAATGATTGATTAGACTGGCTTTCTATCATGTCTTCAAAAAAGCTTGGATGCAGATAATTATAACACAAGTACAATTGAAAACGGACTTGCAGAGATTTGACAAGCTTTAGAAGTATAAACCAGAGTTTGGAAAAAATTACTTTGTAGGAATATTAGTTCCAGAATGCCCCAGCCGGCATGGCCAGGTAGAGGATTCTCTAAAAGTCCTACAAACAAACTCCATCCTTGATGTTCTGTTTCTTTTCACGATTCCTATCTTGTGTTTACCCGTTTGTTTTGTACAACTAGATAGGGAATAGCAGAGCGCTGCCAATTTAGATCAGTCAAAAGTTTGACCTGCAGTCATATAGTTCATTCTTTAATAGATTATGGAAATCTCACTGTTGGAAAGACTCACAGCCAGTTGGGATGGTGGCAAAGCTTAAATAGGAAGCTCCAGGAAAAGTAAGCATGATAATAGCAGGGCCTGTTTCTGGCGTGCCAGGAAAACTTGCCTTCTGGCAGCTCTATAGCACATCAGTGAGAAGAGATTTGCAGGCTAGCCATCATCGTTCTAAACACCGAGAGTTTATCTTGATAGAAACAGCCTGCCTGACAGTTACATGGTGTATGTACGGCTGGGCAGGATCGAATCTCATTTTGTGGGCACATAGGCAGGTAAATCTTTGTGCCTTAACCTACAGAATGTAATTATGTTCCTATCTATCATAGAAGCAGCCTGCCTTTATCCATTAGAATAAATCTTCTGAAACTGGGGTAATTAATTCAGACCATGTGACGGGGGATGATGATAAACATCAAAATGCTTAAGGGCTGGGGAGAATCCATAGCATGCTAACACTGTTTACTTCCTTCTCTCTGATAAAGATGGGACTTATATGTGAAATGAAGCTGATTAAAGAGAGGGATTCTGGTTAGGATGAAAGAGATTGAGGCTAAAATGCTAGAAGTCCCCAAAGGCACAGCCCTCCAGGAAAAGGCAGGGAGACAGAGATAAAACAGTTTAGCTTACAATAAGCCAGTCTTAACAATAACATCTGTTAGACTGTAAGAAATCTGGGATGGGTTTCTTTTGCTTGGATTAAGTGGTCTATACAGAATAACCAAACATGCGAGGGGAAGACATGGAAACAGTGACCTGATTTCTGAAGGTAGCCACATCTTATGACACAAGGAATTGTGAGCTGTGCTCAGTGCAAGAACAATGGAGGCAGCTGCCTAGAAACCAAGCCGCAGGTTGTCTGGAGCTGATTATGCACAACTACAATATTATCTCAGACTATTTATTTTTTAAATGCCAGATTCTTTTAAGATCTTACTCTGATAGCACTCACTATTTCAAGAACTTTTGTACTGTATTTGCATTCTGACTTTACACTTAAGATCCAATCTTATATCTGACTTTAAATTTAAGATCGAGCCTTATGGTATCTCTCCATTGACCTTGACAACAGCTGAAGACTCCAGGGCATCCTTATTCTTAAGCAAACGCTAAGTTTCTCATGCAGAGGTCAGTAGTTTGAAGGTCAAACTGTACATAACAGATGTATACTAGATGTACATTGATAGTTTGGGCACCACGCTACATGTTATGGGAAGCATGTTATTAGACACCAAAAACAAATTTGTTCCAGACTCTTTGTTCTAGTAGAGCTTCGTGTCTGAAAAACACTGTCTATTATGTGCTGCCACGTTGCATCAGACTCATGGTGACCCTAAAAGGGTTTCCCAGGCATGTGAAAGATTTATTTTTGCTAGTCATTTATTACATTTTCACCTCACCTTTCCACTAGAAAGTAGCACTCAAGATGTGTTACAGTCATCAAAAAAAAAAAAGAATTAAAAAAAGTAAAGCCAACTTTAACTCATAAAACCAACCCCAAATCAACTCAATGTACAGTTAAAAACAACACAGCAGGGCATGCAAGACCTCATATGCCAATATGAAAATATGCCAGTCTAGAAAACTGTGGTTTTACCATTACCACCATAACTTTGGTAAGTTTCCATGGTCAGGTAGGGATTTGAATCTCTCAGTCTATCCATTACACCCCACTGACTCTCCATGTGAGTTACATGCAATCGAGATGATTCTGACTTATTTCAGTTGTACTGTAATAGGATTTCTAAGGTATGTGTGATATTTAAGGAATCATTTTTAACAATGCCCCTGCCTTGATTTTCCATGACTAAATGGGGATTTGAACCTTGGTCTCTTGAATCCCAGTCCAACACTCCATACACTATCGCACATGAAAGTAAAGCCTGTGTTTATCTCTCTGTGACCAGTCCCAAAACACAGCAAGCTAATTCATATGCTACAGAGGTTGTTTCAACGATAACAAATGTTTCAGCATATATGGAATTCCCATTTGAACAGTGTGTATCATATAGTTTGCCCCTGACTATAATGATCAGCTGGATTTGACTATTTCAGACATAATTAGTTGTGGATTTTTTACACTGCAGGTCACATCCATTGAGTCTAATGATAGCATGCTTTCCCCACTTCAGCAATATTTTGTTTTATTGCTGGGATTTGATCCTTCTTCATACAGTATCACATTTCCACCTGAGTTATCCTGCTTTTATAGAACCCTTTGCTGGTTCTTCAGAAAAGAAGCGAGAAGAGAGAAGGCCCCATTTTGGCCTCAAATATATACATACGCAAAGCTGAATGCTGAAAAGTGAAAGTTAAAACAACGGAAAGACTTATAGAGTCACCTTGAGGATTATCAAATTAATTATGCCATTAACTTTCTTAAATTGGAAATTGTAGTTTAAAAATGGGCAGCTTAAAGTCTTGCAGACTAGACTTGCCACACACACCCTGTACCATTGGCTCTACCGACAGAAGGGCAGTCCAACAAAATTTAACGGACCACAGGCTGTGCTTCCCAGCAATAATCCGCCAAAGCTGAAGCCATGGTTAATTTGTTAATCTTTAATGTGACTCTACAAAATTATTGTTTCTGTCATAACAGACTGAAATTGTTGCCCCTCCCCAGAAATTGAGGCGTTGAGATGTCTTTGCTGTTACAAGTTATTCTTGCAGTTGAGGCAGGTTGGACGACACTAGTACTGAAATCTTGGCTAATGAGAAGGAAATCAGTAGATACGTGGCCAAAGACAACACACACACACACACACACACACACACACACACACACACACAGAGAGAGAGAGAGAGAGAGAGAGAGAGAGAGAGAGAGAGAGAGTATACATCTTAAATAAGGTCATTATTATTGATTGCTTCTCTTTAAAAATTAATGCATTGATAGTTTAATTGATTCTGATACTTTATTGAGAAAAGGTAGCCATATTAGCATGTTGTCCTACTGAATTATTTATCCCCAAACTGCATATAAGTTAAAACAAGAAACCGGGCCTTCTCGGCAGTGGCTCCTTGCCTTTGGAATAGCCTCCCTTCTGAGATTCGTATGGCCCCTTTGCTGGGCATCTTCAATGGCCAACTGAAAACCTGGCTATTTAGGCAAGCCTTCCCTCCAGCCACTTCTTGATTTATTTTGTGCTTTCATCTTGAGTTCTTGACTATTGATGTATTACTTGTTCTATATTTTAAATTGTTTATTTTATATGTTGTTAGCCGCCCAGAGTACTCAGTTGACTAAATGGGCGGGGTACAAATTCAATAAATAAATAAATAAATAAATTTCATGGTGCAACTTCAATGTAGTTTGCATTTTCTACTCCACCGAACAAGCTGCTTTGGAAGTTTTTAAAAACAATGAAAATAATGGATCTCCCACCACCTCATTTATTGTGGCCTTGAATATCTACAATGATGTTAGGTTTGGGGTGTGTGTGTCAAATACAGTTCTGTGTCATAGACATCTCTACGAACAACGGAATGATTCCTAAGGATACAGAAGTTGGTCCTCTCGCCACATAAAAATGTGAAATGTTTTTCAGATTGGAACAACTATATATTGTCATAATGTAATAATGAAGTCGATCACTTTTGGAATTATATCATTAATTTTTCTGTGCAGTAGCCAACTTTGCATTATTTTCCTATTTTACTTTCACCTGTTCTTGTTTTAATAGTTAAATAACAATATATTTTTAGGTGAGGGGAAGCTTCCATTTTCACGTTCTGAACTAAATCAGTTTTGGGTGGGCTTGTTGTCCTATAAGATCACTATTTTACCTGTTTTCTGCAAGATGTGTCTCGGCATTTGAGATGGGAAATGGAACACAGAATGTTTTGAATTTATTTCCTTTGGACCTTTTGTTATAAAATACAATTACAAGCAGAGGAGGAAGAGAAGCTAAAAAAGCATTGATGTTTACAATGTTTTTACATTGATAGACAAATTGAAATCTGCATTACAATGCACAGATTTACATTATGAGATTATAGAGCTTAAATATGGTTTGAGCTTGCCCTGATTTCACAGTGCCACCCAATGTTTATCTTTTAATAGAGGCGGATTTACCATTATTCAGAGCCCTGGATTAACCATTAAGCAAAATAAGCACGCGCTTAGGGTATCAACAAGGGGAGCAAGCATCACAGAGAGTTTTTCAACATTGGATTTTCCATGGACCATAGTGCAAATGGTGCACCCTTCTTAACAAACCACATCCAAGTAACTGATTATGAATCAGTAAGAACTAAAAAGTATAAAGACTCACCTAGTGAGAAAATTCATGTTTTGAGTGAAATGATCAATTATCATCCTCGCTTGGTGGTTTTTCTTTGTTCATTTGTTTACTTCCGCATTTTGGGAGACTTGGTGGGGATAAGGATAACAAGAGCTGCTGGTCTTTTAGACTTCTGCACTATATGTGCAAGCTAAAGAAATAACAGTGACTGTTAAAAATGTCCCCAAAAGAATTTTAAGCTCTTATTTGAGCTTTTCAGTTTACAAATTCTGATAAAATCTGTCTATAGTAAGTGTTAAAGCACAAGATTTTGTTGGAAGCTGGTAATTTGATTGTACATATGATTTTAAATATGATATGTAGTGTTTTTTTGCCACATGCTATACAATTGAAATACCATAATTCCGTGTGCATAATGTATGTGTTAATAATTTTTTTAAAGCCATGGGACCTGCCCTGCATTATATTCTTAGGAGGCATCATAATCTTTTCAGTGCTTAGGGCCTCTAAAGATCTTAATCCTAACCTGTTTATTCACTCTTCATATCACAGCTTGACACAGAGCAACTATCCAGTCTTTTGCTTTAATTTCGAAAAACTATTAAAACTACTAGAGATACAATTACACAAAAACAAGCATATATATTTGGTGCTCTTAGTCTATAAATTGTACATTCAACTGTGTTAGAATGCGCATCTCACAATGTCATTTGTTCTCGCTTCTACTGTACGGCACAGAAGCATGGACTTTAACAGAGGCTGCTATAAAAAAAAGACAGGAGCATTTGAATGTGCATTGATCACAGGATGCTACGAATTCCATGTATCAAAAAGGTGACCAACAAAGAAATACTAACATGAATGAATAATTAATCATCAACATGCTGTCAAGTCAGTTCTGACTTACAGCAAACCTTCCCAGAGTTCCCTAAATAGGGAGTATTCAGAAGAGGTTTACCATTCCCTTCTGTGGGCACCCTGTGACTGTGCAGCTTGCCCAAGGCCACAGAGGCTGGCTATTTTCCCAGGAGACACAGTGCAGAATCAGACTCCCAAGATACCTAACTCACTGAGCTATCCAACCAGCTTAAAGACTTATAAATCATTAAATGAATAAAATGAGAACACTAGAATACTTCAGTCATATAAGGAAACACAAAATATATAGGTTGTTACAGCTGATCATTTGAGGTTTAAAATGATTAGGAGGAAAGGTGCAGGAAGAAGAAAAAATTATGGCAAAAAACCCTGAGAAACTGGGTTGATACAATGCAACTTCATTGCTTAAAGCTGCCACATTAGAAGTCAAAATAGCCAAACTCTAGTAGAAGAGAAATAAGAAGAAAAAGAAGTGTAAAACTTTCTTTCTTTCTTTCTTTCTTTCTTTCTTTCTTTCTTTCTTTCTTTCTTTCTTCCTTCCTTCCTTCCTTCCTTCCTTCCTTCCTTCCTTCCTTCCTTCCTTCCTTCCTTCCTTCCTTCCTTCCTTCCTTCCTTCCTTCCTTCCTTCCTTCCTTCCTTCCTTCCTTCCTTCCTTCCTTCCTTCCTTCCTTCCTTCCTTCCCTACCAGCATCAGGATATTCAAAGTTGGCTGTGCAACATGTGGCCTACAGCCTACGTTGGGCCCCCAAACCATTTTTATAGCTGTCCCCAAGCATCCTCTCCACCATCAAATTTTCCATGGAGGCAATAAAGTATGAATTTCATTTTTAAAAAGATAATATTCTTATTTTAATTGAAAGCAAGGCATTTCTCATTGATTAAAAAGGAGAAAACAATTTGTCCTCTCTTCCACTGGAACAGATGCTGCA
Source organism: Pogona vitticeps (assembly GCF_051106095.1). Taxonomy (NCBI): domain Eukaryota; kingdom Metazoa; phylum Chordata; class Lepidosauria; order Squamata; family Agamidae; genus Pogona; species Pogona vitticeps. Next base: position 247,663,469 of record NC_135783.1, read on the forward strand.
AACTGGATCACAGCAAAGGGAGTACTCATTAGGTGTAGGCACCATGCAATCGCCCTGCTTCGAGTACAAAATTTTATGGAAAGCCTGGATGTCATCTTCTTTCATCTGTAATTCTCTCCATGTACTTCAACTGCTTCATCTTCTCTCTCTTTATCAGGAAAAAAATTCCATTAAGCAGGAAAAGACAGAGTAGTTGGACAATATATTTTGTTTGACAATCGTAGGAGCCACTTATCTGAAAGCACGCTTTTTCTCCTGTGCAAGCTTTTAATCATTTTATTTACTCATCTAGATTGCCGATGTCAACATAAATGCATGCAGCTATTCTTTTTGTTACGTCCTATCAAGTCACATTTGATTTATAGCAGCCCTAATAGAGGTTTTGAGGTATGTGAGATATTTAAGGACTGGCTTTTATCAGTGTCCCTTCCTTGTGAGTTTCCATGGCTGAACAGGAATTTGAACCCAGGTCTTTTGAACCCTGCTCCATTACTCTATCCACTATACTACAGTCACTGTCTTTCTTACCTGTACATATTTAATAGTAATAGGTTTCCAGATATGTCACAATGTTGCTTAATTAGATTTGTATGATGAGATGATATTTTAACAATGGTAATTTGAATTTTTATCCATTTATTTTCATGCCCCAGCTAATAATGTCTTTAACTACTGATAAACCTAGGACTTTGTGAAGAGATGGGATTGGACTGCATATGGTAAAAGCCATATTACCAGTGTATAAAGAGATTATTATTTTTGCAGACTACTCTCCCGTTTCATCTCCTATTTCTTTCTGATGGTGACAGACAGTGACTTGACAGAAAGAGCGAAGGTTAAGAGCAACAGCATACATTCTTAGTTGTTTCAATTACTAAAAACAAATTGGATATTTGTAGCTCACCATATATTGCTGAAGATCACAATTCACATTTATGTCTGAAAGATAGCTAGCTGTCTTTTTAACTACTTGGAAGTAAGTCCATGGAAAACTTAACTGAGGGCTCAGTTACACATAGGAAAAAAACCTTATTTCTGAATCAGGTTTAGCATGTTTCAAATTGATTTTTAAAATTCAGACTATACGACTCACAGGGAAGCATGTACAGTATTTTTTTTCCCCTGTGAAGCATCTTTTTTGCATGGAAATTGAGGTGTTTTACTTGGCCATGGGACTATCATTTATATTAAATCACTTGTGAAATCGATTTACTTTGAATCATTTTGGCAAATATCAACGACCCTGTTGGTGAAAATTGTGTCTGTGGGGTTTGTCAAGTAATGGATGCCAGAATTACGGATTCCAGGCTGCGGGAAAACTTTGTAGTTCAATCTGAAAAGAGAACCAGCAGAGAGAGAAAAGCTGGGTGAAGGAAAGTGCTCCCTCCTTTGCAAGCCTAGAAGCTGCTGGGCTTGTCAATTTCTCTGGTCAGTTTCCTTTTGTCACTCACTGGTGTGCCTTCCCTCTGGCCAACACCAGCTGCTGGTTCCCTTGCTCCTTCTCTACCCCCTCTGTCTGTCTGTCTGTCTGTCTGTCTGTCTGTCTGTCTGTCTGTCTCTGTGTGTGTATGTTTCAGGCTAAAGGGAAAGCTTGCAGTCTGACCTGTTTTAATTTTGTTCTGTTCTTTCATACTGAACTAGTACTATGCCAGATTACAAGAAATAAACAAATTAAAAATAACACCCCAGCAGCAGCAGCTAGTGGCTGTGAAAGGCAGACAGCATGAGGGCGGGCGGGTGCAGGACAAAGCCTCAAATTTCTAAAAGCTCGTGCAATTCCCTCAACTGATATACAGCACATATTTTTAAATGATTTAAAAGTTTTCCCAAGAGGACACATACACTGATCCAAAAACTATGTGATTACCAAGTGACTTTAAACTGACTTCAAAACTCTGATACATCTCACAATTCAGTTTCAAAGTGTAAACATGCCCTGGGTTTCTCAATTCATATTTGCAGGATTAGATTGTACAGCAAATTCTAATTTCTGAAAGGGCAAGCCATGGCCCTCCAGAGGTTGTATCACTACATTTCTTATCTTCCCTGGCCATGGGCTTTACTGATGGGAGTTGTCCATGACTGCATATTCTGGAGGGCTATGGTTGCTTGCTCAGTTTGGGAACATAATCATGTAAGGATCGTACTGAGTCAGAACAGATTCCATCTGGTTATGTGTCTAGCAGGATAAACAGAATAACTCTATATAGCCCACAAACAGCACATGGAAACAACAGAGCATGGGGCCCATTGCTGTGCACAATTCCACAAGTGTCTGTGTGCATTTGTTTGCTTGATGCAACTTTAGCCCATCAGAACAGAACTACTAGAATAACAGCATTAATGTACAATCTGCTCAGCCTCTGTAGTTGTAGTCCAAAAAGTAACATTTTCAAATATTGCATACTAGACCATATACTTTTTTTAAATGTTGGTATCTATTAAACAATGGGTGGGAAATGTTTCAGAATCTGTGGATCACTTTTACCCTTCCAGGAGCTTGGCAGGCTGAGAAACCCCACACCCTCCAGAAAGTAATTATATCCCCAGAAGTCTCAGAAAGGGGAAACATGTCATCTGAACGTAATTTTGCACACACACCTATACCAGACCCCCCCCCCAAAAAAAATCTGTTTTAGAAACAGGACTTGACTAGCTCTACTAGGGACCTGCCAGTGTTTACCTGAAAACAAGACAGGATCTTATATTAATTTTGCTCCCAAAAACGCATTAGAGCAATCTACATTTATTCAAAGACAGTCATGTCATATTCTTATGGTTGCTGCACAATGGTAGATGGTGATGTTTCATTTAACTGGGGACTATTTTGGAGTAGGGCTTATATTATGAGCATCCTGAAGAATCATGCTAGGGCTTATTTTCAGGTTAGGTCTTATTTTCAGGGAAACAGGGTAGAAAGGCTACATACATACATACATACATACATACATACGTACGTACGTACGTACGTACGTACGTACGTACGTACGTACGTACGTACGTACGCACGCACGCACGCACGCACGCACGCACGCACGCACGCACGCACGCACGCACGCACGCACGCACGCACGCACGCACGCACGCACACACACATACATACATACATACATACATACATACATACATACATACATACATACATACATACATACATACATACATGGGACCCAGAAGGGCTCCATATGGCATACAAACTGCATTTTGTCTATTCCTGTTTAAATGAATTGCGGCTGAATTGCTAGCGTAATGTTGTATAGTATTATAATTAGGCTCTTTGTCTTAAACAGACCTGAATGCAATATATTCTCGAAAATACAGTAGACAGGTAAATTTGCAATGATAATGACTATGAAGCCCAACAGATAACTATTCTGGCTAGATTTTTTAAAAAAGAGTACTACAATATGTGTGTAGGACCTAATCTGGAACATTACATGTGAGATTTCTATGTCCCAGCCCTTAGTACAGAATACTTCAGCCAACACTATTCTCTGCCAGAGCCAATGGGAGCCAATGTGAGAAAATGGGAACTGTCTAGACACCATGACAGCCTGACTTCCCATTTAGGTTGTGACAGTGTTTTGAGAAAAAGCTACTGATCCCTTCCAGGGCACATCCCACATTCTGGTTTGTGCACTGCTATGCTTACCTAGGAAGGGGGTCAGCTACTCTGGGAGCCAACCATACAGTGGTTAGAAGCTGGAACTGGGAATGAGGAGACCAGGATTCAAATGAGTGCTCAGCTGTGAAGCTCACTGGATGACTTGGGCCAGCAGCAATCTTTCAAGGTTGCTGTGAAGAGCAGAGGAGCTGGTTTACTGCCTTGAGCTCCTTGAAAGGAATGTGGAACATAAGAACAGAGGAAGATGCCCAACACAGATTCTGGCCATTGGTCCATCTGGGCCAGTACTGTCAGCTTTGGATGGCAACAGCTTTTGAAGGGATCAGACAGGATTCTTTCTTGGTTTTAGCTGTGGATCTCTGGCATTTCCTGCCAGTTTTCCACCCAGATGCTATCCAGGCCTAGTCCTGCTTGGCTTTCAAAACCAGTCAAAATCAAGTGTATCCAGGTGGTGTGGTACTATATAAATAGAACAAATATATTATGTTGCCATGAATTTAGATTCTGGTACTTTAGAGATGTATTTTAAGGGCCTCTATGCACATTGCTCAGCAGTTTGTTGGTTTTGTAACAAATTATAGTGAATATAAAAAACAACTGCATCCTGTTATAGATTTAGGATGCCTGTCTTTATGGCACACCTGCATTGTTTGCCTAGCTCACTACATTGGTGAGTGTCTAATATTCAAAACATAATATCCAGAGTGTAGCTCAGATTCTGATAAATATTGTGTGACAAGCTCCTCAGATAATTACAATAGAAAACTAGTATGCTTATTGATGATATTAATAACTCTAATGACCGTCAAAATCAATTAACGATTACTCAGTATAATCAGATTGTGGAGTCACCAATCACAGATTAAAAATGGATGCTAATTGTGAAATACATTGGAAAAAGTTGTCTTGTACTCATTACATTGTTGGAAATTATTCACTTCCTGATTCTGGTAAAATGTCTGAGGCAATTTTCTAAACATGATGCTATTTGTGTAGAATCTTGACAATGACAGTGCATGAAAATGAGCATTGAGTTTGTTTGGAGGTTCTAGCAGGGGTGGGCAGCTACTGTATACCTCTGACCAAAGAATAGTACTGTATGTTCTCCCTGTCTGGGATGGTTGTCCTCCTCCACCAAGCAGGCATCTTTGGGGGAGGGACACACATGGAGCCATGAGGAAAGAAGGGGGGCTCTTAGCTAGCCAGATCAGCCAAACCAACGCTGTCAATCAATAGGATAACCTCATAGAAAGGTCACATCTGCAGTAGATGGAGAAAAAAGGTAGAGCGATGGGAAGAGACAAGGCAAAATGCATTTCCAGGGTGGGGGAAGCTTCGGCCCACATTAGGTTTCTGAAAAGAAACAACAGTAATTTCACATTAACACGGTCATGCTAAACATACTTTTAATCAAATTTTATCAATTTTCATGTAAGAAATTGTGTAGTGGATAGAGTGCTAGGCTAGGACTCAGGAACCTGAATTGAAATCCCTGCTTGGCTGTGGAAACTCAATGGTAAGCCATTCCTTGAATATCCCACATAGCATGAAAACCTCATTAAAGCCGCCATAACTCAGAAGCAACTTGATGGCACGTAGCAGTATTGATTTTCATTTTCAAGTAACCATGCTTTTCGATTTCAGCCTTGTTTAATCTCCAGCATCTAACTGAATTATGATTTGTATTTCAGAAGTGTCTTTTCGTGAAGTAACTGTAGGAATCCTGCATGTGTGTGAGGGCCGAGCAGGTTGCTTCCCTTTGCTTTGCTGTGAAACAGCAGTGTTGATTTCAGTCAACAATTAAGGCTGATTTGTACGTTAAAGCACTTCTGTATTTTAGCTCTGGTTTGCTAGCCAGGGGCCAACAAGCATTCCATGCAGGCATGTGAGTTTCCACGAGGAAACGCAGAAACCCACTGAGTTTTTGAAGGAGAGAGGCCCCTTCCGACATGCCCAGAATCAAAATGCAATGCTCTGTCTAGTGATGTGAAAGTAAGGGGAAAGGGGACGGCATTTCATTTCAGCCTTGGAATTTCCCCACATCCTTCACTTCTCTGTCTTTGCCCCTCCTTCCAGCACTCATCAGCCTCATAAAACATTTTACAGACTACTAGTTTTGAAGAGCATAATTAGCACAAGTCAGTTAAAAGGAGTGCACTTCGTGGAGATGCCTGCCACTGGGTATGCAAAGGAGCTGGGATTCAGGAACTGTTTGCTCAAGATCTTTTTCTGGTTTCAAAATGTTGTTGCCAAAGCTGGTTTAGTGATGATTGCAAAGATCAGCCTCCCTACTATATATCCTGTAGCCTGAGCCTGCTGAAACCCAGAGTTTAGGTTCCATACAAGATTGCTATTTTTCCCCTCCAACATTTATAGCCAAAGGGGACAAATATTGAATGTCTGGCAGAGGAAATTGAGAAAAAGAGGCAAAATAACTCTTTGAAAGAAGCCTTCAGTATTTCCCTGTTCTTTCTGTCCCAAGGTGGTGAACAGAGCCTGACCTTGCTGGGATAATAAAAGAGATGCTTGCACTAAAGCAGACAGAGCTTACTGTCAGGCTGGCACGCATATGTCTCCCACGCCTGTCAATTTCATTTCTAGAATGTGCGACTGCATCCACATCCAAAATTTGTGGCTTGATTTTTTTTCTCGGGACATCACAGATCTCACTCCTCAGAAGTCAAAGGCCTTCAAGGACTTTAATCAGTCCCTCCTGCCTTCCAGTCGTTCATAACTCAAAGCAGGGACAGGGTTACTACGATCTCTCCTCTCTGGCTACTGGTGTTGGCCTCAGCCTCTTCTCTGCCGACTGTATGAGGCATTTGTTTGACACAAGATGCCAAATCACAGTGTATTTGTAAACTGACAGTTTGTAAACTGTAGTAGAGTGGAATAAATAATTAAACTGAATAGATTTAGTTACAGTGGATGGCAGCTTTGTGCTAGCAAACATCCACTAGCCTAAGGCAGGGCATATGTTTTTTGATCCCCCAGCCACTACAAACTTTGTAGTCTCTTACACTGGCCTGGGGTATGGTATGGAAGGATAGTTGGGTAAAAATTACATGCTGTGCCTTGCAAAGACCAGAAATGTTTTCCATTAGAACTAAGAGCTATCCAGATATTATAGGATTATGCCGTTATGCCCTTCTTCTCCACAGTGAGAACCCTGGGGTTGCAAGTGTTAACTGGGATTTGGTTTCCTTAAATTTATTTATTTATTTTATTTATTTATTTTATTTCTATCCCGCCTATCTGGTCGTACTAGACCACTCTAGGCGGCTCACAACAAACAACAACAACAAAATTTTAAAACATTACAATTTAAGAGAGATAGAAATTAAAAAGATATAGAGAGAAAATCGTCAGGAGTTTTCTGTTGGAAAGGCCCGCTTATACAACAGCGTTTTTAGTTGTTTCTTGAACATGCCCAGCGAGGGAGCCGCGCGAATCTCAGGAGGTAAGTTGTTCCAGAGGCGAGGAGCCACCGCCGAGAAGGCCCTATTTCTGGTCTTTTCCTTCCGGGCCTCTCTCGGCGTTAGGCTCCTCAGCCTCACCTCCTGGCTTGCACGAGTGACACGGGTAGATCTTGGTGGGAGAAGGCGTTCCATCAAGTATCGAGGCCCTAAACCGTTTAGGGCTTTGTAAGTAAGCATCAAGACTTTGAAGTCGATGCGGAATCGGATGGGCAGCCAATGCAATGCGGCCAGAGTGGGGGAGATATGTTGGTATCTTCTCACTCCACTGAGTAATCTGGCCGCAGCATTCTGCACCACCTGTAGTTTCCGCAGCAGCCTCAAAGGTAGCCCCACGTAGAGCGCATTACAATGGTCTAATCTTGAGATTACAAGCGCATGCACCAAAGTGGTGAGAGCCCCAACATCAAGGTAGGGTCGCAGCTGGGCTATCCGCCTAAGATGAAAGAAAGCGGGATTCTGGGGATCTAAGCTTTAGTTAATTTTAATTCATGTTTAGTCTAATTCTTACAATATATATATATAAATATATATATATATAACCCACTAACCCCCTCCCCTTTCTCTTTAGGTCACGCACCCTTTGGGCCTACAGCCCTTGAGCAACTGGAAAAGTGACCCAGCCACACCCACCGACCCCACACACACACACCCACACCCCTAACAGCATGGAATGCACCTACCCCTGCCTTAGAAAGGAATGGTTTCCAGCTCAAGGGACTTCTAAAAAGACCACTTGCTGTGCAACAGAAGTGGAATGAATTTAACCTTGGAAAACTGGAGAGATACATAAAATCAAATTTGACAAAGCTTCCTTGCAGTTTTGAAGGAATGCTTTTCTGAAGGGATAGTGGCTTATTATTTATTTATTTATTTATTTATTTATTTATTTATTTAATATCCCGCCTCAGGACCACTCTAGGCAGCTTACAACAGACATATAACAATATAATTAAAACAATTTTAAATAAGGGGAAGAACGTTAGACAAGATGGGGCAAACACTAGGAGAGAAGAAAAAGGGAAGATCAGGAATTAGCTGAGGGGAAGGCCTGCTGAAACATCAGTGTTTTTAATTGATTTTTTAAAATACCCAGCGAGGGAGCCGCGCGAATGTCAGGGGGAAGGTTATTTCAGAGGCAAGGAGCCACCGTTGAGAAGGCCCAATTTCTTGTCTTTTCTTTACGGGCCTCCCTTGGCGTTAGGCTCCTCAGCCTCACCTCCCAACTCGCGCGAGTGACACAGGTAGAACTTTTCTAAATGTGAAGTGGCCATCTTGTGTACTTGGGTCTTCTCAGAACAAAGCTAACCAAGCAGGGGTCAGACTGTGTGGTTTAAAAACAACCCTGGCATCTTCTGAAGCACCTTCTGTAAAACAGAGGCTGTTTGGATAAAACAGTGTTAAACAATATCACATTTTTGGTTTTTAATTGGGTACATTGCTTACTCCCCTTTCCCTGCTACATAGATAACTACAGGTTGGAAACATGTGCCCTTCTACATGTTTTCACACTCAGGTTCCCGTTATCCAAGACCACGGTCTGTGCTGACCAATGGGGCCGATGAGAATGAGAATCCAGAAGCATCTGGAAGACGACAGGTTTTCCATTCTTAGCATAGACCAAGGCAGTCTGCACAATCCAAGTGCTGCTTCTCTGTTGACTACATTCCTATTGTGGTTAACAGTCCACTGTAAACTAATCCTCTGTAGCTCTGCTGCCTTTCCAAAGAAATGGTTCCATTTTTAAAAGCCAAAAATAGTGTCTCTGCATCTTACAGATGTGAAGAAATCCCCTCATATCAAGATTTCAACCACATGTTGTAGCATCCACTGAGAAAACAATTGTCACTATGTGTCTCCTTTCCCGGAAGTTTGCTGTACAGGGTGATTTTCCTATGAAGAAGCAGAAAATTGAGAAATGTTCAAAGAAAAGACAGAACATGGTTATTCTATGACAATAAATCAAGAGATGGATCAAAGTTTTAAAAATCATTTTAAAGTCACATGGTAAACACATGGTTTTTGGGCCGGTGTGTGTGTCCTCTTGGAAAACTTTTAATCTATTTTTAACCTGTGTTGTTTATAAGTGGAGGAGGCTTCGTGGGCCTTTAGAATTGTTGCACTTCAGGCTTTCTCCAGTGTCCACTTGCCCTCCCACTAGCAGCCTCCCACAGCCATTAGTCACTGCTGTTGTGGGGTTGCTTTAATTTTTTAAAAAAATCTTTCTAAGTGGGATAGCAATAGTTTGACGTGAGAGGAAGAAAAAAACCAGATTGAAATGCAAGCCTTCACTGGAGCCCAACACACTTTCATGGAGACAGACAAACAAGACACACACACACACACACACACACACACACACACACACAGAGAGAGAGAGAGAGAGAGAGATACACATGCATGCACATGCACACAGAGTGGTGATGGTGAAGGAGAGACTACCAGGCCAGCAAGAAGGGAAACAAACCAATGAGTGTAAATTTAGGAGCCGACAGAGAGAAAGAGAGAAAAAGCACTCCTTACTCTTTTGAAAGCCTAGAAGCTCAGGATCTTGTAATTTTCTCTGGTCAGTTTCCCTTTGCATCTTCCCCCTTTCTCTCTTTGCTGGCTCCTGAATTTCCACTCCCTGCTGTGTCTCCCCTCTTGCCAGTTCGGCAGTTTCTCCCCCACCAACATTCCCATGTGTGTGTGTGTTGTCTGTCCGTCTCTGTGCAAGTGTGTTGTGCTTCAGTGAAAGCTTGCATTTCAATCTGTATTTTTCTACCTGTCATGTCAGACTATTGCTATCTGACTTTGAAAGAAATAATTTTTAAAAATTAAAAACAAACCCACTGCAGCAATAATGATGGGAGGCAGCCAGCACAAGGCAACAAATACAATTTATGGCTGTTGTGGGTTTTTTTGAGCTGTTTGGCCATGTTCTGAAGGTTGTTCTTCCTAATGTGTTGCCAGTTTCTGTGGCCAGCATCTTCACAGGACAGGAGTCAGAACTCTGTGCTCTGGTGCAGTTTTGTGGGATGGTTTAGTATTTATAGCTGTGGGATCAGCTTTTGTCCTTTTCAGGAGATTGGGTGATTATGGTGATCAGTGTGTTTTTTGTTGTGGGTGTATTGTTGTGATAATGGGAAGAGATGATCGGTCACTGTGATTGATGGGTGTCGTTAGCTGGTCTTTTGTGTGCAGTGATCACTGGTCCTTGTGGCTAGGTAGAGTTCGTTGACCTTTTGCAGGCTGTATTTTTCAGTGCTGGAAGCCAGGCTTTGTTGAGTTTTAAACTTTCTTCTTTTTGTTGAAGCTCTCCTGGTGTTTCTGGATTTTAATGGCTTCCCTGTGCAGACTAACATAACAATTGATGGTGTTGTCCAGTACTTCTGTGTTTTGAAATAGAATTTCATGTCCAGCTTGTTTTAGGGCATGTCCAGCTACTGCTGATTTTTTCAGTTGTTTTAGTCTGCAGTGTCTCTCATGTTCTTTGATTCTGGTGTGGATGCTGCATTTTGTGGTTCCAATATATACCTGTCCACAACTGCAAGGTATCTGCAGTGGTGAGGGGGTCCCTTTTGTCCTTTGCTGACCATAACATTTGTTCTATTTTTGTGGTGGGCTTGAATACTGTTTGTAGGTTGTGGTTTTTTTTGAAGTTTCCCCCATGTGATCTGTGACCCCTTTGATGTATGGCAGAAATACTTTATTTGTGGGTGGCTCTTTTTTCTCTTCAGTTTGGTGTTGTTTTCTTGGTTTGATGGCTCTTGTGATTTCATTTTTAGGGTAGCTATTTGCCTGTAGGGCCCAGTTCAGATGGTTGAGTTTGGTGTTGAGAAATGCAATTTACACTGAAAGATACATTTGTATATGCCAAAACAGTTAAAAATATATTGATTTTATATACATGCTAAAATAAATAAACCTCTGCTGCCCGAGTAAAAAAATCACACTTCCAATTAAAAAAAACCCATATCTCAGCAAAAAAAACTGGTGTTTCCATGTCCGTCATGTAGTCACATTTTAAAAATGACTTAAAACGTGCTTAACCTAATTAAAATTTGGTATATGTAACTATGGTCTCAGAGAGACTTTGTATATTGTTTCCTATGAAGCCCAGAATTCCCATTTGCTTTCTTCCGCAGCTCAAACACCTTTTAATGCGCTGAAACTTCAGATAGACAAGTTGGGAGGTAGCCACTATGGATCACTTTTACCCAACCTCCAACTGTCCCCTTGTTTTCTTCTAAGTATTTTATGGTGCAGTTAGATGCCTGCAAAAGTGGATACCTGATCACACCAGAACAAGACACTTTAACAAGTGCAATCTCCCTTAAAGTGACCCTTCCATCTGCCAGGAAATTGCTCCAGTTCAGCTCCCAAAAGTAGAAACCCTACAGCTAGACCAGAAAGGTCCAGCATGGGCACAGATTAGGCTGGAGCACATTTCCCCTTTCATCATGTGATGGCCTGAAAATAGAGTGCATTAGATCCCTCCAGTGGTGAATTGTCAACATGATGCTAGAGCTGTGTGTGGAACAATGGTGCAGAGGCCATAATGATGTCCCTTTGATCCTTAGTGGATCAGAGACATTTGACCTGAGAAGTGCTGAGTGCATCATCTTGCAGTAATATAAAAGACAGTCAGACTGGACTGCTGGATGCTACAGTGGGTTTTTGTGTTAGTGATGGATGGGGTGGAAATTTTACTGCATTTTTTTTTTGCTGGAGAAAAGCGTCATAAAATGCAATAAATAAAACAGAGTTCTTTTGTTGGAGTTGAGATTCTTAATTTTAAAAAAAAAATTGTACTGACCGAGACTCATGCAAAACAAAGTAAACTTTGCCTTGGAGATTTCCAATGTGTTTCAAAGAAATAAAGTTTGTTAACAATTATCTGTATATTTAAAAATGTGGGTGGCTAAAATTGTGTGCAGCTGGAAAATATGTGAAACATTCTTCAGTTAATGGGGAAAATGCATACAAAAATACATATCTTTTAGTTTAAATGCTCCAAGAAAATATGTTATTCATGGGAAAATGCTTATAAAATGAGTGTACATTTCCATGTGGGAATTAAAAATCAGTTTTCGACTTGTTAAAATTAAGAATTGGATGAGAAAACAGGTGGAATTCAGAGAAAATTGAGACTGAGTATTTGTACCCCTAGTAAGTGTGAGTATGCTGGTCCTTGTTTGTGATACATTAACCTCCCTGGAGGTGGGCAATTGGCAAATTTAGTCCATTTCATCGAGTTCTTCCTAGACAAAATTGGTCAGAGTGATAACATGCACAAAGAGAGACACAAGCCGTACTGAAATGAGTGGGGATCACACATCAGCAGAAGCTGGTACATGGAACTGATTGTTTGTAGTAAAGAATTCTAGTTTAGATGAGCTGTTAGTGATGGCACATTGCGTATTCATAACAGGAGCTTCTGTGATGGAACCCTGTCCTCTTGTTTTTTAATGCTACCTGGGCAGGAGTGGAAGTAAATACTATGTTTTGTCAAGCTGAGAGCAAAATCGCACAGTCAACTGATCCATGCATACTTTAATACTAAGAATGCTACTGACTTTATGTCAGTCAGTTCTGAAATAACTTTTTGATTCCATGTCTGATTTCAAATGTCATTCCTATAGAAAATTCACAGTTAACTTCCCTTGTGACATGGGGTGTTCTAATAATTTTTCAGGAGCAGTGGTAGCATATCAATGGTTTGGGTTTGTTAGTCACACAAATAAAACATGCCATCTGCTTGAAAACAAACAGCCAATTTCCTTCATAAAATTTTGGAGGTGACTGGCTCCTACCATACTTTATCACTAAAGAAAGACATTAGCACCAAGGATGTCTAACGCTGAGATGGGAAACCTGTCATTCTCTAGATGTTGCTAGACTATGACTCCCATCATTACTGGCTGTTGACTGTGTTGGCAGATGGAATCCAACAACATCTGGAGGCCCCCAGATTCCCACACCTGGTCTAGTGACACAACTTGAATTCTCCCTTCCATGTTTAGTTGTTAAACATCAGTCTATATAACAACATTAAATCTTAAGGTGCAGTTATAACCTGCTTCAGTGGGAACTAGCTATACTGAATCGAATGGGCACTACCTGTGAGTAGATATATGTCGAATGCCACCATTAATGACATTTGGATTGTCTGTCAATTAGTTATGTGACACTAACAACAGCTAAATAGAACCTCTGATCGGGGCAGTGTATTTTAGCAGCAGAGTCTGAAAAGGGTTTTATGTTTTGTTTTTTGTTTTGTTTTGCCTTTTGTTTGTTTGCTTGCTTGTTTTTTTTCCTCCTACAGCTCCCAGAATCCCACTGGAAGCCAGGGGTGGTCATTGTGGCTGGTAAATTCTGCGAGCTATAGTCCAAAACAGTATTGTTTCCAAAGTCAGCTCTAAGAACCAGCTACTAGTATGTAGCATGTCAATATCAGAAATAACAGAGGGGAATTTAATACAGTACTGAACCTTGATCAGCCTACCACACCAGGAGCAACATGTAAAATACAGGACATGACTCCTGCACCTTTAACAGTTTATAGAAGCAAGAATTTCAGTAGGTGTAATTTGTCAGGCAGGATGCCTCTGCTAGAATTCTATCTAGTAGGTGATGGTAAAAGGTGCAAGAGTTCCTCTCCACCCTGTTTGACTCTGTCTACCCAGCTGCTACATAACCAACTAGAGAGAGAACACAGACTTATATAGAAAAGCGGTGTCTATTTGCCTACAGTATGTGTGGCATTTATACATCCCCTTTCTACCAAGATTCTGAAGGTCAAGCCCTCAGATTATTTCTTCAGGAGCCAAGGGCATGAACTCTTTGGCCTGGTCTTCTTCACTTCTTGCTTTGTATTCAACTGTAAATATAAAAAGGTAAAGGTTCCCCTTGACAGTTTTTGTCCAGTCGTGTTCGACTCTAGAAGGCGGTGCTCATTCCCGTTTCCAAGCCCATAGAGCCAGCGTTTTGTCCGAAGACAATCTTCCGTGGTCACATGGCCAGTGCGACTTAGACACAGAACGCTGTTACCTTCCCACCCAGGTGGTCCCTATTTATCTACTCGTATTTGCATGCTTTCGAACTGCTAGGCTGACAGGAACTGTAAATATAGTCTCTTACATTTTAATGCCATCAACTCTAGTTAGATCTTTACTGGGACACTCTCCTTGTCACCAAGTGAGAGTCTCCATCTTTGGCAAACCTTACCCTCTCTATGCCCCCAGGTACCACCTCCCTGCTGGTTTCAGAGGGCGCTGTCTCCCTCTGGAGCCAATATGGGAGACACTGGAAGAGGGGCAACGGAGATCTGTTCCTCTTCCATTTCAGCAGTGTGATTCCTCCCTCAGCCCAGATACACATATTGAGCGACAACAATCTTCAGATGCCCCATCTGGAGCCAAATTCTAACCATTTAAATGTAACAATGTTTTTTTGTGATGGTTGTGAAGACAATGAAAAAATACTACAAAGATCAGACTCAAAACATGTGCTGACAACTGTGAATGAATGCCGAATTCAATTTGCCAGTCACATGTTACACATGCCTGAAGGTTGGCATCTGAAAACTGCACTATGGAGGATACCTCCTGGAGGAAAGAGAAAATGAGGCCGGCCTTGAAAAACATAGCCTCAAGCACTCAAGGAAGATCTGAAAACCATCAACGTTTCTTGGGACAATGTTGAAAATGTTGCAAACAATTGAGTTCGTTGGAGAACACTTGCTGTCCAATCTGCTCTGAACCTAATGATGATGAAATATTTATCTGATAATTTCATAGACTGCACTGATATGTTGCTTGGACTTGGGTTTTGTACTGTCAGTTTGTTTATTGTAAGGGCTAAGTCACGCCTTGAGTAAAATGTAGGAAAACATTTTCATGCTATTTCTTGATTATTTCGAAATCGGAATAAACAACAGAAAAGTATTTAATTTTACAGATTCATTAACATTAAACATGAAAAATAATATATTAAGAAAGTTGCATGAAATAAATTTGCAGCTTCATTTCTGTAGAGGACCTTACAGTCTGTTTTGTATAATGAGTACAATGGAATGGGTTAAATCATTTCCAGAGGGGAAATAAGAAGTATTAAAACACAGGATTCTTATAATGATACAATATTTTACTCTACTTAAGAGTGAATCTCTAGAGTCTCTATCTTAACTCTTTTTTTATTTTTTCCATTGATTTATATTTGGAACTGTTCCTGTCTGGTTTCCATAAATAACGGCTTCCCAGGGGCATTGTATTTTCTTCTCCAATTTCTCTATGCTTCTGGAATGCAAGAAGAGTCTGAAATTAACCTGCTGGTAGAAAAGAGCTTCAAAAATATCCCAGCTATAGAATTTGATCTCTCCAGAGTTCACCACCTCTAATTAACAATCAGCTAGTTCTCAGGGACTAACTAGCTCTTAATTAAATGCAGCAGCAGAACCACTTCAAATTACTTGAGGTTATTCCAAGGGTCTTTCCCCCCCCCCTCCTGGCAAGGCGCCCTTTTTTGAGCTGAGGTCAAAATCAAAAACATCCATGGCCGTTCACTCCCAGTGTTTCTTTCTGTTTTTATTTCAGTCCACGCAAAGCCAACCAACCCGCCTGCCTTTGGAAACAGCAGCCAAGAGAGCACGGCTGCAATACCAGGTAAAAAGACTGAAAAATAGGCTCCAATGCGAAGAAGCCCCTTTGAACCTCTACTGCATTTTGATTTTTTTTAAAAGAAATGTTTATTTTGCTGCAGATGAGTGGAAGAAGGCATCTTAGGGATGAGGGAGAACTTTGCTTCTTTCTTTCTTTCTTTCTTTCTTTCTTTCTTTCTTTCTTTCTTTCTTTCTTTCTTGTTATAATAAGGATACACAGAAACTCATGTGTGTCTTCATATGCATAATGGAAAGAACTGGAACTCTTCATGACGGAAGAGGATCCTGGAGCAAACTAATGCAAGATAGTGGCAAGAGCCCAGCCAAAATAGTATATTTGAGGATTATGCTCTGTTTTTTAACCCTTAGTGATTGGTCACCTGACTGGGTTTTTTTAACAAATGGTTGTGCCTTACTGCGCTGAATGTGTTTTTGGTATTGCTTTTGTTTATTGGTTTTTAGTATGATATTTGTATGACCCTTTTAAAGTATTTATCTGTTTACTGCTCTTGGCTTTAAATATTGTCTTTTAATGATGTAAGCTGCTATGGGTCTTTCTTAAGGAGAAAGGCAGGGTAAAAATATTTTAAATAAATAAATAAATAAATGACCCCAGCCAACCAGTTTAAAGCAAGAATGTACCTCCTGAGCCCTCTGCAAAACACTTCAAGCTCCCAGTCCGGGCATTTCTAATCCGTTATAGCCTCATTTACTTCTTCAGAAGAAAGCAGTGGGAATTGAAATGTTAAAATTAGTTCAGTGTCAAAGTTAATTAGAAATTTGCTATCACAAAGGGAACAACTTAAACCTTCCTCATTTCTTTCATTATGAGGCAGATGAGAATAATGTATACTGCTCACTGGGGAAAGAGAGGTTTTAAATCTAAATAATTAGTAAACAGTGCTATATAAATACAGCACTCATCCAAAAAGCAGTTAAGTAACAACCTTGTAACTGTTACCAAACTTCTCAAGAATGGACTAGATATATACTGGCGATATCCCATGCAAAAGGGTACCTTCAGACTGCACTCAAAATGGCTAAAATGTTGCCTCTGTCTTCACCCACAGTTCCTTCGATCTGAACAGAAAAGGAAGCAAAGAGGTTTTGAATTATTCTTCAGTACTATATATTTGTGCTATGGTGCCAAGCAGGGAGTTTGTTTGTTTGTTTGTTTGTTTGTTTGTTTGTTTGTTTGTTTGTTTGTTTGTTTGTTTGTTTGTTTGTTTATTTATTTATTTATTTATTTATTTATTTATTTATTTAGATTTATATCCCGCCCATCTGGTCTGGTCAACCACTCTGGGCGGCTTCCAATAAGGTGTATACAATAAAACAAGAATTTTACAAATAGTCCATAAAACATAGAATAATAAAACAAATAATAAATGAAAGAAAAAGTAAAGAAAGAATTAAATATCGACAGGAGGGAAGGCCTGAACATACAACCATGTTTTTAGTTGACTCTTAAAAGTGCCCAGCGTAGGGGCCGCACAAATTTATGTTTATGCTGTTGGTTTGCAAAAAAATTAATAATTTTTAATGGCCCAAGCCCCCTGCTGGAATTACACTCCCAGTAAGTAGTGCTTACCTCATTGCTGGTTTTTGAGGTTACCCTGAGCTCCGTGAACACTCACCTCAGTGACATTTTCTTCAAACAAGCAGGAAGTTGTGTGGGTGGCAGGCAGTGTTGCACCCACTCTACTGATATAGAACTGAGCAGAGATGGGGTTGTTTTTTTTTCATCAGCAACCTCATCCTGGATGTGTGTGGCTGGAAGTGAGGATTTGTATATCAAGCTACACTAGGTCTTCAGCTCTTGGCAGGATCCATATTTTTATTTATTTATTTGTTTATTTATTTATTTATTTATTTGGACTTCTACCCCTCCCATCTAGACCAAAGGTCTACTCTGTTTTTGTCACAGCTTAAAGCAAGTCTTCATACCATGATGGGAGCCTCCTGACAGCTAATCCATCTGTCAACCTTGGGATTATCAACATCAGGAATGGGCAACTTGTGGCACTCCAAAAGTTGTTTTCTAAGACTGCAGCTCCCATTATCCCTCACTATTAGGTCCTCTTGCTACGGCTGATGATCCTGAGCTGTAGTCCAAAGCATCTGGATGGACACATGTTGCCTATGCCTTCTCAACATGGTTGGTGTGTATGGAGATGTGTGTATGTGAGCGAGACACTCAGTCCTGGAAGCACTGTGAATTTCCACGTGTTCAATATGGTGTTGAGATCCTTTCCCCTCTCACACAGCTGTTTAACTTACACTACTCTTCCTTCTTCTCCCTTGGTTGGTTGGATAGCTCAGTGAGTTAAATATCTAGCTGTGGAGCCAGCGATTGAGAGTTCAATTTCCCAAGGCATCCTGGAAGAGCCAGCCTGTGCAACTTTGGGCAATCTGCACAGTCCCAGGATGCCCCTAGAAGAAGGGTAAATCACTTCTGAGTAGTCTCAATGACTTGACAATAATAATAATTATTATTATTCCCTCATAGCAGCTTCATGATTGGCTTAATAGGTCTGTGCGAAAGTGGAACTGAGTGTCAGCCACTCCTCCTCTGTACTTGGAGCACTTTGCTTTTTGGTGCAATGGTGGGTAGGTTTCCCTTGACATTTTTAGTCCAGTCATGTCCAACTCTAGGGGGCGGTGCTCATCCCGTTTTCAAGCCATAGAGCCAGCACTTGTCTGAAGATAGTTTCCGTTGTCACGTGGCCAGCGTGACTAGGGAACGCCGTTTTACCTTCCCACCGAGGTGGTACCTATTTATCTACTTGCATGTACATGCTTTCAAACTGCTAGGTTATCTTTGCTAAGAGCCTTTTAAAAATTGAAGGGGGGGTGTTAGAGAAGGGAAAGGTCTACCTACACACACAACTCCTAGGTAAACAATAACAGTCTCCTCAAAAGCCACAAACCACACTGTTCTCCTTAGCATTATCCTAGTGTGAGACCAACAGTCAGGCGGAAAACAAGATGGCATGAGGTTCAGTCAGTACTTTTTCAACCATTAGGTTTCTGTTGTAATAGCAGTATCAGAACAGTTCTGAGATGGCTTCTGTGTGAAGCAATGAAGTTCCTTCTGCCATGAGAATCGTGTGTATCTACCACACAAGACACAATAGATGGTTCTGTTTCTTACTGTAGATGCCACTTTGGACTGCTGATCCACTTCTAAGTAATTTCGGAATGTAGCAACTTTGAAGGTTCTCATTCAGAATGTATAGAGACTTTCTATTTGTATGGAGTTAGTTTGTTGATGGTGGTTCATCTGCCAACCCCATTAAGGTAGGAAAACAGTCAATATCAGGATACCCTACTTATTGCAACCTGAGGGGGCACAGCGAGTTCTACCACTTCATCCCCCACCTTATTTGGTTGTGTAGACCAGGCCTGAATGACTGGCAGCAGGATCTATTGAATTGACTTGGTTGAAAAGCATAATATTTGAGGTGAAGTGAAATGATTCACACATTGAAGTCACCCATCAAATAATGAACATGTATGTATGAATCAGCTCAATAAATAAACTTCATTTATAGTAAAAGGAACTATCTGAATAAAAGATCTGCAAGATGAAGGGTTATCTGGCCAACTTGGAAAAGACAATGTGGAATCATAGTCCAAAAAAAGTAACTTTCCTGAACACTCTCCCATTTATCCCAGAGACTATCAATTGTGTGTCTATGGCTAATGTGCATTCCTTTGCGGTTCTATCACATTGATATTATCCCTTAAATGTACCTATCTCCCTGTTGTTTCACTACACCGTGACATCACCTATGATCTATCTCTTCTCCCTTTGTTTTTCCTAGAAGGTCAAAAGTTGCGTTTGATGGATGGAAGAGGCAAGTGCTCCGGCAGGGTGGAGTTGGAATACAACGGTACCTGGGGTACTGTATGTGATGACAACTGGGATCTGGCTGATGCTGAAGTTGTGTGCCAGCAGCTGAAATGTGGGTCGGCCCTTCAAGCTCTGAATGCTTCTTACTTCCACAAGGGAACAGGCCCCATCCATTTGGATGAGGTGAAATGCTCTGGGAATGAGTCTTATTTATGGGACTGTCCTTCTGAGAAAAGCCATGACTGTGGACACAAGGAAGATGCCGGTGTGATATGCTCAGGTCTGTTTGATGAAATTTGGATATTTTTCTTTGTGTGTATATGACAGGGTTTGTTGGGGGAATATGTTTGAATCTACAGCAAAGCTTAGAAAAGGAACTTTTTTTGGTCTACAAGTCCAAAAACTCCCCAGTCAGTAAAGTCACCAGCTCCGCTGGTTAGGGATTTTTGGGGAGTTGTAGTCCAAATAGTAACTTTTCCTAGCATTAATCCAGAGATGGCCAATACAGGGTAAATTCTTTTTGGACAATGACCCACCCCAATCATATTTTTTAAATAATTTCTCTTCTCAGAAGTCACAGCAGATTTGGAAATAAAGAAGAAAACAATAGTGCAGATATTGCTTGGTTTCAGTGAAGACAGGGTGCTTCACACATTAAGGGAAATGTTTATTACTTGCTATTACAACATTTTACCACCACACACACAATTCTGGTAAAGAACAATCAGAATTTCAAATGAAGCGCATACTTCCCATCTACAATAATGACCAATCACAAACAAGCTAGCTAAATTGCGAAATGTGAATCAAGGGAAATTCATGCAAGAAAAGATAAATGGTTTTTTTTTTTAAAAAAAAAAACAGATTTCAATGAGTTCAATCATGTGCTAATGATATTGTCTAGTTTGTGTCAGGAGTGTACTGTTTTCTTCCTTTTTATTTGTAGACTAGAAACTATTGTGCAGAGTGGCAGGATAGTAGCAGAACATAAGAGAAAACAGAGATATGGACCCCTTTGTGAAGCAGTTCAGAAGAAGCAGCTACTATATCTCCAATATTGCCCCTTCCTCCAAGAGCTGGCGCACAAGGGAATGACAAATGCTAGAGAAAATGATGCTTTTTGGGCTGATGTTGACTGAATGTGGACAGCTGCTCTAATCTGCATGCTGAGTGGAGATCCATTCTGACAGCTGTATGGTAGCAACATCTCCCTTCTCTTGCGTAGGCCTAAAGGGAAACAGCCAACACCAATTCCACCCTCAGCTTTAGATGCTTACATATATTATAGCCTTGTGATTCTGCACCAGCACAAGAGAAATGTCAGCTCCCTCCCCTCAGGGCTCAGGTTTATTTTAATAGAGATTAGCACTTTCTCTGGGACAGATGGAGACCTTAAGAGGACCCCCTTCACAATTTTTTCAATAATTATTTGTGAAATAAACATTATGTCTTAAAGGCCCCAGAGCCAGGTGAGGAGTGCTAAGATGGTGACACTCATGCGTTCTGAATGGCTCACATGTATCTACTTGAAAAATGGGATATGGTTTTCTCCGCAGTGACCTTGCCTGGAAACATAAGAGTCTGCTTTTGGAATATTTCACACTAAATTTGCCATCATACGCTGAGCTAGGAACACCTCTAGACTGTTTTTCCCAGGACACTGCAGGTCCTTTTAAGTCATAGGCCAGCGTTAAACTTTTTAACACCTGACAGTGAAAAGTCAACCTGCTTTTCCTTGTCCCCTGAATTGAGCCTCATCCTTAAATGCTACATAAGAGAGATGGAGGCACAGAAATAGAATCTTCTGGAATCTCTTCTAATAAATACATAAGGCTGGCATTGCTTTGAGCCTCACATTACTTTTGTCTGACCATTATTAATAGGGGACTGAATGCGCAAGAAAGCCATTTTTAAAGGAAGTGTAGAGCCTGCCTCTGTGACTTTCAAATTTAACCTCAAGTACACTACTTTTTTTAAAAAAAGTTTGTAAAACAACAGACATATAAATATAGGTTTTAACATGAATAAAAGTAAATATTCAATCATGTAGCAAACTACTTGTTTTACGATACTTCACAAGAAAACAGGAGCCTTGGATATTATGATGAATGTTTTCATTCCCAGCATTAATGAAGAGCAATAGTTCTTATGCAGATATATCTTTTTAAAATGTTATTTTGCCCCTTTATAAAGGGAGTCAGTTTTGTGAGTAGGATTATTTCACATATTTCTTTTTAGCCAATTTATTGTTTTGGAATATTTTGCAGATTTCCAGTGATGAGCGATAACCTATTCTTGATGTAATTAGTGAGTTTATTACCTGCCATGATTTAATCCATCTTTTGCATGGCCTAAAAGTTGGTCCTGAGATTCTGGAGATAATGGGCACCCTGCTATTTGTTGGGTTATGGTAAAGACTTCATGCCAGAATTGCCTTGGGTTTAAACAAGACCCAAAATATTGAAAAGATCAGTCTGGATGCCCTGTTGAGTTTCAAAAAGAAAAAAAATACTACTACATGTTCCATGTGCCTTTGAAACATAGCTCTAACCTGCGAGCAGAGCTTGGAAAAGTTATACTTTAAAAGTACTGTATACCTGCCTCGTGGAATTCCTGTCAGGCTTGCTGGTTGGGGGAGATTCTGGGAGCTGAAGAATTTTGGGTTGGTTTTTTTTTTAAGTAACTTCTCTAAGCTGTGCCTATAAGATAACTGGTGTCCTACCAGCCCCAATATTTGGCAGCAGACTATAACGAGTGCTATTAAGAAGAAAACTGGGTCCTTCTGAGCCATTCTGCCTTTGCTGACTCTCCCTCCTTTCCTCTCCCACCACCTACACAGAGCACCAAGCATGGCGGCTGTCGGGAGGCTTAGATGCTTGTGCTGGACGAGTGGAGGTCTATTACCGGGGCGTTTGGAACACCGTATGTGATAGTAGCTGGTACCAGGATGAGGCCAATGTGCTGTGCCATTCCTTGGGCTGCAGTGACAAAGCCCTAGTCCCCAAGATGCCTTTCAACCACACACTGCTGGGCAAGATGTATTATGAATGTTACGGACATGAAGACTCACTTGACAACTGTGTCTGGCACTACAACAAAGCTACCCTGTGTGACCACTTCAGTGCAGCTGGTGTGATTTGTAATAATGGTAATTAGTACCTGGACCTTTATCAGTCTCTCCAGTAAAGTCCTTGTTTGGGGCGAAATGAAATATAAGGTGGAGGGGGAAGGTGGCCACCTCGACTCCCCACCGTTGTTCTCACCACTCTGCAGGCTATGGAAACTCCCTAGCTGGGGAGGCCAGTTTGGCTGCTTCCCTATTGCTCTTCTGCGTGCAAGCAACATTTTTTCTCCTCAGGCAGGCTCTTGGTAACTAAGGAGACTGCTTAGGAAGGTGCTTTTGATAGAGTTGTTAATTTTTTAAAACTTTTTTTTTAAACTTATGATGTCCTTTTAAATTGTTTTAAAAGAATTTCTTTCAATGCTTGTTTTAATGAGATGGCTGAGTTTTAGTATGATAACTTGCCGTGGTCTTAGAGTTAGGTCATGGACAATCATGGAGATGGAAAGGATCTGTACTGGGGGGGGGGGGGAGATAGGATATAAATAAAATAAGAGCAAAAATGGAAGGGGCAGAATGAACATTCTTGTTCTTGTTTCTTCACATATATTCAGTCTGCCTTGAACAGAAATACCTGACTGTATTCTCTCTCCACCACCCCCCGCCCCCACCCTTTCTCTCTTGGATATAAATTTCAGCTGCAGAGGTATAGAGGGGTAGGAAAAAGCTACTTGATCCACTAATATTCTCCTTTTTAGAATGAAAAGCAACCAGATAGAGAACGAAAATCAATGAAACATCAAATCTCAAGCCTGTACAGCAGGGGTGGGCAATTAATTTCTATGGGGGGGCACATGAAAAATCTGAACTGTGTTCAGGGGCCGAACCAACTTTACTTAAAAATAAAATGAAACAGTGATGTTATGATTGTTTTTATTTTAAACTTCTTAATCTTCACAAGTACTAAAGAGGTTTTTGTGGTATGTTAAGATAAACAACTGATCAACTTTAGACAACAAGCTATAAATGGTTTTGATGTTCCAAACCGTCCGCGGGCCGGACAGGAGCGGCTCGCGGGCCATATGTGGCGTTCGGGCTACACTTTGACCTGGTCTGTTGTACAGGGAGAACCAAACATGTTTGTAGGCTGTGTTATCTTCTCAGTTGTCCCCTGCTGCTTTTCCATATTGCTTCTTAGACCAAAACACTACGCATTACCCCATTTCACAGTTTACAGGTGGAACTAGAATCTGGCTCATATTTTTTTACTTCTTCATTCTTGGTCAAATGTGTACTTTGTGTTAAATATTCATTTTTAAAATGTTAACTGAGGATAGTGAGCAAAACAAACAACCTTTACCCTGATCCATCCCATTAACCATCTGCTCCAAGGTGGTTATCTTTTTCTAGAAATCCCAGCATGTACCACTGGCACAAAGAGGATGCACATCAACCACAGGCATGGAAAAAGAATCCGACGGTCAAATATCTCAGCAAACACCGTGAAGCAAAACCATGTAAAAATATAATCAGGACCAACTGCAGTGTAAACACACTGTAATTCCTAAAGACATAAGCCATGATAGGCAGGCAATGAGTTGTTCAAAATACATCAGAAGTGAAATGGAAGATAACTGTAAAAATTGTAGTCTTCTGACTTTTTCAAGAATTGAGTAAATGTATATGACCTGTGTTAAATGAACAGTGCAAAGAAATAGAGGAAAACAATAGAAAGGGAAAACCAGAGATCTGTTCAAGAAAATTGGAGATATTAAAGGAACATTTTGTGCAAAGATGGACATGATAAAGGACAGAAATGGTAGGTACCTCACAGACGCAGAAGACATCAAGAAGAGGTGGCAAGAATACACAGAGGAATTATACCAGAAAGATCTGGATGTCCCAGACAACCCAGATAGTATGGTTGCTGACCTGGAGCCAGACATCCTGGAGAGTGAAGTCAAGTGGGCCTTGGAAAGCCTGGCTAACAACAGGGCCAGTGGAGACAATGGCACACCAGTTGAATTACTTAAAATCTTAAAAGATGATGCTGTTAAGGTGCTACACTCAATATGCCAGCAGTGCCCAGAGGACTGGAAAAGATCAGTCTATATCCCAATCCCAATCAAGGGCAGTGCGAAAGAATGCTCCAACTACCGCACAATTGCACTCATTTCCCACACTAGCAAGGTTAAGGTCAAATCCTACAAGGTAGGCTTCAGCAGTACATGGTCCAAGAACTCCCAGAAGTACAAGATGGATTTCGAAGGGGCAGAGGAACTAGACACCAAATTGCAAACATGCGCTGGATTATGGAGAAAGTCAGAGAGTTCCAGAAAAAATCTACTTCTGCTTCATTGACTACGCAAAAGCCTTTGACTGTGTGGACCACAGCAAGTCCTTAAAGAAATGGGAGTGCCTGACCACCTTATCTATCTCCTGAGAAATCTCTATGTGAGACAGGAAGTAACAGTTAGAACTGGATATGGAACAAATGACTGGTTCAAAATTGGGAAAGGAGTACGACAAGGCTGTATATTGTCTCCCTGCTTATTTAATTTATATGCAGAATACATCATGCAAAAGGCTGGACTGGAGGAATCCTAAACTGAAGTTAAGATTGCCAGAAGAAATATCAACAACCTCCGATATGCAGATGATAACACTCTGATGGCAGAAAGTAAGGAGGAATTAAGGAACCTTGTAATGAGGGTGAAAGAGGAGAGTGCAAAAAATGGTTTGAAGTTCAACATCAAAAAAACTAAGATCATGGCCACTGGTCCCATCACCTCCTGGGAAATAGAAGGGGAAGATATGGAGGCAGTGACAGATTTTACTTTCTTGGGCTCCATGATCACTGCAGATGGTGACAGCAGCCATGAAATTAAAAGACACATGGTTCTTGGAACAAACCTAGACAGCATCTTAAAAAGCAGAGACATCACCTTGCCAACAAAGGTCCACATAGTCAAAGCTATGGTTCCTCCACTACTGTTATATGGAAGTGAGAGTTGGACCATAAAGAAGGCCAACCACTGAAGAATTGATGCTTTTTAATTGTGGTGCTGGAGGAGACTCTTGAGAGTCCCCTGGACTGCAAGGAGAACAAACCTATCCATTCTGAAGGAAATCAACCCTGAGTGCTCACTAGAAGGAAAGATCCTGAAGCTGAGGCTTCAATACTTTGGCCACCTCATGAGAAGAGAAATCTCCCTGGAAAAGACCCTGATGTTGGGAAAGTGTGAAGGCAAGAGGAGAAGGGGACGACACAAGATGGATGGACAGTGTCACTGAAGCAACCAACATGACTTTGACCAAACTCCAGGAGGCAGTGGAGGACAGGAGGGCCTGGCGTGCTCTGGTCCATGGGGTCACAAAGAGTCAGACACAACTTAATGACTAAACAACAACATATGGCCTGTGTGTTTCCTAAAAATAAGGAGGGAAAAAAGCAATGCATGTCTAAACTGGATGAGAATCATAGAAATGTAAAGGATTTGGGAGGGATCATCTAGTGGATTCACTGGCTGATCTGCAGCACAAGGTGCAAATCCAGCAAGATTGAACAAATGCAGACCTCTACAAATCCCTAAAGTCCCTGTCCCCCAAACTGCCAATTTTATCTTTTTGTAAGTAAAACATTGGCTTTTTTGGGGGGTGGTAGGGGTTGTTTCTTCTGGAAGCATGGGGAAATTTTGCCATGTTCCTCTTTAATTTTGTCATATTTCTCTTTAATTTATTTTAATTGAAGAGTAATATGAGTATGGTTTTCCATTTAAAAGGACCTTTTTATATATGATTAAATCCATTTCACCTAGATATATGGTACCTAACATCTTCGTCCCTGCCCCTCTGTTTTTAACCATATTCCATAACAGTGCTGTGCCCAGGCTGTGGGCAAATTTAAAATATGGCCCTCGGACCCACTGACATTTCTTACTTCTGAATTATAGCATCCCTGACAGAAGAAGAAGCCACCTAAGGCAGTGTGTTACTCTGTGGAACAGTTCTTAACATTAGGATGTTTCTCTTAACAATCTGACAAAATCTGTTTCCTCCCATTTCCACTTATGGCTTCTAATCTGCCCCAACAGACGACAAGTCTGCTCCTACTTCTGCATGGCAGCCCTTAGGTTATTTGAAGGTTGCTATCATGTCTCCCTG
The DNA here is from genome assembly GCF_051106095.1 of Pogona vitticeps. NCBI lineage: Eukaryota > Metazoa > Chordata > Lepidosauria > Squamata > Agamidae > Pogona > Pogona vitticeps. Next base: position 247,690,292 of record NC_135783.1, read on the forward strand.
TATCTTTCTCTCCTCTCATCCAAACATGCTCAGATCCCTCAGATTTTCCTTCTCTGGTTTGTTGAGCTCCTTCCAGTTTGTAAATTTCAATGAGACACAGTACACCAAATGCCGCTGGACTAGTGCGAAATGGAGAAGAACTAGGGTCTGGAAACTATGCTCCCAAGGATCAACCTAGCATTAATGCAAATGCTTATAACTTGGGATTAGCCAGTTTTTCATTCAGCAAACTGAATTCTGCAGTTTTGCGTATTAAGGTCATCTTTACCTACTGCTGACTGATCATAAGACAAAACACACAGAAATGCAAGATACAGTAGCAAGGGAAAGCATGTATGAGCCCAAACAATTGTCTTTCACTTCTTAAGGAATGCCCCATCTCAACATGAACTAAACATACACTTTGGTGCTGATAATGTAGCCTAAAATTTTATTCTTTTAATCAGCTGCATCATACTGCTGGTTCATGTTCAGTTTGTAATCCTCTATGACTCCTTTTTTTTTTTAAGGTACTGATGCCAAGCCAGGTCTCCCCCAAACAATAATTCTGCTTTTGACTTGTTTTGCCTAATACAATATGTTATATTTATTGTTTTGAATGCAATCTTATTTGTTTTGGCCCAGTGTTAACAGTCTGTCAAGAGCCGTTTTCTCTTCAACGAGCCTATTATTCCTCTCAATGTTTGTGCCATCTGGAAATTCAAAAATCATCCCTTCTGTATTTTCATCTAAGTAATTTATAAAAAAAATTGAAAAGCACAAGAGCTAAATATGATAAAACCTTGTGGAACTCTATTTGAGACCACTTTTTGGGCTGATGCAGAGCTATTAAAGAACATTCACTGGGTGTGCTTGTTCACCCAGTGGTGGATTTAGCACACATGTGGAGAGACTAAAAGAAAGGAAGGAGGAATAAGGAGCTTTTTTTTTAAAAGGAAAACATTTCTCTCCTCACATTACTGATGTACTTCTCTTCTCTCTGCCATAATACTAGAACCATAGGGTCACCTACCCTGGGAACATATAAACGAAAACATTTCTTTACACAGGACACAGTCAAACTCTAGGATACACTGTCACAAGATGTGGTGGCAGCTGCCAACTTGGATGGCTTTAGAAGGAGGCCAGATACTTCATGGAGATGATGGCCGTCAGTAGCTACAGGTCAGGATGGCTCCATATCATCATCACTAACAGAGGCAGAATGCCTCTGTGCGTCAGTTGCTGTAGATTGCAAAGCAAAACGGGAGATGCCCTCACGTCCAGCTGGCAGTTTCCACTCCGATTGCTGGTTGTCTGCTATCTGTTGGACTAGTATGACCTTTGGTCTAATCCAGGACTCTCTTGTTTGTATGACCTTAAGGTGGTAGAGGAGAAAGATGGGAGAGGGCAGAGACCATGGAAGGGGCCAAGAATCAGGGACTGAGCTCAAAGACGCTGGCCCAAGTGCTCCCTCCACCCTGGCTGCTTGTATGTATATGAATGTTGTGTAATTTGTGCTCAGCCATAGAAAGAGAGAGCTGGTTTTCCAAGTGCAATCCATGCCAACATATCTGTTCCCTGCCATGCAGATGGCAGTCACAAGATCCAAGCAGGGGTTGCCTTCTGCTTCCCCAGCTGCTGCCGAGACTTCACCCCACAATGCTGTTTGGTATCCCTGGGGGGGGGCAGTTGAGAAATCACTTGACAGCCTTCCCTCCAACACCATCTGGAAGTGTCTGTATGATGTGGCAAGAGTAGCAACAGTAGTTCACGTGGAAGGAGCGGAGGCTACCACTGCAGCATCTCTCACAGCTTTTGGGGGTGGGGGTGGGGAGGCTTCCTGTTGGCTCCAATCAAAAACACTGGCTGGCTCCAACACTGCAATGTGCTTTCCTCTCTCACTGGTTCCTGCTCGGTGATCCATATGGCTGAGGAGCCCCTTGCTTTCCTTGCAACAATTCTCATGTGTGCAACAAACAATAGCACCCAGCTGGGACCACTGAAAGATGCAATCTGGACAAGCCCCGGCTAACTGTAGCACATACAGACTCTTTCTCTCTCTCTCTCTCTCTCTCTCTTAAAACTGAGATGCTTCCCAAGTGCTGTTGTTGGTTCTTAATCCTTCCCATGCTCTTCCCTCAATTTTAGATTCATTGGGTTTGAGGAACGTGACAGCGCCAGTTACAGAAACGGTGACTCCAATCTCCCACCTGCCGACTCTAGGTAAGTGCAAAACTCTCTCCAAGGCATTGGGAGAATGGCAGGCTGCACACGGTGTCTCCCCAGCGTCTGCCAAGGAACTGCATGTCGTATCACTAAGGCGACGTTTACCACATGCAGCTCCCCTAGCGCAAGGAGTTTTCAAATGGCTTTGCCTGGCCCCATGCAGTGCCTCTTGTTATCAAGTGCAATGAGATGGAAGCTGGAATCCCATCTGGCTTAACATGACAGCAGGTGGGTTACAGTTGGCAATGACTGCGTGTAACTCAGCTTACCTTGATGAAGTCTCTGTATGGGGGAGAGCAGACAGAGAGAGGAGGACCGATTTGGGTTTTCTGGACTGCTTGCTACCTCCTCTGGCCTTTGCTGACTTTCCTTCAACCTAGACTGATATTTTTAGATTGCTGATGTCGCTTTCTGCCTTCCCACATTTTTGATCTTCTCTGGGAGAGGACATAGGCATCCTCTTGCTTTTGTTCTTGAGAATACTGCAAAGGGGCAAACATGGCTTCTTGCTTCTCCATCTTACGTTAACTAGAACCAGGGTCTTTACAATTTTTCTTGTTGCTGTGCAGTTCTCTAATAAATCATAGCTTTCTTATTTTCATAAAATGTGAAGGATAGATGTTATTTATTTCCAGAGAGGGAAATGTGGTCTGCTAACCCTTCTGAAATTTAGGAGCTGAATTTAGGATTTTACTTAGCTCCTGCTTGCTCTGCTGACATAAATGATATTGCCCTCTTCTACACGGAAAGGTTTGTCAAGGCCATGAAACCTCTGCCTGGGCTTTGCTGAGCTGCTTCGATGTCGTAGAGAGTGTAAAAGGCAGGCAGGCAGGACTTTGGCTGAACACCAAGTTCCCAGGGGTCTCGGGCTGCCTTAGATTACTTCTACCACTTGGAAAAGTTAATTTTTCCTACTATAAAACACTCAGAATTCCTTTCTCTAGCATGGCTGTTGGCCAGGTTAGCTGGGGGTTTGTGGGAGCGGTAACCCAGAAAACCTTCAGTTGCTCTGAATGAGTCTTGAAGGGTGGCACAATGGGAATAGAATTGCCTGTGGGAGGTTATTTATTTATTTATATTTATTTATTTTTTGGACTTATATACCGCCCCATAGTGCTACAAGCACTCTCCGGGCAGTTTACAATTTAATTATACAGGCTACACATTCCCCCCCCCCCAGCAATCTGGGTACTCATTTTACCGACCTCGGAAGGATGGAAGGCTGAGTCAACCTTGAGCCGGCTACCTGGGATTTGAACCCCAGGTCGTGAGCACAGTTTTAGCTGCAGTACAGCGGTTTAACCACTGCGCCACGAGGCTCCTTTATTTGTTTGTTTGTTTGTTTGTTTGTTTGTTTATACCCCGCCTATCTGGTCATTGCGACCACTCCAGGTGGCTTACAACATAAAATGTAAAGCAAATATATATATAAAACACAATTTACATAATTAGAAAAACATTTTTCTCCAAGATGGCAAGAAAAATAAATAAATTATAACAGATAAGAAAGGAAGAAAAATTAGGAATTAACTGGGAGGTGGGAAGGCCTGCCTAAACATCCATGTTTTCAGTTGTTTCTTTAAAATACCCAGCGAGGGAGCCGCGCGAATCTCGGGAGGCAAGTTCCAGAGACGACGAGCCACCGCCAAGAAGGCCCGGTTTCTTGTATTTTCTTTCCGGGCCTCCCTCGGCATCAGGCTCCTCAGCCTCACCTCCTGACTCGCGCGAGTGACACGGGTAGAACTGGGTGGGAGTAAACGAGTATCGAGGTCCCAAACCGTTTAGGGCTTTATACGTGAGCATCAACACTTTGAAGTCAACGTGGAACCTGATGGGCAGCCAATGCAATGTGGCCAGAATAGGAGAAATATGATGGTGTTTTCTCGCTCCGCTAAGGAGTTTGGCCGCTGCATTCTGCACCACTTGGAGTTTCCGCGTCAGCCTCAAGGTAGCCCCACGTAGTGTTACAGTGGTCTAATCTCAAGATTACGAGTGCATGCACCAAGGTGGTGAGTGCCCCCATGTCAAGATAGAGTTGCAGCCGGGCTATCTGCCAAAGATGAAAAAAGGCAGTGCGGACCACCGACGCCACCTGTGTCTCCATGGTGATCGCTGGGTCCAGATGGATCCCCAGACTGCGGACCCCACTCTTTGTGGCAAGGGTCACCCCCCCAAACGAGAGGGAGTCACCCAAGCTGCCAACAGTGGGGGCACCCACCCTCAGGACCTCCATCTTGTCCAGGTTCAGCCTCAGCCCATTCTCCTGCATCCATTGCAGCAGAGCCCCCAGGTAGCGCTGGAGGGACAGAACGCTGGAAGTAAGGCAAAAAAGATGAGACCATGTCCAGAGAAGACAAGATGGGGGGTGGGGTGGGAGGAGGTGTTGAAAAAAAAAGATCCAGGAAAGGCGGGATGACATGAACAACAAAAAGCTAAAAGGCAGAAGGACAACTGGGAGAGGGGAAAGTTACACATGGCCAAGAGCTGCAGAAGTGGGCAAAGCAGAATTTCATATCATGGTAATCTGAAATCATTACCTGAACCTTCAGCAGCAGGCCTTCATCGCTCTTCTAATGCACTTAGTCAGAAGGGAGGAGGAAGAGAAGGAGCATTTTCTCCATAGGCTGCATGCCTTTCTTGATTTCCTGGCTTTCCAGCTGTCTAGGGTGGACCTGCCTGGCCTGCTTTTCAGTCTTGGAAACCTGGCGACCCCCTCCTGAGGAAGAGCCCAATGAGGGCTCTCCCTTATTCACATATTCTAGGGAAGGAAGGGAATTTCCACAGAAGGAACTGCAGCAGCCTGGAGACAGATGATCAAAAGAGAACTGAACATAATTTGAGGGGGCAATCCTTCCCCCAGGACTCACACAAATTTCTTTTTTTTTAATCAATGTTCCCGTCAAACTGTAATTTTGACAAGATGGTGGCAGTATGAAAACAAAAAGCACTGAGCCATCAATTTACCTTTACCCTCTGAAAAAAGTCTGCAAGATGTCTCCAGTCAAAACCCAAGTACTATAAAAATATAAATATATATTTTATAAATATAAAAAAATAAGTTAGAGGCTGGCTACTCTGTAGCATCCTGCCAGATTGGTTGGGATTGCTCTAAAAACATCAAACACACAACATTCCTAGAGAACAGTCTTGAGAAATGGGAAGCTCCTTTCCGCTCACCTGAGGAGGGGAAGGGAGATGAAGCTTCCCATATTTTTTTTTTAAATTGTTGTCAGCCAACCAACACATTGCATGAGCAATGTTCTGAAAGGGCTTTTTTTAAAGCATTGCTGATATGTTAGCAATAGTTTTTTAAAAAATGAAAAAGTTCCTCTTCCTTCCTCTGTGGTGAGTGGCTAGAAAGCTTCTAATTTCTCAAGATTGTGGCCTCAGTTGGGGATGGACAGCCAAACAGTTGCTTTGGTTCAGTCCCAGTGGTCACACATACTGGAACCAAACCAAAGCAGAGCAATCCTACTTGCACCAAGAAAACAGAAGCCCTTGAACAAGGACCCAAAATGGTGTGGATAGGCATCAATCAGGGACAGGCTAATTCACAATGACACATATGTCATGGGGTCAATAGAAGAAGGAGCAAACCGGCCCACCCCCCAACCCAGACCAAAATCCAGGACAAATGCCTCTTCACACCCCTGATCTGTCATCCTGTCCATAACACCACATTGAGCAACTCTTCTGCACTCTGCTTTGGCTCTGTTGCACCAATGGAAGAGAGCAGTAGCTGCTCAAGTTAGACCATACTATAATTACTTGGTTAAACAGGAACATATTTTCCTGTTAAGAACAAGAGGATTTTTAAAAAATGTTTTACCTTCTTCCTTTTCCTTCTGACCACTCTGCTCTGTTCATGTTCTGATCTGCAGGTTTGACTAACCCTGAGAAGTGGGATGTTGGGCCATCCTACCATATGCTGCAAATCCTCTGCCTTGTCCTGGGTCTTCTCCTTTTCCTGGCTATTCTGGCTCCTGTCATCATTATTTTGCTGAACAGGCACAGGAAAAATGGTACCTTTGGTATGCTGGGGCACACATGGCTGAGACGTCAAGTGGTGGTGGTAGTGTGGGAGCCTCCAAGATGTGTTTCGAGAGAGTCAGTGGGACAGACATACAGTAATGGGATGCATCTTGGGAGGGGAGCTGCTGTCAGAAGGCTGTGTGGGTTACAGGTCCCTTTATAACTTAGACTATAATGCAAATTGAAATCTGCAGAGGGATGGTGTGTGTGCAGAGAGGTTCCCTGACCAAAAAACTGGTTGGAAATGAAGCCTAAAAGATTTTCAGATAAGCTGTTTCCATATCTTCCAGATTTATAGTGGTTCAACCTTAACCACTCACTTATTCTCTCCCCCCCCCCCCCATCTTCAAATGGTAGATCCGATGAAGTTGGTCATCTTTGAAAATGAAGGACAAATTATATGCTGTATGCCCACTATTAGAGAAACTCATGCTGGATGATACTGATAAATGTCAGTGTTCTGTGTGCATCCTTTTTGCTCCACCAATGTAACTTTCAATCCATCAGCTTCTTGAGGTTTTTTTATGTGTGTCTTTTGCAGAGAAACAGGTTGACACGTGGCTCTAGATAAGAAGAGTGTTGGCACTTCCCAGGGCCCTGTTTTTGAATATACATAGAAAAGATTGTATGCACTGTTCACCAGGCTGTTCAATAGGGCCAGTAAATGAGGGGAACTACCCAAGACAAATGCATATAAAAATAATTACCTTCTGAAATCCACTCCCTTTCACATGCAGTTTTACTAAACAGAACCTTACCTTTTTGTCTGCAGATTGTACCGTTTCCTCGGCCTCCATATCTGCCTCAGCCCGGATGACCCACAACCAGCAGCTGGTTGCAACTACTGGAGGGAATAATGACTATCGGGAAATCCCCACTGTCTTCTCCAAAGAAGAAGGTATCAAAAGCTGTTGCTTGTCTGCCTTACCTAGTTTTCTATCTACCCCTCACTTGACTCACACCCCTTTCTTACCCACCCCGCTTCCCTTTCTCACCATAAATGTTTTGTTGAGTTGAGAATCTGTGAGAGAGTCGCTCATGAGGTTCTTTTGAGGGGAGTAAGACTGTCATGTCAAGATGGAAGCAAGCAGACGCGGGGGAGGGCAGTTAATCCTTTCCTCCTTTGCTATGATCTTCCAGGGAAATACTTCCATAATTAGAGTAAATGCTGCAAAGAGGTGATTAAGGCAATCTTTGGGGGGTTTGGGAAAACAGACTTCAAAGCAGTTTCATGGTTAAATCCTGAAGACCAATCACCAAATGAAACGGCGCTAACTTGCTTACTCTCAGAGGTGAGAGAAGTTGCTTTCATTAGTCAATGATTTTCCTTTCTTAGTTGAGGGCTATCTCTTCTTTCTCTTTCTGCCCTCAAACTGCTGTTTGCTTTGGGAGACAATGCACATAATGTTCAGGTGTTCCACCCACCCCGTGCTTCCCTTAGTGATAATATTACATCTCATTTGCACTCAACATACATTGCCCAGGGGAAGGAGAACAAGCAAGTCAGGAACTGGTAACAAGGGCAACATCATGGCATTTTTAAGGAAATGGCCACATACTATTCATGATGGCATGAGACTTGTATAGCTTGCCGTGGCTGATGGTGACTGACTGACGAATTCTCAGGAGTATGCACCCGACTGACATCTGCAGATTAATTATCTGCAATTAGCCACAGCAAGTTATACAAGCTTTCCACAAATCCCAGTACGATTGTGGACAATATCTATGTAAAACACAACATAGCATAGCAGTTTGCAGCAGCAGAACACAATCTGACCTCAGGACTATATTTAAGTAGTAAAGGGAGAGCAAGGGGAGGAGAACAGGGTTGAAGAAAGGCACAGAAACAGAGGACACAAGTGTTATAATGGTAGAGATAATCACCTTGTTGGCATCCCCATCTTGGAAGGCATTCAAGTATGTTTACATGTGTGAGATGAAGGAGGTGCAACACCATGACAGTAGCAGACATCTGCCTGAGGGCAGCGTCTGGACCCTGAAACAGCAGCAATACTGAACAGGTGTGACCTAAGGATCAAAATGACAGGCTCTGGGAGAGACCACCACTGCTTGTTTCTGGAGTGGGAACCCTTAGGAACCATTTCACTTAAGAGGAGGATGGGCCACTTCAGTAGATCTGAGGACCACATTTTTGCTCCCGGTGGTTGAGCTATATCAGCCCCAGAATATGGCTAAATATGGGAAGAAGATGCTGCATCTTTCCTCAGTTAATGGGCTTTTTGCAGGTGTGACATTACGTCCAGAAGATAGTTATGTGGGTATTAAAGGCACTGTGATAGTCCTGGTGGCCTCAAAATCACTAATTAGAGCAAATTATAAATTTGCATGCTGACGTTTGATGGTTTGTGAGCCTAGTGCTACACAACACACAGCCTGAAAAATGGAGACTTTCACAGGAGCTGAAAGTGACGAGATGTCACTTAGTTCGCTTTTGTCAGTTTTTCTTTCTCACACCTCCATACGGACACCCTATTTGTTTTCTGACTACTTGAAAAAGCTGAGCTGATTTCGCTTTGAGAATTCTTCAGTCTTTGCACAATGAACACTCTTCCTTTTATGTGTTTGTTTGCATTCCCCAACTTGTCTTAATACGCTCAGATATTTTAAGGGAAATATACTTGTATTCTCGAAGGCTTTCACGGCTGGGATCCAATGGTTGTTGTAGGTTGTTCAGGCTGTTTGGCCATGTTCTTAAGGTTATTCTTCCTAACATTTCATCAGTCTCAGTGACCGGCATCTTCAGAGGACAAAAGTCAGAACTCTGCTCAGGTGCAGTTTGTGGGATAGTTGAGTATTTATAGCTGTGGGATCAGCTTTTTGTCCTTTTCAGGAGATTGGGTGATTATGGCGATCAGCGTGTTTTTTGTTGTGGGTATATTGTTGTGATAAGGGGGAGAGATGATCTGTCACTGTGATTGATGGGTGTCGTCAGCTGGTCTTTTGTGTGCAGTGATCACCGGTCCTTGTGGCTAGGTAGAGTTCATTGACCTTTTGCAGGCTGTATTTTTCAGTGCTGGAAGCCAGGCTCTGCTGATGTTCAGCTACTGCCAATTTTTCCGGTTGTTTTAGTCTGCAGTGTCTCTCATGTTCTTTGATTCTGGTGTGGATACTGCATTGTGTGGTTCCAATGTATACCTGGCCACAACTGCAAGGTATCCAGTGTACTCCTGCAGTGGTAAGGGGGTCCCTTTTGTCCTTTGTTGACCATAACAAAAAAGTCTAAAACTCAACAAAGCCTGCTACAGAGACTGGTGAAATGTTAGGAAGAAAAACCTTAAGAAAATGGCCAAACAGCCCAAAAAACCTACAACAACCATTGGAAATATATTTCTTGTTCCCATCTGAGCCTCGTGGCGCAGTGGTTAAAACGCTGTACTGCAGCTAAAACTGTGCTCACGACCTGGGGTTCAAATCCCAGGTAGCCGGCTCAAGGTTGACTCAGCCTTCCATCCTTCCGAGGTCGGTAAAATGAGTACCCAGCTTGCTGGGGGGGCAATGTGTAGCCTGTATAATTAAAATTGTAAACCGCCCGGAGAGTGCTTGTAGCGCTATGGGGCGGTATACAAGTCCAATAAATAAATAAATAAATCTGGGTTTTTCTCAATTTAAAGCATTTTTTTCCAACTGGGTAAAGAGGTCAGTGCAGTAAAAGGGTTACAAGTGGGAAATATGATGTATAATTGCTAGACCCCTGTTAGGTGGCATAGTAAGTCACGCTAGAGCAGGTCCATTGAATCAATGCATCTTATGGCAGAGTTGAGTTGCCACATCTCCACTGATTCAGTGGGCCTCCTTTAGCCACCTAGAGTGGTCGCAATGACCAGATAGGCGGGGTATAAATAAATAAATAAATAAATAAATAAATAAATAAATAAATAAAATTAGTTGTGATTTACTATGCTAAGCAACAGGATGTCAGCCACTAAGTAACAATTTTGTGTCTTATAAGTAACAGGGCCTAGATGCTTACAATATAATCAGGATATTTTGTGAATGATTATACTGTGCTTCTTTAGATTCACTTTAGACGAGAGAGTCATCGTCTGCATTGTTGGCACATTGTTTTCCTCTCTCTTGTTTGATTTTTCTTTCTGTAGCTATGTGTGTGTTCATACCAATAATGTTAGGAATGGGTGAAGTGATTCGTGGCCTTGAAAATTGTTGCAAATGTTCAAGTCCCTTTTTAAAAAAGTTTTTGTTTGTTCGCTTGCTTGCTTGCTTGCTTGCATAGTTTTATAATGCTGCCAGACTTTCCCTATTGCAACGAAAATGATAGAGCTACCATTTTGGAACTGGCACAATGTTGATGGTTGCCTTCCTGTGACACAGTTTCATTTTGTGCATCTGTGAAGGATCTCCAACTCTCCCATGAAGGTCAACACATTTTCCAAGATTCTTTTCTTAGAATTGCGGAGCTGAAAGGGACCCTATGGATCACCCAGTCCAGCCCCTGTCAAGGAGCACAGTGAGGGATCGAACACCCAACCTCTGGCTCCACAGCCAGAGACCTAATTTTGGTCAGAAACTCGGTACCTTAAAAAGTCAACACTGCATCATAGCAGGGAATACCACAGACTTTTTTCTTAAAAAACAAACAACTGACTGACATTTCTATTCTCCTTTTCAGTGACAGCCACAAGACCTACACCTGTTAGTGAAGATTCTGAGTCTGACTATGAACCCTATGACTTTAACCACAAGCCACCTGTAGCCCTCTCCACCTTCTACAGTGAGCATCTCATCAGATCCCTTCAAGCTTCTTGGGGCCAGATGGACTTTAGACAGCAGATCTTTTTACTTGTATATGTTTATTTTCATGGAGCCACCAGGATTCTTGCTCAGAACTGGGCTGCTGGGGGAGGGGATGCTTAATCCTTTCATGTATCCTGTTTCCACAACCTTCGTCTCCCTTCCCCACAAGATGCTGAAAAATAACTGGGAACTGCTACTTCTTATGCTAATGGAACAATTTTATTCTCACTTACTGCATTGCTTCTGAAATGTGCCTTTGTTATATCCCCATTATGAAAAAAAAAAGGTACTTGTGATCGGCGACTATGTTGAACTTGGGTTTTTTTCCCCCCAGGCTCTGCTTAGGCCACTCACACTCAATTTCATGTTTGTTGGGTCTGGAAGAGGACTGGGGAGCATGTGCCCCTAACTGATGTTGGTGGACCGTAACTCCCAGTGTTTCTCAGCATTGACTGTGCTCCTGAGGGCAGCTGAGACTTGTGGCCCATCTGCGGTTTAAGGGCCCCACATTGAGCCACCCTGAGGAGGTTTCACATAGAGAGCTACAGTAGAAACTTTGATTTGAAAAGCCATGACTAAACCTGACTTCCCATAACTTGGCCTTCAGCTCCCTTCACCACAGCCAGAACGGAATGGCAAGCCCAAGTCTTCAGAAGCGCACAGAGCTACAGCCCTCCATATAAAACTGGCTCCCTTTCCCAGCAAGCCCACATGCGTCTCAAAGGCTCTGTGTAGTGGAATTTACTGCAGATTTCTCTGTCACAGAGCTTTTGTGTGTGTTTTTTAAAACAAATAATCATAGGAAGGGATGTGGCAGTCCATGCACCTTGTTTACACTATCTTTCCAAGGATCTGTTCCTGAGAGCTTGATGGGGTCTGTTTGGTCTCTCATTCTCAGATTCTCTTCGACACCGAGTGTCTGATGAAAACCTTCCTCCCTGCAATTTTGCCATGCCTTCCGTGCATGAAAAGGACGAGAGCCGACATGTCGCTTGGGAGGACAATTTGCAAAAAGGTGAAAACTCGTCAGCACATTTTCTTTGTACAGTACCTTAAATGTGATTTGCTTTTGACATGGCAGGTTGTATCTAGGTCTCTTCTCTCATTACCATATGCTATTCACTGTTTTTGTATCATCTGTAAAAGATTCAGTGACGCACTTCTCAAATGAGATATTGCTGCCTTGGCAACCTAAAAACATCTCCAGTATTTTACTTGAGCACTCAGGCTAAGCTGGCTCCCAGTCTGTCACTCATAAATCAGTTCTGTGGTGTGACAAACATCCCAGCTTTCTATCTATACAGGCTCTCTGCTCTCCTCTTTATCTCCTCTGTTGTTGTTGTTGTTGTTGTTGTTGTTGTTGTTGTTGTTGTTGTTGTTGTTGTTGTTGTTGTTGTTGTTGTTGTTGTTGTTGTTGTTGTTGTTGTGATGTGGCTTTAAGTCAGAACCAACTTATAGTGACCCTGATGGAGTTTTCAAGGTAAGTGAGATATTTACTGTAAGGTTTTACCAGTTCCACAACCCCATGAGTTTCCATGGCTGAGTGGGGATTTGAACCCTGGTCTCCAGAGTCCTAATCCATCTCTCTGTCCAATATCTCCTTTATCTCCTCTACTGTACACCATTTCCAAAACTGAGTGTAACTTCTGTCACACAAAATAGCCAGCAGCTTGTACTATGCAGGAAAGAAAACAAACAAAAGGATTGCTAAGATTTGTCCATTGGGCTCCAGGTGGTGATGGAGGATGATTCCCACTGGATGTGTCAGTCAGAAAACACATATGCACCTGCATCAGGTGCAAAGGATAGACATATGTCCCTAAGCAGAAAATGGTAATGTTCAAGGGAACAACATAGAATTGCACTTCTTTGCTCATGCGACCACATTCCTTTAAATGTTTGGAAACTGTCTTTAGGTCATTGTAGAACAATCGATTTAATGAGTCAGTGGGAACCTGTAAGTTGAAACACATGTAAGTGTACTCTAGGTGGGACTGATGATTGGATTTAGATATATTATTTCTTCATATCTCATGTGCTCCTCACTGGAGACATGCATCTCAGCACAATGCATAATGTGAGTCAAGACTGAAAAGCATACAATGATGCGTTTTATAAAGCACCTGCTCAACGCCAACAGTTCCTCACACAGGGAATAGGGGGAGAAGAGGCCCACAGCTGCATGATGCCCAACCATTCTGAGATCTCAGTGTATCTACGGTTTTCTCAAACAGAATCGACAGCTGAAGACAGTGACAGCACATCTTCTGGAGATGCCGATTGGTATGAGAACATCCAGAAAGCAGAGCAACAGGAAAATTATCCAGGAAGTGAGCCTTCCTTCGGAGGTAAAAAGCAGGCATGTTATAAATACACTTAGTATTTAATGAGCTAGTACATTCGTTTGTTCCGCCAAAGGTCACCACAAAGTAAAACATGGTTGTCACTCTTTCTTTTTAATAATAATAATAATAATAATAATAATAATAATAATAATAATAATAATAATAATAATAATAATAATAATAATAATAATAATTACAGAAAAACAATAAGAACAATACTAACATAAAGTGTGTATACATACATACTGTGGACTAATACAACCTTAACCCCCCCCCCCCCCGTGCCACTATCACCCTTGGGACCAGATAAAATATTTCCTTTTAATCTCTTTTCACCAAATTCCGCTCAAAAAATACATTGATTCTTCTGCTGGCATTTGACTTTTCCCTTTTACAAGACCATAATTCAAATATGGATTCCATATCTCTTCAAGTTGTCACTGTTTCTAATCATTACAAACTGGCCAGTCCAGGATAGAATTAAGAAGGCCCTGTTACAAGATCATAAATTACCTCTTTATTTCTGTATGCAGTACTTCCTAAACTTGGGTCCCCAGGTGGTTCTTGGACTACAACTCTCAGAAATCCTGGCCAGCACAATTAAGTGGTGAAGACTTTGGGGGGGGGGGGTTAGTCCAAGAATGTCTGGGCTAAAAAAACCCAAAAGGTAGGGAACCAGTGCTCTATGGTCATTTCTGGAGCAGAAATTTGACAGCCACACTGTCAAATGGGAGCTCTTAGCCAGACTGGAGGGATGGCTTGGGAGGGGCAAATCTGTACGTTGTAAGAAGCTGATCTCTTCTCCAGATATTTTATTCCTTTGTGCAAAAAATACGTACAGCTGTTCTTACAAGCCAAGCCTTTCACAAGTGAGACTGAGGTTTGGAGTGAGCTTGGTGCAGCCTAGCAAACAAGATTTTGCAATTGTGGAGCACATGTGCTCAGGCATAGTATTGTGCACACATTAGAACATGTACCTGCTCGGCCTTCCCCAGGCTGCTAGATCTGCTGGACTTTAACTCCCATCATTTCCAATCAGTATCACAGGCTGGGAATGCTTGAGTACATATGCTGTGGCTGAGCACTTTGTATATTTAAAAAAATGGTAGAAGAGATGTTACTAGAAGCCACGCTTCCAACAGGAAACCGGTGGAAAATATTTGGCTATACCTTGGTTCCAAATGCATCAGGGTAGCTATCAGCCAGATATCATTGTTGCTATCCTATTGCAGGGTAGCCATCCCTAATTTAGGTAAAAGAGGTTTCTGTTATGGGACATTTATAAGGCAGTCCTTTAGCAATCAATGGCCAGGTAAAACAAAAGTCTCCTGAAGCGCAAATTGCCAGAGCCCGCTACCCCAAATCACCACAGTTTTCTCCTTCATTACCCAACAAGACCTTGTGAAAGGTTACACAGCTGGATTGTTAGGTCACCAGACATCTCCACTAGCCTCTTAGCATCTTCTATCAGGGGTGTGTCCTTCTGCTTCTTGGTTGCTGACCCAAATGTGCTTTTAATTTATCTGGTCCAGGCTTGACAACAACTTTTTCTAGGCCTTTCGTGAACTGTGAAGCTGGTCCTGGGAACGGCTCATTCAACAGCAGTGATTATGACGACATGATGTGGTCCTGAGATTGTGTTGCTACTGAAATGCAGCTCCCTTCTGCCTTCACTTACCTCCTCCCCAAGAAGCCAAGGACAACCAAGACTGTAAGAATAGGAAATGTCATGTTGCCGCAACCTGTGAGGATCTAGCATTTCAAAGACATCAGAATGATTCTGCCATCAAAAATATGGCAGTGCCCATCCTCATCTCAGAGTAAATTAGAGAAATGTTATATTCACATTGCCCAGTACTCTCCAGTTCTTGTTCTTGTGGTAGAAGTATGACGGGTGTGTCTGCCACTATTTTCACTACAACTCCCAGAAGTCTCCTAAGCCAGCACAGCCAGTGACCATCATGGCTGGAGGATTCTGGAGCTGTCCTCCAGAAAAGTAAATTTTCCAAGTTTGAGGAGAAGCCCCATGGAACAGTAGACATCAAGCTCTTTACTCCCTTACATATTTTTGTTTTGCCAGCCAGCAATATATTTGCACTAAATAGTTGGAATGGATAGCCCTAAGTCTTCCACAGGCAGTCACCTGAGTTTGAGCTTCAGAATACTGTATAGGCAGCTGAGGCAGAAGATTCCAGACATAAGCTGGGGAGGGGGGGGGGTCAACATGAGCTGCATTCTCCTATCAACACTGTCATCAATGCTAGCAAGGTGGAAACTAAGCTGAAGTCCTAGTTCAAAAATATTATTTTATTTCCATTTGGAAGAGGTTGTAGTTTGTTGTCAGTAAGTATTTGTACTTTCTGGCCAGGAATGCCATTCTTCCTTGGATACGATTCGATGTCAGAGTTGCTCCACTTGAAGAAATCTAGAACATCTATTTAAGGAATTAACTTTCCCAAGAGAATACACTGGGAGGTGTATCTTGGACGTGTTTGTGTATTTTATTCTCATGTCACCTTGGTATAGATCTCTGGCAGGAATTCAATTGACACCTGGATGCAAGAGTGAAACTACAGGCCTATGATTCGGGAAAGGCTGAGAATGCTTCCAGAGGTCTGCTTTGAGATATGCAGTTCTGGCAATGATTTTCTTAATCATTACCCAGTGTCAAAGGACAGCACCATTGTAAAGAATGTGGTCCAGCTTAGACCTTAATGCTTACCCTATCCCCTATGCACCCTCATACTGGAGATAACGATGGTGTTGGCTGGACCCATTCATACTAGTGTTTAGCACAAGGTTGTTCAAATGCACTGGGATGCTGCTCTGCAGCTGGGGCCAGAAGCATCTGTCATCGGTAGTAATGAATGTATCCAATGAGACCTATATCCAAGCTTCTTCTGTGTTCAATTGAGCTATGTATGTTTGTGAACCGTATTCTTTCATTACTCATTCCAACCTGTTGCACTTCTATAACAATGTATTTAAGAGAGAGAGAAAAAAAGAATACCTTTTTCTGGTATATGTTTTTTGTTCTCCTAATAAAATATGAAATCTGAGTGGTCAAGTGGTGCCTGAACAAAATATTGTAGTTAGGAATGCTCCTGTTGAGGATACTGTATTCTTTTCCCCACAACTGGTTTTCCATTCATGATCCCCAATAGCAGCCACTGCGTGCATCCACTCCTTGTTGAGCTGTCTTGGCAGAGGGGTTCCGCACCATCAAATTCCCATCTTAAGGTGCAACCACACTGTCTGCGACTTGATTTACAATCTCTTTTGTGATTGAGTGATTTAAGTGATTTAAGGTAAGTGATCACAAGAAGACTCCAGATTGTTTCGGTACAAGTGTACACGTTGACTCTCAATCAGGGCCGGACTGGCCATCTGGCAGTTCTGGCAAATGCCAGAAGGGCCGATGGTCAGAACGGCCGGTTCCTGCCTCAGGCATACATCCCTCTGTGATGTGGGTGGAGAGGACTGGGGGGCAGGGAGGGAGGGAAGGGGGAAAAAGGGAAGCCCAAGGACTACAGAGCCAACCGCCTCAGGACGGCTGCCGCCGAGCGCTGCCCGCTTCTCTGTTCCCTGGGAAATCCTGCCCCTCCGCTGCCCCGCGGAGACCTCCCGCGCCACGATTGGGAGCTGCCGACGCCGCTCCAACTCGGGCACCAATCAGCGGCCGGCGCTGGCTGGCCACTGACACCGTGATTGGGTGCCAGCTCCCAGGAAGGGGATGCTAAAAAGGAGGGTTGTGAGGGAAAAGAGAGAGAGAGAGGGAGGGGCAAGGCTGCGAGGAGCCAAAATGTCCGTATGAGAGGTGGCACCCCGCCCTCGCAGCGCACTTATTGGCAGGCGGGCTCGAGGAACCGGCTCGCCTTTGGCCCAAGGACTTGCCCGTCTCCCCAAGAGGGGAGGAGAGGGAAAAGCCCCGCCTACCGCCTACCCTTTCCAGGCCCCGCCCCACGCGGTGGCCCCTTCTCTGAGGAGCCCTTTTGTGGAATGTTTACATCGGCGCTGGCCCCGGGCCGGGATCCGCGGGAAGGGCGGCCGTCCGCGGGGGGGCGGAAATCAGAGGGCGGCAGGGACCGGAAACCGGAACCGCCACTGTATGCAATAGGATTTACTCCTAGGTAACTACTGCCTGTGGTGGGCACTGTGGAAAGGTCCAGCCACGTGGCTTCTTTATTTAGGCTCCGATCCCATACATACACGCTTAAGGAGTAAGCCCTACTATATACAGTAGTATTGACTTTTTAAGGCTAACCCCTGCCAGTCAAGGTTCACAGGACGGTCGTGGAAACGCAAACTTGAGGCGGTGGAGCCTCTGAATTCTTTTTCCATTAAGATCGGTAACAAGAAACACCAGAACACACCGAAATCTTAAATATTCAGGCCACACCAAACACTAGCATTCTGCAGAAAATCACTTAAAACCATGCAACCGCTTTTTTAAACAAAAAGGATGCAAAGCGAAGACCCCCCCCCAAGCCCACTTTTAAGCACAGCATGCCTAGACCCTAGGAACTTTTCAAACATAAGAGAACAAGGGCTTCTTATATCTGCAATGGAAGATTTAAGTAAAGTCTTGATCAAATTTAATGAGAATGCCACAGCTGAAAATTTGTGGTGTGAATTAACTAGTCTAGCTTTGCATTGGGACAAATTGAAGACATCAGCGCTAGAAGAATACACTGTAAGGGTGTCAAGAGAAATGCCAATGGAAGATCTAAGTCAACAATTTGATGAAATGGAGCTGTTAAATAAGCCATGTGCAACATGTAAGAACTGTGCCATTTGTTGCTATCAAATTCTACAGCGCTACAATTTATTAACAGATGCCTATAATGTGATAGGTCTAGCCTACAAATTCCTACTGACTCTATCATTTACTCAAGTTGCTTGTGAGAGAAGCTTCTCCACCTTGAGGTTCATCAAGAATCGACTGAGGAATACTGTATCCCAGGACCATTTGGATTCATTCATGTTAATGGCTACAGAAAAATAAATCCTCATGAGTCTTGATGTGGATGCCATCATCAACAGAGTTGCAGAGAGTAGTGAAGCCCTGCAAAGTCTTCTTATTCCTTGATAACGTATCATTCCTAAGTCTTTCCAGTATTAGTAAGTTTCAAATTTAAAATGTTCAAATCATAAACGAGGTGGAAAGTTCTTGAGCCGAGCATTTTGTTCCTGGTGGAAGTGTTGATGTAGGAGGATCTGCTACTTATGGCTTGTTCACATTGAACGTTTCGTTGCAGTTATGTTTAATGATCTAATGTTTCAACACATTAAAATAGCTATAAGATCTCACATTGTACTGTTGGTGTTTTTTGTTTAGAGAGCACTAGCATTGACAAATTTAAACATTAAATTTTAATTACACTTTTTGTTAAACGTGATGATTTTATAGGTTTAGATTTCCTGATGCTCCTTGTTATTTATACAACCAGGGCAATGATTGGGATAGGGAGAACTCGTAAGCATGTACCAATACCACTATACCAGCAACGCCCTTTCAGCGCGCCACAATATCGTGAATGGAGCCCACAACAGGTGGACCTGTGTCCCCACAGCCGGTGGGCCTGTGTGCTCTAAATCCCAGGGCCGATTTTTGGTCCCAGTCCGGCCCTGCTCTCAATCCAATATGATTTGATATGTGCCCACAACCCACAGCCCCACTTTCCTTAGATTGCCTGCTGGGCAATCTCTGGCTCTCCTTTTGTATCTCTCTCTCTCTCTCTCTCTCTCTGTGGAGGTGAACTAGCTCTAAACTGAGGTATCAATGCAGTGATGAGGCAATCTAGCACTAAACTTGGTAGTTCCTTTAATTTTTTTAAATACTTCTGGAGAGACTGGGGAGAAAAATTGTGAGGGTGGATGCCACCATTGTTTCAAAACATAGTTGGGGTGTTTGCATAAGCAATGCCACTCACATCTGAACACAGAGGGAAGGAGCTGTAGCCTGGGAGGAATGCAGAGAAGGTTATCCATAAAACAGCATCAAGGAGGAGGGAGAACTCGCTGATTAGCTTGCACACTCTTGGGCCACAGTCACATGAGCCAAATGCTGCCTTCCTATCCCCCATTGAGTTCATATCATAAATGTGCAGTCACATGACCCACAGACATTAGCAAGTCATTTACCCAGCAAGCGTGCTAACTGTGGATCATTTCTCACTAAATGCTTCTCCTTTTTGTGTTGTGGACTTATTTTAAAAAAAAAGTTGTGTTGCTGCATGTGTGAATGGTCTTATCGCAATTTTTTTTGAACTACTGTCACCATGCATGACCTTTTAAACTGTTTTATACTTTTTATATATTTTTCCACTGCGTTTGTGTCAATATGTCAGTTAACTTCTATCAAACGGTGTCTAGGTGCTTATTGAATTGAAAGGAAATGACTCAGTCACCCAAAAACACATTGGGACACACATCCTGGAATAAATACCACGTGGCTGCAAAGCATGACAGGAATGCAATTATAAGTTGCGTAACCACAGGGGGACATTTTGCTGGTGTGACTATGCCCAGTTGATTGTGTTCCCTGTGAGGTTGTCAAGGATCTGAAGCCAGCCCTACTTCTTCCACATTTTTATAATGCACAGCAAGGTCCTTTTAACCTGTTATAATTTTTAGCAAATAGAATAAGGTAGTTTAGAGTATGCCCCCAAAATGTCAAGAGTAAGTTTAATCATTATGGTACACACTATTAATTTTATTTTAAATGTTTTTATGCGACCATTCACAGCGATTCCATAATAGTTTACAAAAGAACCAAATGATAGCTGCTGCCAACCTAATTAACAGTACAATATAGTATAAGCATTAAAGCTGTATAAACAGCAAATCAGGAGCAAATAAAAACTTTAACACAAAGGCAATAAGACTTAATTAGAAATTAGCAAATGGAATCTTAAATGTTCAGAGGGTTTAACCTCATGTGAAAAGACAACAGGGTGGAAGTGGAGTGAATCTCTCCCAGAAGAGAATGCCAAAATTTCATCACCGATACAAAAAAAAGTCCTACTCCTCATAGTCTATCTTACTTTACATGCTCTCCTCAGGAACAAACTGTACAAGAATAGAACTGTATATAAATTTACAAGATGTGTAAACATAAGTTTTGGGATAAATTCACTCTTCTTCCTCCCTTCACATGTCGGTTCTCTTTGAAACAAAATTCCAGAGATAACAAATATGATGAGGGAAATTGTTAATGTAAGGCAATGAGAATTACTTCAAAGGAAGAGAATGCTCAGCAGTGCATTCTTCGTAGACCAGGAGCAGATGTTGAGTCACTACAAATACATCTACCCTTTTCAAAAGCTACATTCCGGAACTGAGCCGCACATCGTATCCTCTGGCAGAAGCACTGTGTGGTCGCTTGCTCCTGTCCAAAATAATAAGATACATACCAGCTCTCAAGTGTAGCTTATTTAAACTGAATGTCGCCTTTTCTTTCAAGGGAGGGAAGCTTGCCATTAGTTAAGTCTCTTGAGACAATGCACAGAGAGGATCTGTGTAATTCAGAAGAAACAGACTCTAAGGCATGTGCAACAGTTCAACAGAAAGACTGAAACAAACATTATTCTGGGTCAAAAAGAAGTCCATTCCTCTCTTGAGCTTAACAATCCATCTAGGGACCATGAGAGCATATCAGCAGCGCAGATTTTATGCATGCTTGTCATGGAGTGGAGAGGTAGCATGGTGTACTGGATAAAGTGTCAGACTGGTAGACCTGGGTTCAAATCCCTGCTTAGCCATGGAAGCATGTGGGGGCATCAATGGTAAATTACTCCCTGAACATCTCACATACGTCAGCAATCTTATTAGGGTCACTAGGATGGCATGTAAAAACACTTATGTGGTGATTCAGTGTACCTGGAGCAATAATCATACAGAAAAAAAGCTTTCATTGCCTTGGACTTATTGGCAACGTAACAGTAAGCAGGAGTGCAGGACATGCAAGCAGTGTATGAAGTTATACAAAGTGAGATAAAAGTAGAGAGGACCTTCTCATGACCCTATACAGTACCTTAATAGTCATTGGAGCTGAGTGGGGTGGGAGACTGAGGACTGGCAAAAGGGGATCCTTCCTTACAAGGGACACAAAATATGGATCATATGAGTGTATGGACAGCTGCCACCTTGGTGGGTTTGAAAAGCAGGTTGGAGAAACGCACAGAAAACAGTGACTATTCAACAGGGTGGCTATACAGTACATCTCTTCAGAAGCAATATGACCCCGGACATGGACTGTTCGGGAATCCAAGGCGGAAGGCATTTTTGGGCTCATGTCCTTGTCTGGGGCTTCTTGTTGCCTCAAATGAAAGCAGAAGGTTCAGCTCAATGCGGCGATAGCACAGTGGCATGAAACAATCTATTGTGGTTTGCAACAGCACCTTCACAGAGATGGTGTTGGTTAATGCCAGTTGGTGCTGGGCACCACTAGGTTGATGCTGTTCCACTCAGGTTCTGCTTGTGTGCTTTCCATGGACATCTGGCTGGTCACTGTGGGACACAGGATACTCACTAGGTAAGGCTTTTAAGAGAGGCTCTTATGAGGGCATGATTCTGGTACTTGCCCTTATTCCCTCTTCAGCCATGACACTCATCTTGCTAGATCAAACTACAGATTTGACTTGCAGCAAATAGTCTCAAATTCCTGTGAAAGGCTTGTATTCCTTTCTTTCACCTGCCATTGTACAAAAGAGCTGCTGGATAGTTCGATGGTTCAGGTCTCTGGCTGCAGAGTCAGAGATGGGGAGTTCAGTTCCCCCACTGTGCCTCCTTGACAGAGGCTGGATTCATTGATCCATAGGGTCCCTCCCAGCTCTGCAGTTTCAAGATGATGATTATTAGTAGGGTCTTTTCTTTAGTACACTTTGCTTAGTCTCTGCTCTACATAACACAAGAGTCTTCTCTCGGGGATGTCCTGTAGGTTTTATTGCCATCTAGTGGTCAACATTAAAGCAAATGATGCATTGGGTGCTTTTTTCAGTGCTGCACTGCATATGTGTGCTTTGTCCAGCTCTGTTAACAAAGAACAGGCAAACAGAGTTTTTCATCCTCATCCTCTTCTGTTGTTTCAGTCACTATAAAGCAGGTAGCTGCACCAAGGAAAGGAATCACATATTTTGCTGTTAAGAAAAGCATGTTCTCAGTGGCATTTTAGTTGAAGTAGAACCCCAAATATAATCCACAGAATGCAGCAGCTCAGACATAGATGTCAGGAGGTCCCCTACCTTGTTCCCTTCAGTGCGGTAAAGCCATTCCACACCCCTGCATGTAGCCATACGCTATTACATTTCAAATGACCACATGAGCTAACACTGATATTCAATGTTAGTGAAGGAAATGTGAATCTGACCTTCACTGTAACAATGAGCATTTGGTACCGTACAACACAAAAATATATGTAGCCAGCACCTCACATCACCCTATTTTTTCCTTGGGAAAATGTAATTCTTTTCCTAGCTAGTGTATCCAATACTACTGAAGCACTGCATGGAATAGGGTTGTGAAATCACAAGAAACTACTTACGATTTCATTGATAATAAATGGCACAACTTCTGTCTGCCATGTCCTCCTTTAGAAGATTTTATTTAATTATTTTTAAAAAAATAATTGATGGTTCAATAAGATAAAGCATTTGTTCCCCTATACGTACCTGATTGTGTGCTGATGGTACTGGCATTTTCTCCATTGTTCAAAGGACACCAGGCTTTGTCACACCACAGTGATAAAGAACAATGAAGACTCTGGCTTTTCCTTTGGAAATACCTTGCTTCCTATTAGATGGTTTGTTTGTCTGTTTGCTTCATGTTGTACTGGATGTAGGTCTCATGCAGTAAGAGCTTTCCAGGTTAGATGTTTTTAGTTCAGTGCTGCCTTATTAAAGCAGCAGCAGCGGCAAAATGAAGTCCAGCAGAAAAGAGAATTTTAAAGTTTCCTCAACATTTTTGATGAAAATTGTGAAAGACAGCTGATTTCCAAAGGAGAGTAGCAGCGGATCACTGTTGCAGAGGACTGAGAATGGAAGCTTTCAATGTGTTTAATGCTTAGCTATAAAAAGGAATAAATAACGAAATAAAGAAAATCCAGCACAGAAGATTATTTTTAAAACATTTCTTCAAACTATTTGAAATATGGTTGAACCATTTCTTTAAAAGATGGTGATTTCTTAAAGAGAAGAGAAGCAGGGTTTTAGGAATAAGTGTGGACAAAACCCCTAGGAAAAGGCAGTCATTTGGCAATGAGGGATGCCAAGGAAGTGAAGGAACAAATGATCCATCAGAATGTTCTCCGCTGTTCAAATTTGTGCAGAACTTTAGGAAGCCCATTCGGAAAAGAGCTGCACCCACTGCCAGTAAGGCTACTCTGGAAGCCCCTGCTTATTCCATGGGGTTTGATCCCTTTGTGTTTAGATCAGAAGGCTGAGGAGAGCCAGTCAGCAGTTCTGTCTTTTCATTAAAGCAACAGCCCTCAATTCACCAATCAGTGGTGTTAATCATCCAGTGATGGTGGTGAGCAGAGGCAATGAGGGTGGCCAGGGGTGACATTGCAGTCGCCATTTTGAGGCTACCAGCTCTCTCCTGCCTATGCTGCAACACAGTGGCACATAAAATTTTATATGAGAGCAGGGTATAATGCTGTGGGCACTGGGTTGGTTGTAATCTTCCGCCGGCCAAAGCAACTGATAACTGTATTTAGATCAGTTTTGCCTGAGATATGCAAAGTCATTAGCATCTCACAGATCCATATTACGGCAGCCCTTATGTGGACAATTTAAATTCCCCCCCCCCACGCAACACAGGGATTGGTTTGTATGAGATGCTGCTGGGATGGTAACACTGCATGGTCATTTTTCCCCACACACCTGACATCGCATGTTAAGGTATTCATAACATAATGATCATGCTGGAATATATGATGCAGAACATTGCCAGAGGTTGTGGTGATTTGTATACAGAAGCTTTCAGAGAGGCAGCTGCGATAGTCTGTTCCAAAAGGCTGTAGCACCTGGAGGACTAACCACATGTATTTCAATGTAAGCATTTTATGAGTTTCAATACTCTTCTTTAAACATGAAAGAAGAGAGTGATCATCCACAAAGTCTTGCACTGAAATTAATCTATTAGTTTTAAAGGTGTCAAAAGCTTTCTGTTTTGGTTTCATTTAAAGATAAATGTAAAGTTGCCCTTCATCTATTTCTTGGACTGAATTTTTAAAATGATGGCAAGCAAATGTAAGTCAGTTTGGCAGAAATGCTTGTCTCATCAGAGTATGAGAAGATGAAAAGTGTAATTCATATTCTACATACAGTAGATCTCACCCACTGCTTCTGCTTCTGAAGAACATCTTTATTGTTGCTTTGTATGGCTCTTCAGAAAGAACAGATTACATTTAATCATAAGTTACTACACTAACAAGTCATACAGCTACAGTACTTCCCATTATCTGTCCACCAAGGACCCCCCTAGAGATTTCTTGAGCCTAGAACAACTCATGCTGTTCCATATGGTATAATAAATTGCATTTTAATGACAAAATGGATCAATAAATGAAACAGTTTGCCTGTTTCCACTTGAAACTCAACCCAAGGAGACCCTATCTCCTTCCTCACATCTTCGGCACTCTTATCTGTGGGTTACAGTTCCTCTCCTCTGGTGGCGGCTTCATTTCCTATTCTCTGTTGGAGAAAAGATAGTGTTGGAAGAAAAGAAACAACCTATCTGTCCTTTGAATCATTGACATCTACTGGATGGCTTTGGAGGCCTGCAAGGGCGTGAGCATGTTTGTACGAGCAAGTGTGAATGCATGCTAGAATGAAAGCACAGAGAGGAAGGTGGGACACTGAGCAAACAGCAGCTATGTGAACCAGCCTCAGTGGAAAATTCACCTTGTGCCACATCCTTCAGCTGTTTATCACTTCAGACAGATTCTCAAAGACTGACGGCAAAAGAAATTTTGCCCCAAAACCACAAACCTAAAGCTGTGTCTTCAGAAGTAGCTGAAATAGAACACCTGTGGCCCAGAAAAAGCAAAGAATAGAACAGGATAATAGGAAGTACCCATTCAAAAACTCACCTGCATATGCCTGAAATAGAGCATAGTACTATCACCATTGCTGAGGTATTTTTAAAGAGTTTTCCACATTGTTCTGGGGTTTGTTTGTTTGTTTTTGGTCTCTCTTTTATAAACACACATACATGTGTGCACACATGCAAGCAGAGGGCATATATAATTAAAACAGTGCAAAAGAAGAAAATTATTCTATATCCTTATGCCTTCTTGTTAAACTGTTCCACGCATCTACCAAACATGGTCTTACTGATTCCCCTTGGTTCATCAAGCAAAGCAGGTCAATTTTCAAAGAGGTAGTCATGTGAACCTGCTTCAGCACATACAACAAGAACAAAACACAAACAGAAAACAGAAACAAAAGGATTTTGGCACCTCAAAGATCCTCACATTTATTTCAGTGAATGCTCTTGTGGATTACAATCCATTTGTTCAGATACATGGAGCACAATATTTAGCCACAGATTCTGCACGTATATCCATGGTTGCGCGGATGAAGAGAGCCACAGACACAGATAACGAACGTTCAAAGTGACAATAGCATTGGCAACAGATGCGATGGACCTTGATTGTGTTGGTTACAGATACACATTGGTGATAGGTAAAATAAATAATTGTCTATGAGGTAAGTATATCTTTGAAATGAAAGGAATATCAATTTTGGCTGTTTCTGAACCAACTTCTAATATGAACCACTGTTTTTCAAAAGGAAATATCTTTGGTATGTATGTGAGACTGTAAAAAAAAGGGCCCAGCTTACAGATATATGTGGTGCATTTGGAACAGTGCAATGTGTGCATGTTATCCCACAGCGTGGCTAACTACTGTAACCGACGTAAAGTATTTTTCCATTTCTATTACTTTCCAGTAATATCTCTGCTGCTGTGAGGAGATACCACACTACACACAGGATGGAAAGAGATACTTCATGTGCTTCCAAGGCCTTTTAATATGTCCAGTGAGATTTTTTTAAATGTATGTTTATCCCTTCTCTGAATGGCAGATCA
The DNA here is from genome assembly GCF_051106095.1 of Pogona vitticeps. Taxonomy (NCBI): domain Eukaryota; kingdom Metazoa; phylum Chordata; class Lepidosauria; order Squamata; family Agamidae; genus Pogona; species Pogona vitticeps. The sequence continues at coordinate 247,716,745 of NC_135783.1, forward strand.
CAAACCGCTTATAAAACTCCTGACATTTCCAGAGAGGTCTGGAATATGATATGGGAGAAACACACCTCCAATATCCATCTGATGCACAGAAGTTGTTGTATGGTTATTGGGATAGGAGTCTCTGACATTATATTATTCAATTTCACTAAATCAAAATGATTGTATCTTGCTTAAAATAAACATTTCTTACTCTAAAAATTGTCCAAGCTATCTCAAAGACTGTATCTCCCTTTATGAGCCTGTCCAGGTTATAAGATCATCAGGAGAGGTCTTTCTCTCAGTCCCACCACCTTCACAAGTGTGTCTGATGGGGACACAGGAAAGAGCCTTTTCTGTTGCTGCTCCCAGACTTTGGAACTCCCTCCCACAGGAGGGCAGACTGGCCCCATCTTTGCTATCCTTCCGCAAGCAGGCAAATACTTTTCTCTCCAGGCAAGCTTTTCCTTATTGACTGAGTATCCAAGAGGGTCTTTTAAACGAGACTGTTGTTTTGTTATTGTTACTATTTTTATGTGTTTTTATTACTGTTTTTAGCTGACAGTTTCAATATTTATTTAAATCTTTTTTAGCATTGCAATAATTTACTATTTTAGATTTTAATATTGTCTCTTTTAATACTGTAAGCTGCCTTGAATCCTTTTTATGAGAAAGGCAGCAAGCAAGCAAGCAAACAACAAACAAATAAATGGTATTCTACTACTGTACATATTAATTCCCTCCATTTCAACTCTAGGTCTGAATTTTAGCATAGAAGACATGTTAAAAAAGGGGGAGGAAATATTTTTCTCTCAATACCAAATAAAAAATTACCAAAAAGACACCCAAAGCTCCTTTAGGTGAGGCAAGTGTAACAGCACGCGGAGCACAGTAAGCCTCAGTGAAAACATACACGAAGGACCGGACTGTGAATCTCATCAGGAAAAGAAATGCATTTGGGTCTTACCAAATGCAACTGCAGCCAGCAATCAATCCAGCCAGATGCGAGACAAGCCTTTCTACGAGAGAATCTCAATTTTCTGTTTTTCCAATGTAGGCAATTGTAGTTGCTAGGAAACAGACATTCTTACCGCAAATGCAAGTACTGTATAGTACATGCTTTTCTATAAGAAACGGGATGGACAATTGAGGTAATGTCACATAACCTTGCTGGATGATGCCCGCCTCATCCCTCTCGGATTGGTTCACAGTCCCCTTTCCAACTACCGGTACCTGTGCCATTTGGAAAGATCTGTCAATTTATATTTCATTCCCATCTTGTTCTTTGGTGTGATTGTGGGTTTTCTAAACACATTTTTCTGAGCCAGTCATGTGCTCCCCCTTTCCCTACTGGAAGTGGAGGATATGGTGTGCACAGACAATGATATGCTCACATGGGACTGCAGTGGTGGAGACCGATAGTTCTCCACCACTGCAGTCCCATGTGAGCATATCATTGTCTGTGCACACCATATCTGAGTGTTTCTCCAGTTTTTTTTTTAAATTTGCCTTGTCTCCTTTAATATTCACATTTTGGATTGTTTAAAGGATTTAGTAAATGTGCAGTGTGCAAGTGTTCTCTACAGAATTGGAGGGGGAGAGCAATTAAATATAAAAGAATCAAAGAATGAAATTCAACAGGGATAAGTGCAAAATATTGCACCTCAGAAAAAGAAACCAATTGCACAGTTACAAGATGGGGGGGGGGGGGTACCTGGCTCAGCAAAACAACGGGTGATAAGGATCTTGGAATTGTTGTAGATCAAAAGCTAAGTATGAGCCAACAGTGTGATATGGCTACAAAAAAAGCAAATGCTATTTTAGGTGGTATTAATAGAAGTATAGTTTCTAAATCCGCAAGGTACTAGTCCCCCTCTATTCAGCACTGGAAAGGCCTCACCTCGAGTATTGTGTCCAGTTCTGGGCACCACACTTCAAGAAGGATACCAACAAATTGGAACAATTTCAGAGGAGGGCGACAAGGATGATCAGGGGGCTGGAAACCACACTTTATGACGAAATGCTGAGATAATTGGACATGTTTAGCCATGAGAAAAGAAGACAGAGGGGTGATATGATAGCACTTTTCAAATATTTGAAAGGCTGTCATATAGAGGAGGGGCAAGATCTGTTCTTGATCATCGCAGAGTGAAGGACAAGCAACAATGCACTCAAGTTAAAGGAAGCCAGATTTTGGTTGAATATCAGAAAAGACTTCCTAACTGTTAGAACAGTACAACAGTGGAACCAGTTACCTCAGGAGTTTGTGAGTGCTCCAACACTGGAGGCATTCAAGAAAAACTTAGATAATCACCTGACAGATATGCTTTGCTTGTATTCCTGTATTGAGCAGGGGGTTGGACTTGATGGCCTTGTAGGCACCTTTCAACCTCACTTTTCTATGAATGAAAGCAAATACACTATACAAAACTCATCAGCTCTCACTCCCTCTCTCACTTACACACAAATGGATAATTAGAGAGACAGTAAACCTCACTATAGTGAATTAGTTAAATGCTTGTATTTAAAAAGCAATGTTTTGCCGATGGTGGAAGAACACTTACACAAAAGGAGACGTCTGCACTACTGAGAGGGAGCCACATTGCAACAGCAATGAGAACAAGAGAAAACAGCAGGTGAAACCCATTGTGCAAGGAAAAGTGATATCTCAAAATATGGGGAGGGGGGAGAGAGAGGCTTTTATATTCATTGAAACCTGTTTTGGCCAATTGGTCATTCTGTGGCCTTCTTCACAGGCTACATTACACCTTCCCTTCAGCATGTTATCACTTGCCATTTGTGCCCATTTCAGGCATGATAGAATCAGGGAATACATGTAGGGGGCCATGCCTAGCCTCACTCCCTCTTCTTGTCACTTCTACAGTATGTGTGGTCCTCACCACTGCGTCTACAAGGACAGAGGATTCTGCTTGCATAGGGAGGCTCCATGTGAGTCAGAATCCTAGAAAAGCTAGGCTCTTGCTCATGAGGAAAACCAACATGTGAGGAGAAACCTTTCTTCTCTAGACTCAGAGATGACTGTGCAAACTAAGTGGTGTCAGAGAAGGCTAGGAGCTTACATATAAACCTGTTCATTCTATCAGATTCTGTAACATCTGAACAGGGCTGTAGTGAAATTTGGAAACACATTATGAGATTTCTGTGCGTATCACAAATTTATTGATCTATGTAAGACAACACAATGCCAATTGCTACTAAAATATTTAAATTTTGATATTTCTTGAATGTGAACTCCTTGTTAATTATTTTCGCGAAGGCTTTCACAGCTGGGATCTAATAGTTGTTGTGGGTGTTTCAGGCTCTTTGGCCGTGTTCTGAAGGTTGTTCTTCCTAACGTTTCGCCAGTCTCTGTGGCCGGCATCTTCAGAGGACAGCACTCTGAGTGCTGTCCTCTGAAGATGCCGGCCACAAAGACTGGCAAAACGTTAGGAAGAACAACCTTCAGAACACGACCAAAGAGCCCGAAAAAACCACAACAATCCTTGTTAATTATTTATTTCTTCTTCACAGCTCCTGAAAAGACTACAGAATAACAATTGATCAAAAGGCACTGAGGCAAATAAATCCCCCTTTTATATCTTTTGAGATTCCTTCTCTCCTTATGGATTGGGTGACAAAACTGGTAAGGTCCTTTTGAATGCCTCCACCAAATATACTTCAATTTTTATTTCAATTATACAACTATCCTTTTATTATTTTTCTTTTCCTTTCTTTTCTCATTGAGCTTTAGCTAATGTATATGGTCTTTCTCAGTCTGTCCTTACAACACCACTGTGAGGCGATCAGGCTGACAGAGGCTGGCCAAAATTCTGTTCGTGTAGTGTTGCACTAGAGTAGGCCGATTAAATTAATGGGGATTTGGTAAGTCCGTTCCTCCATATGTGCCACTGATTCAAATAGCCCTACTCTAACTGTGACTTGCTTTACTACACTAAGCAACAGGATTTTTGCCATTCCCAGGCTCAGGACAAGTAATGTCATGTGTGAACAAAGATTTGAATACAAATCTTCCTAATAAAGTGAACATGCTAACTACTGCACCACACTAGCTCTACACATAAGTGGCATAATAGTTTGTAGCTAATAGGTATTGTTTTGCAAGATGTAAAGCAGCCTTAAGTTGCAAGCATTCACTATAGGATAATTATTTAAAGTGGCTTATTTTTAGTTAAGAATTTTTATTTTGGCATAGAGTTTAAACAGGTGGGTCATGAACATAAAAATATACTTTTCATTCCCAAACCACTGATTTTAAATCATGTTGCCATAAGGTCTGTCATGATCAATAATATTTTAGGGAACATTTTTATTTTCAGTCTGTAATTTTTTTTCCTGAGCTCTGGAAACCAAAGCCTCCAGCATTTTTTATTGTGTGTGTGTGTGTGTTATTATAGCTTTTCAGACAGTCGGAGCATCTAGAAAACCAATAAAGAGCCTGTGCCCTAAGCTGTAGGCCATGAATATATAGAACATTTGGCTTCTGAATTTTTTTTCCCCATGTTATAAACTGGGGCAAACCAATACATTCAGTGACTTGCAGCACAGATAGAATTATGAACAAAGAGCAAGTCTGGAAGATTCTCTCAATCTGGCTAAGACCCATGTGAACTGAGTTGAAAATTGGTCATGAATATTTATTTGAATTTTCAAAGCAGACTTCCCATGCAAATATTTGATCAAACGGTTCAATCGCTGGCTCATAACCTTAAAAAAAGATTGCCTGGTGTGTGTTGCTCCTTGTAACTCAGGCTGCTCTTATGTGCAACATGCATGTGACAGCTAGAATTTATTAACCTGTTACGTCCTGTAATACACAAGAGTGCTACTGAACCGTAGGATATAAAGTATAATACACAACATTATCTAATGCAAATGGACCTGGCATTGCTGCCTCTCTTAACATCTATCTCAAAGCATCTTCTTGAGCTTCATTAATCAGCCAAGCAGTTTCACCGCCTTCCAGAAATAACAAAAGTAGCAAATTTCACACTCTGTTATGCACGTTGTTTAGGGTGAAGAATGAATAACGTCATTGACTTTCAAGATGAACAAAGAAAATGATTTCAAAATTGAGTGTGTTGCACATGCTAAAAGTGACTACAAGTGCTGCTTTGCACATTGGACACAGTTACAGTCTTCTACACTTTCAAATAGTTCTGTTTTGAGATCATAGGGGACAACTTACAATGGCAGCTGGTATCCATTGGGACTAGTGGGGCAGAGGTCAAAGCCACAAAAGGTGGAGCATCCTTTTGAATTGTTAATGGTCCATATGACAGAAAAGGAAGACTGAAATAGACAAAGGTTAAGTCCATGACTGCATAATGACACGAAAGTACCCTTTGAACTCACATTTTCCTGGCTGATGAACAACTCCCACTGCATGGAAATCAAGTGGCTCTAAGTTTATGAATATAAAACAGTGTGGCAAACCCACACAGCCACACTTCATTGTCATTGCTGTCATCGTTGTCTTTATCATCAGTAGCATCATCATCACCATCATCAGAGGCACACAGAAATATGGTCTTCAGAACAAATTCTGAGAGCATCTGCAACCCACTCATTCCTTGTCTGTCAGAATGCATCATCTAAACCACCTTGCTAGAACTCTGCTGTGAAGTAAGAGGGAGAAGCAGGAGGATTAAAAAAAATCTCATGCAGGGCTACTTAGAAGACAAATGGATTACGGAGGGTTTAACATAGCCCACAAGGCCTGAAAGCATCTAGTCCTGGATATGCCATCGTAGCAGTTGCAGTAGTAGCAAATAACAGGCCTGGTCGAAATCCAAATCTCAATCTGAATTAACCTCATTCAGGCCAGTTTAAATATTGTCCAAATAAAAGTGAAATAGCAAGTTTCAAGTTTTAAGTGAAGTGGAAGAGTTCAAAGTGATTCTGACCGATATAGAGATTTGGACATCAAAAATAAGCAGGAAAAAAGGTTGACAGTATATTTACCACACAACCATGAAGAAAAGTCCAAGGAAGGGAGCTGGGTTTTCCTCATTAACAGTTCTAACATGCAATCTGAAACAAGAATTTCATCACCACTCTCCAGTCACACAGTTTGTAGAGGTCAGGGTTGAATGAGGTCACTGAAGATATAAATTCCAACTATCTTCCACAACTCACCAGCTGTCGTTGTGTCACTAGCAGTCAGATTGAAAGACCTCTGAGATGTAGTAGTATTGATTGTAGTTTGAGCTTAAACTCAAGCATCTCTAATTTTGTCTTGCTGATGTGATTCCAGTATCCTTTTGCCTAATTCTGTCTTTTTTTTCTAATTTGTTTATTTGAGTGGCAAACAGTTTAAGTCACAACAGAAAAGGCAGGGCATGGCCTGAGTCTACTGTGAGGGGAGAAAGAATGCCAGGGTTGCCAGCTGCTTTCACTATAGGTAACAAATTAGCAGAGTAAATGGTGAGGGCATGGATGGCAGCAGTAGCAGCCTACTCAAGCACCTTAAGGAACGCTGCTAAGAAGTCTTGCTCAGAACTGAGGCAGAAAAGTCCCAGCAAACAAGGAGCAAGAGCAAGATGCATATGCCGAAAACAGAGAGTGCCTCTCACCACCACCCAACTCAAGCCACACATGTGCAAGAGGCTTAGGTAGGCTGTGCAACCATGGAGAAGACGGGGTGGGTGGGAGGGAGGGAGTAGAGGGTTAGCAGATGGAAGTTTGCAAATGCCAGATGTGCTCTACGATGCAGTCTTTCGACTCCGAAACTTGGCAATGCTCTTAGGGGATCTAGCATAGTCCTGCTGTAACTTGGTGGGCTGTGCCCGATTACAAGGGTGTTTTGATTAGACCTATTTAGCTGCCTGCTGCTCCGTATCATAACCTAACTTCCCTCCTGTGCCAATCACTGTGTCCATCCTGGAGAGGGATTTTGCCTGGAGTGTATGGCGTGGTATGTGTAGCACCCACATCTCCCTGCAGCAAGAGGTTAAGCTTAAAGTCACTTGATTCAGCTTCCACTTCCAGCAAAGCAGGTTCTCGTTGGAACGGAAGAATATGCTTCAAAAAGTGCAGCGTTTTGTGTATGTAGCATTGTTCTTGTAATACTATGCAAAGGAGTGGATGGTTTTGGAACTTGCTACCCATGTTTATTTTGGCTATCCTCTCTCTCTGTTTCCTCCAATCTTCATTTCTGTGGCATATGTGGATTTCTGCCTCCATTGCCTGGTACAGTGTGAATGAGAAATTTCATCCACTTGCTTGAAACCCTGGGAAAAATGATCCTATTCCCATGGCAAACCTGCTTCAAACCTTTGAACAGGCAGTCTGCCCAAGGAAGCAGATGCCACAGAGTGGAGTTGAAAAGCAGCCTTCTGGGCTCAGATGATTGCTTACTGTGCACCAGCTCTAGGTGAGCAAGTCATTAGAGAGATTAAAAAGCCAATCCAGGTAGAAGGCCAGATTTTTCTCTTTGCATAAACCACTGGAACCAATCAGGAACAATTGAAGCAAACGTTTTGCCTGACCCCAGCTAGTCCTTCTTCATTCAAGGGACCCAAAGTGAAAGAAAAGCTGCGGGAACATTACCATAGCAGTTAATTTCAGGCAACTTCCAGTTCAGAGTAGCATGATCAGGTTTCTACCAAACATACAACAAAAAACAATTGGTAGCTCAGGAAATTTCAATATACTTAATATAGCAAACTGAGCATGAAAACCCTTAAAAACATATGTTACAATATCAAAATACAATGATGTTATCAAAGACAAAACAAGACAGACAGACAGACAGACAGACAGACAGACAGACAGACAGACAGACAGACAGATAGATAGATAGATAGATAGATAGATAGATAGATAGATAGATAGATAGATAGATAGATAGATAGATAGATAGATAGATAGATAGATAGATAGATAGATAGATAGATAGAGCACAGCCAACAATTAAATGTGTTTCAACCTAGTTTCCTGAAGTGTGGGGTTCAAAAAGCATCATGGAAATAACTTAGTCTGGCATAACTCAATGATCCATCAGAACTCCTCTAGTTCTGCAGTTCCATCATTGTTGTTGTTGTTGTTGTTGTTGTTGTTGTTGTTGTTGTTGTTGTTGAAAAACACCAGGTACAACCAACCAAAATTATAAAAACATTGACTGGTATTATATAACAGATACAAGTTTTAACCAAAAACCAAAGTACCTAAGTATCTGTTAAATATTGGTGCAGTATGTACACTGTTCCTAATATTGCCCTTTTTTATAGCTTTGATGGTGTGATTTCTGAGATCTGTAACTGCTTATAGTACTGTGTGAAATTTCTTGATACTGTTCCCAAAGCCCCAATGACTACAGGGACCACTGAAGCGTGTTTCATCCACAAGTGAGAAGTTTTAATTGCAAGGTCTCTGTACTTTGTTAGTTTTTTCAGTTCTTTATTTTCAACTCTGGCATCCCCTGGAATTGCAATGTCAATGATCCAGACATTTCTTCGTTCTATTACTACTATGTCTGGTAGTAAGATCTTCACTTCCTCATTTTCGGACACCTTCTCTACCTAATGTTTCCATTGGTTTTTGGAGGCTGTCAAATTATATTCTTTCAAAATGACCAGTGCACTAATTTTGCCACTCAATCATGTCTAACTTTGTAATCTGTTTGTGCAACCTTTGGGCATTTGCAGATGAGGTGTGACACCGTTTCATCCTATTCTTGGCAGAGTTAACATCTGTTGTTAGCACTAATTCCTTGGATCATGTTTTCATCACATTGGTTTGGAGTGCTTGTTCTTGTCTAGCAAAAATCAAACCTTCAGTTTCTTTCTTAAGGGACTTCAAATTTAGCCATGCCCATGTTCAGTAGCTTTCCATCAATATTACTCTGGTGTTGTTCATGTAATGGTTTATTTTTTCCAGCTGTTTAATTTCTTTTCAAACTGCTGTTTCTTATATTGAGTCTTTGTTTCTGTTGTTTTCAAAATATTCCCCATTTGCTTGTACTGATATAATCATTTTTTTCTTCCTCTACTACCAGCTGTATTTGCAGCAATCCTTGGTCTCAAATTTTTCATGGTAAATATAATCTGTCCACATCCCTTTTTGGATGTAGTGCATGATGCATGTTCATTAATTTCCATGTTTTTGATCCAGTTCTTCTAATTCATTTTGGGTCCAATCTATTATTCCAGCTGGGTATCTAATTACTGGAGCTGCTCATGTGTTTACGGCTTTGATTGGATTTCTACCATTTAATTTTGATTTTAAGATTTACTGCAATCTTTTGATATATCCCCTCTCCATCAGTACTTTAACCTTTGTGTGCAGGATGATATCTAGTATTCCAAGATACTTATAATTTTCATCACTTGATATGATTTAATAAGATTACCATTTTTAATTCTATTCCATCTAGTTTTTGGATTTTGCCACAGTGGTTAGACAGAGCTGCACATTTGTAAATTCTGAATTTCACTTGAATATCTATCTTCACTAAGTATTTGCTCTGTGTTTAGCAATAATTCTATCTCAGCGAAACTTTTTGCATATAGTTTTAGGTCATCCACGTGTGACAGATGATTGTTTTTTCCTGCTTGTTCTGAAATATGGTAGCCCAGTCCAGTTATATTTAAAATTATTGACATTTGAATTAGTGAGATGTTAAACAGCAGAGGTGAAAATATTCCTCTTTTGATGCTAACTTCCCTAATTTCTTCACCGTAGGCCATTAAGACAGTTTCCCATTTTTCCATGTTTTTCTTGAGGAACTTCTGAATATTTTTTACTAATCCAAAACATTTTAGGCAGGTGTTAATCCAGCTATGTGGCAATGAGTCAAACACCTTTTTATAGTCTATCCAGGCCATGTTAAGATTTATTTTTTGCGTTCTTATCTTCATTTTATCAATAAGCAGCTGTTTTTTTAGTGTCTCGTGATTTTTTTAAACTTCCCTTTCTGTTCAGTTGGATATAGGGAGATTTCAATTTATATATTGATCTTGCAAGTACTCTATCATGTCTTCTTCTTGTTGTTGGTGGTGTTGTTGTTTACCATTTCACATCTGTGTCTCAAGTTCTGTTAAGTCAAATCTGCCACTGGCTAGACCAAGAGTTTATAAAATTTGTGCCAGAAGCCTTAGTTTTGCACGGGCTGTAACAATTACAGAAATAAAACCTTAAATAGCAAGGAGAAGATCAAGGAACTCAAATAAAAATTATTAAAATAAAATGGTACTGGCAACTTTTACTCACTCCTTTATCTTTCATAGCATGACTAGCCACTGCTCGAAAAGCCTAATGCAACCACTGGTAGAATATCATGTCTTTGTGTGTCATTTGCAGAATCCACAACCGAGATCTTGCCTCTGCCATGGACAAGTGCTGAGCTGAAAACTGCCCACATTTAAAAAATAAAATAAAAATGAAAGTTAAAAAAAAACCAGACAATAGAGTAAAGGAAGAGAGGGATCAGAACCTATGCTGAGATTTTTCATTGCACTTCTTCAAAAAAGTGGGCCAAAAGGTGTAAAACTGTTCACAAGGGAGTAGATGCTAAGGAAAGAGGGAGAATATCACTCATGCTGATGCCACAAGATCTCTGTGTGAGCGCTTAGCTTCCTCCAATGCACTTCCATGGATAATGCATTTCTATGTACACTTCCATGTACATAGAAGTGAGGAATAGAGCCACACCACATTGCCTCACCTTTTGTTTCTGATCATGGGGTTTTCTTGGCAAAGATACTGGAGTAGAATTGCTGGTTCCTACTCCAGGTGGATTGCGTTTAGTCGGAACTCTCCACTATGACCTGTCCGTCTTGGGTGGCCCTGCACGACATAGCCCATAGCTTCTCTGAGTTGCTCAAGCCCCTTCGCCACGACAAGGCAGCAATCCATGAAGATCATGGCCACTGGCCCCATCACGTCCTGGCAAATAGAAGGGGAAGATATGGAGGCAGTGACAGATTTTACTTTCCTGGGCTCCGTAATCACTGCAGATGGAGACAGCAGCCACGAAATTAAAAGACGCCTGCTTCTTGGGAGGAAAGCGATGACAAACCTTGATAGCATCTTAAAAAGCAGAGATATCACCTTGCCAACAAAAGTCCGAATAGTCAAAGCTATGGTTTTTCCATTCGCGATGTATGGAAGTGAGAGCTGGACCATAAAGAAAGCTGACCACCGAAGAACTGATGCCTTTGAATTGTGGTGCTGGAGGAGGCTCTTGAGAGTCCCCTGGACTGCAAGGAGAACAAACCTATCAATTCTAAAGGAAATCAACCCTGAGTGCTCACTGGAAGGACAGATCCTGAAGCTGAGGCTCCAATACTTTGGCCATCTCATGAGAAGAGAGGACTCCCTGGAAAAGACCTTAATGTTGGGAAAGTGTGAAGGCAAGAGGAGAAGGGGACGACAGAGGATGAGATCATTGGACAGTGTCACCGAAGCAACCAACATGAATCTGACTCAACTCCGGGAGGCAGTGGAAGACAGGAGGGCCTGGCGTGCTCTGGTCCATGGGGTCACGAAGAGTCGGACACGACTACACGACTAAACGAATGAACGAACATTGCCTCACCTAGCAATGTAAACTTTGTAACAGACTTCCAGCCTAGTCTACCATTTATACAAGCAAGATGGAAGTATAATACAAACCAGAACTTGGAGGAAATGGGTTGGAAATATTGACTTAAGGCAAGGCCAGATAGGGTGATAGTTCTGTGTCGATGAGGAAAAATTCCCATGTCCCTGCTTTTTAGGCCAGAATGCCATATTTTAATGATCTCCACAGCAGGTAGTTTTAGCAACATTTCTCCTTTATCCCCCACCCCACCCCCACATTTTCCTTCTCTGCCAATACCACGAGTAACTTCCACACCCTTTACTCTACCTTTTACACATCTTGTTCCCACTCACCCACTGCCTACTCTGGCACATATGTGTATATAAATGACAGTTTTTGGAGACATGGCTTCATCATGTATTTTAGTGTTATATTGTTAATTCAATGTCCTTTATATATATAAACAAATATATAGCATTGAAGAGGCTAAGCACTGTATTAAGGTATTGTAAAACCTTTTTTTTTTTACTGCAAACTGGAACAGTTTTGAGATTCATGACCGGAATGAATATTTTAGGTTTTGTTTTTACACTGGTAGGGTTTTGATAGAGAAGTCTTTGATAAATGGTAGAACAGGCATTCAATTAAAAAGAAATGGCTAAGAGGGGACTATCAGACGGTACAATAGTAAATCTAAGATGTGCTGGTTGTAGAGGACTAGCATTGGGCACAAGAGTGGCTCAAGGAGTGGGGGCTTCATAGCACTAACATAATTCTGATCTATAGCACATGGCACCACAATATGCCAGCAAAACTACGTGGTTGGCAACATATACTAAAATAATATATAAATGTAGGATTAGGGTGAAGTACCCAATTGTTCTTCCTTCAGAAATCCACAATTAGGCATAAGCCTCTTCTATTGGCAGAAATCTCCTCTGCAGGCAAGAGTCGTTTTCTACCGGCTGATCTCAGAAATCTACTGACAGGGTGATCGACTGGCACAACAGTTCTGCTGATAGAAGAGAAAAAACGGGGTGGAGATAGTATGGGGTGAGGATGAATTGCATTACATCAGATCTAAACCTCCAGCTGAGGGACACATAGTGGTAGAACAACCTCAAGTCTGGCCATGATTCTGTGGTGGCAAATGAGCGGTGATTTGTGGGCAGGGAAAATCCACCTCAAATCATTCATGTCTTCTCCTGGCTTACGTGTGATCGATGTGGTCCACACCAAGTTTTGGTGAACTCTCCCCCACAGTCAATCTGGGTGGGTATATGCCCTTTTGTCTTTCAGATTGTATCACTTACAACTTTCCTGCCACCCTTCAAGTAGGCCTGTCACCCACAGTTCATGATTTGGTCTCAAAGCTGCACTGATTGCCTGGATTCAGATCTATATGAGATTTTTTTTTTAATGGCGGAAGTGGGGGAAGAAAAGAGCAGGTATGGAAAACAAGTGAGGAGAATGAAGACCATAAGAAGCAGGTGATGGTGGCAGGTGAAGGTAAGGAGTCAGAGAATATGGTGCTTGAGGAGGGGAGTCACCCTGAAACCTTCCTGGATCATTATTTAATCATTTGACACACATGTGGCTGCCATTCAAATGCATGGGTCTTGCTTATTTTTTTAAGTCAGTGCTTCTGAGTCAGCAAGCCATTATCATTTGGGCTCCCTTTCCTCCCTACAAGAAGTACTGAGCAAGTGCTGATAGCCTACAACGCTGTTTGAAGATAGAAAATCAAAGCAAGTAAACATAAATTACTCCAGAAACAATAATCCCCCTTCTAGCTGAAGCTGTGACATGTTTCCTCCCTGAACCCTGCCTCTAGAAAATGCACTATTGTGGGCCTATATGGAAGCAGATTAGTCCCCAAACTCTGACTGCACTGTCTTTGCTCCATCGTAACCTCCTGGCATAGTTTGTATGTCATTAACCACTTTCCTCACTAGAAGAGCCAAAGGGATCAATAAAGCACACCCAAGGGTGCAAAGCTAGCCCCATGCCTGTAATTTAACAGGGCAGAGAAACACAATGGGGTCATCTGTGTCACAAACACTCATCAGTCATGATGTGGCTCTCCGCTGGCTGATTATTAGTACCTACTGGGGGAGGGGTAGATAAATTAATGTGGCTCTATCTGCCTCCATGTGGCAACTGAGTGCATGTCAGTACACCAGATTCCTATGCAGCAAAGAGGTGATTGTTGCATCAGGATGTGTGATAAATGTGTTTTGTTCTTTGATTAGAATTTCTCTTCATCATTTCAGGGGAAAATAGGTCTCTGCTAGAACCACAGGTTACCTCTGCTTCAACGTTGATAGGCGGGTATGGACATGACTGGAAACTTTAGTTATTTATTTATGAAAACTGTGTTTAGTCTGTTTAGTGCACATGTTTTCCATACTCTTTACTGACTTAGTTCCTCCATGGAAAAGAAAGCAATTTGGGGTTTGGCTTTCTAGATCTTTCAGTTCATTCAAAAGCCATCTCAATGCAACTTTGTGTGCTTTGTGGCTGTTACTGGAGAGGAGTCACCAACTAAGAACATTCGAGAGGCAGAAAATGTACAAAAATGCAGTCCTGGTGGTAATCATTGAGGATGTACAGGCATTCTGGGTTGGACCCTGAGGTCATGCAGTTGAACACCTTGAAAAAAGGCAATGTAATCTTTCAAGAAACAAACAATCTCCCTCACTAATGCCAGCAGTAGGCTCCCTGTTTATTATACTGTATTACCTAGAGATTTGATACCCAAGCATTTTGCTTATGATGATTCAGGTAGGTAATGTTGCAGTGCACAGGACGCTTACATTTTTCAACTATAAACCACAGAATTTTTAACCAACTTGGCCACTCCAAGTTTTGATTTTCAAATTAGGATTTAATAGTCCTGCCCAGGCAAAAAATAGATGAGAGAGAAATCAGTGTTACTTCTTACTGACTTTGCGGTGAAGCAGAAGCCAGCCTTGCTGATTTGCATCCCCTTTTGAACTTTCTGCTGAGTGAGGGCTCTTGACTTCTGCCCCCAAATCCTGCCCTTCAGCCATTGCTCCTTACTTTGAAGTAGGGATCATAATGTCAATATGAGGTGAAGATGTGAAGGAAATCTGGAAGAGGTGTTAAGGGACCAGAGGCTTAATCCACAAGCTCTTCAGATGGAAGGTTTGGCCTGCATGGTTGGGTCATGTCTCTATCTATTTAGATTTTTCCTGGGCTGTTCTGTCATTAAAATGATTTACGATCAGCCGTTGCCCTGGCGACCTCACTGGATTTCATTAGAAGCACTGTGGCTGGCTGATGCTAAATTTAGATTCAGCCAAAGGAAGAAAATGAAAGTTCTGGTTTGAACATGCAGAAGTGTTGTGTGTGGGGGGGAATTAATTGTTTTGTTACTGTATGCCATAATAAGATTTTTCTAATAGCACACAAATAATACAGCCACTGAAAAAGGTTCCTCTATTCCACTGAACAGAGCAGGCAGGATTGCTTTGCAAGAGTTTAGAAAATGGATTTGATTCTAAGTGAGATATGAGTGTTATAAAAGGGTGGAAGTGGGAAACAAAGAGTCAAATAGAAAAGCACACGTTTATCTTTATTTTTTTATAAAATCACAACTCTGCCTAAAAGCGACATCCAGAATATAAGCAGGTATATTTTTCTTAATTGAAACACTTTGGGTATATTTAGCTGTCTCTGTGGGCACGGCAACATGGCTCTTTTGGTGCGGGCTGATGCAGTCTAAAGAGGGTCGCTTGTGATCAAGAGGAGGAGTGATATGCTGTTTGATGTGATCCTCATGTCTGTAGTGAAAGGAATGACCAAAAGCACCTTCTAGGAAGGAGAAAACTTCTTGGCTTGTTCCTAGGTGAGATAAAAAAAGGAACAACCATGGAGTGTGTTCCAGAGAAATTAGTTAATTCTGTTAGCAGAAGGTATCAGATATAATCAGACGTCTGCCCTGCTACAAAGTGTAATCTTCTCTTTTCCCACCTTTTATATTGTTCTGGTCATTGGGGCGGGACTCTATATTTTTTAAGCTGATTGTATACTTTTTTCTCTGTGACCACTTATGGTGACTTCCCCAATTCCACAAGAAGCAAATTTGATATGATACACTAGGTAATTTTGTTATTAGTCCTGTCTATGTGTTTGCCCGTACTTGTGGGGAAATTCCATTCTGAGTCCTCATTTTGGTCAGTTTCTATATTAAACCTTTGGTTCTACTTACAAGAAGAAGCACGCAAAGAGTCATGTTCACATTTCCTAAGGCAAATGGGAAGCTATTTTAAAGTAATAAACCACAAGCATGACCAGAGCAATCTGACAAGTTTAGGTCTTCCCAGAAATGGGATCGGATCAAGATTTTCTCCTGACATATCCAAATGGCATATTGACCTCAAGTGGCCTTCCAGCTCCTGCTGTCAATTGAATACTTCCCCTGCTCTTCTACAGATGGGGCAGGGGTAGTGAAAGTATTATTTTTGCCTGTGCTAGACGAAAAACACTGAATCACTTTTTAATTTTTTTGCCTTGTGTGTAGTGCCAATCAAAATTGCCTGCAGCCACAGTTTTGATTGGCACTTCACACAAAGGCAAATAATTCTTTTAAATTTAATCTAAACAATTCAGTGCAACAATGATGGACTAGCAGAGGCACAAAAATATAACAATTTCACTTTCCCTTCCCATCCACTGAGGAGGAGAGGAAGTGTTCAATTCACTAATATCTTGAAGTGACTCATTTATTAAGCCACTTCATTATATTGGACATTGACACTGGAAGGAACTTTAACAGGTGCAAGGCTCAATTTTACTCAGTTCCCAGTGATCTCACATGCTGGGAATGAACTAAATTACAGCACACCAACCTGCATGAAAACGTTGAAGCCTCTGATGTGGGCTCAAAAAAGTGTGGGCTGGGATGTCCTGGGAGCAAATTGAGGCAAATTGGTCTGCTCTAGCAATTATGTTGTGTGGTTGCCAAAAAAAAAGAGCAAACCAATCTCCCCCTGCAATACACCAAACAGTGGGGCAAATGCCCTTCTCAACAAGCCATCTAATACCAAACGTTTTGGCAGGGAACAGTGTTTTCTGTGTGATGTTAAGGACTCCCAAGTGTCTGGACCTGCAGCATTCCCAACACATCAGCTCAGTTCTTTCAGCTCTCTTGACTGGCTGCCCTTCTTCTGATCTTTTTCTTCACAACCACTAAGGGCTGCTTGATGGCAGGTGAAGCAGGTGAAAATAAAGAAATAATTTAGGTCTGACCAAGTTTTTGCCCACCTGTCCTTGTTGGACAATGACCTAAGACAATGATGCAAGAGAATGAGATGGGCAAAATGAAATTCCTATACTATCTCCTACACCAGTGGTTCTTAACCTTGGGTTATTCAGGTGTTTTTGGACTGCAACTCCCAGAAGCCTTCACCACCAGCTGTGCTGGCCAGGGTTTCTGGGAGTTGCAGTTCAAAAACACCTGAGTAACCCAAGGTTAAGAACCACTGTCCTACACAAATGCTGTGTGCAGCAAACATTCAAAGTCCTTTGCACCGGGCCGTTGAACCCTATCACTAGGTGGGAGTGGCAGAGACAGGTGTCACCAGAACCAAGAAAATGATCTCTTTCAAAATAAGCTGTCCTGAGATTTGTCTCCCCAGCTGGAGACCTGGGGAAGTGTAGAAATCCCACAAGTCTTCAGCCACTGCCCTGAGATCTGGCAACCCAAAATATAACCTACTTATTACATTGAGTCAGGGAACTTGAAACCAGGCTGATATCAGACCAAACTATTACCATGCACAGGTCAGCAGAGGCTAGCTGGCACGGTACGGTGTGGGGAAAAGTGAATTATTTTTGCCCAGAGACTGGATTCAACTTCAAAGATGATCACAGGGGTCACATTGCAGTGCTGGGTGAGATAACAGGGTAGATATCAGAATACTTTAGTTTAAAGTTAATTGTTAGGAGATGTATGCAGATTTATTTATTTATATATTGACGTATTCATTTTATTTCTGTGCTACCTTTCTCCCATAAAGATGGCTCACAATAAATAAACAAATATACAATAAGAAAAATTAAAGATGCAATAATTTTAAAAATGTTAATAGAAAATATTAAAAGAACCTTTTAAAGCATGCTTAAAAAATGATAAGCATGATCTCAGGGAGAGCCCAATGTGGTTGTTAAGAGCCTTTTCAAAAAGAAATGTCTTTACTGGATGCCGGAATAAAAAGACAGCCAAGCCTCCCAAGGGTTTCACAACCCTCTGGGAACAGCCACAGAGAACGCTCTTTCTCATGTCTCCATGGAACATGGTAGTTTAGAATGGGAGATTATGAAAGCACCAGAAGGAGACATGGAGCTCTGGAAAGCTCAGACAGCTAGATGGAGCATCTAGAAATATTGGATTCCCCCCCAAAAAAAAAGATGTTTGAGGTTTCCCACCCCTGCTGTAGTGATTAGAACATGTGACTAGCACTGGGAAGACTGGAGTTCAAATCCCTCCTCAGCTATAAAACTCCCTAGCTAACTCAATGTACCTAAAGTCCACAACAGACACAAAGCCAAGATGTATATTGACCACAGGGAGTCTAAGGGCTTGTCTACATGGCTGAGCTGGAGTTGGCTAAAAAGAGTTGCTAGGAGGTCCAGTCTGCCATTTGGTGCAATCTTCACATCCAAATGGCATATGAATCTCAAGTAACTATTTTTTGGTCTGCACCAGCCCACTGTCAATGTGCCAGTATCCTGAAGTGGCTTAAGAAGAGAGCCACTTCAGGATACTGGCAAATTAAATGCTTCCTTGGCTCTGTGGAGGGGCCAAGGAAATGGGAAAACCAATTAAGTGTATTAGGTATGTGTATTACAAGTTAGTTATGTATATTAGGTATGCATATGCCCAGTAGACATACCTAATACACTTCTCTTAAATGTCCAGCGAGAGCCTCCTGGCAGCCTAATACATATACTGTACCTAATACACTTTTAGATTCTCAAGAGCCTGTCCACAGTCAAAAACTGGGTGGTGCATTTGCCTGCAGGCAGTTTTTTAACCAGCCCTTTATAATAAGGCAAAGAAAGGGTTGTTTTAATATGTGATGCAGTGCGTTTTCAGCATCCTAATGGATTCTGGAAAAAAATGTTTCACTTCCTCTGCTTCTCTGCTGAACAGAGAAAGTTTTTAATTAGCCAATATCCTAAAGAGTTCTCTTATCATGTCAGTTCATGCTATTGGCAAATCAAAAGAAAAGGGCTTTTCATTCCCAGCAATCACACACACTGGAAGCAATCCAAACCAGAGCAATCCTACCCATATCAGAAAAAAAAATAGAAGCCCCTTGACAGGGGCCAGAAAGGTGCAGGTAGGAACACTCTGAGGGTGGGCTGGTTTGCTTCTCCAAAGATATCATCTGATCACTATCTTCAGCATGGAAGCAGATGTCCCTGCAGCAGTCCAAACAGCAGACTAATCTCCTGTGCCAGGCAGCCCCTCTATGCCGCAGAGGATCTGGAAGGATCCATAAAGGTGCCAGAGTACACAGAAGTGACTGCGTAGGATGCGGTGAGGCATCTCACGTTAGCTCTTCTTTGAGTCAACTCCAGCCCAGGCATGTACATACTGCAGACGACAACACTCAACTTTGTAGCTTAGCGCTGTGTACATAACTCATCCATGGGGAAAGCTGCCTTCTGGTTGCAGCCTAATTTGCTTTGATAGTGGAACGTGGGGGTGGGGAAGAGGTTCAGCTCTCCAGTTGCAGCATCCAAATGTGATTTACCTTTCTGGAATCCCACAGAGATGCCATTTCCCATCTGCTCAGGCACTGGGAGCCAGAGGCAGCTCTGAGCATCTGCATATCACGGTGTGCCGTTGCTGGCAGATAAACAGCAAACCATCACTTTGTCTCTTCATCTCCATCTGCAGCGCCTGACCTTGTTGTCTGTTCTGCATGTCAAACATGCAAACCTTGCACAAACAAATTTCCCTTTTGTGTCATGGGAAATAATCAAATTATCAATAGTACCAGAAAGCTCTTGTGGTGGCTTACAAGGAGAAATCCAGTCACTGCTAACAGAAGAGAGACAGTCACATTAAGGACACTTCACAGTGGAGTCAACCAGAGAAGGTCAAATCCTGTCCATAGAACACTCAATATCTGGATGCCAATGGAGTTCCCGAGACTTCTGTATCTTTATATAAACTGCAATTCTCTAGTACAGAAGTTGTTTTCATTTTAACTTTTCTTCTCAGAACAGAAGATCACTTTAATGTAGTCAGATTCTTTTTGACTACTTGAGATTTATGGCGTCCTAGAGCTGAGTGGCGCATTGTAAGTGAATCACCTGTTCAAGACGTTATTAAGTGGGCCCTCTCCTACATAAAAGGAGTATGAGGATGCAAAAATCATTCTGAATTTCCCATCCTCGGGGGAATGGGGAAAAAGTTAAGCAGTTTTTAAAAGGGTGCAAAAGCAACCGTATAGGAAGCAACATTAAATCAACCAACAGAACAAAAAAAACTGCACCACCAGCATTCTGACATCTGAAGTCATCTTTCTCACTCTGAATGCCTGTTAGAAACTCAGCAAGCAAACTCGGCCTCCAATTCGAACTGCTGTTATTCAGCACCAGGGCATAACTCAACAGGACAGAACTGATTTAAACGGCAGATGGACAGATGGGTGCAATGCAGATCCTTGAAACAGCTATGTAAACATTATTACCTGGAAGTGACATATTGCTGTTAATAACTAAATGGGCTATACAAATGCATTAAAGGGGCATTTTGCATAACAATGCAAATAAACGTGGCTGGTTATGTCTGAAGAGTAATGCATTTCATCCCTGCTCCACCAAAAGAGATACAGGTAAATTATTACAGACTGGCCACCACAGTTGGTATGCTTGTTTTACTCATTCTAGAAGTACAGTTGCTAAGTTCAGTAGTTAAAATATGTCTGATACAAAGGGTACTGCCAGATGAGGCTTTTGTCATGTTGTTGGTTTGCTTTGTTCTTGAAACTTTATGGGAAAGGGTCCAGTCTTGACAATGTTGTCCTTCCGCTGATAGGCTTTCCCTATGTTTTCTCACCGCTTTCCCACTTCTCTGTATTTTGTTACTGCGCACCTCAGTGAAATCACAAGGACTCAGCCCTGTGATGCCATAGGGGCCTGTCTGCTGGTCTCAACCTGTAGCCCTAGCATTTCAGAGAATGAGATGCTACTCACCTGGCCCATAGAAGAGAAAAAGAAAGCAGGCTGTCTGCCACTACTGATGCTGCCGCAGTGGACAAGACCACTTGAAAGAATGCATTTAAATTAGCTCTTAAATGAAGTGAAAATTGGGGTGGGGAAAGCAGTGTCAGGTGTTGGCTGTGTAAATTGCCAGCTGCATTTTACAGAACAGGGAAAATTACGCTGCAAACACAAGGGTCTCTAACAATTGCTGGAGTAACTTCCCTAAACTAAAAGAACACAGAATCTGCAGCAACCTACACCGTTCTGACAAATATCTAACCCACCTTCATGCACAGAACTTCTGTAACCCAATTATGTAACAACATTTGAAACAACACTTCTGAACGGGTATATCTACACTGACTCCCTCCCCCTCTTGAGGACTGGTCGGTCCTTCCCATTAGCCATAATCCCAAAGTAGATTCTTCACCCACAAGCAGAAAGAATAATGTGGCACCTTTAAGACGAACACATTGATGATAGCCTGAGCTTTCATGGACACCAAGCCTACTCCCTCAGAAGCAGGATTATGTTTTATGCATAAGGGTTAAGGTCTAGAGATGAAATGAAAACTATTCCCTCTGATGTCAGCATTGGAGACATGGAGCTTAGAGAAGGCAGGCAGTTGTATGAGAACAAAAGAGAAGAGAATCAAGAAGGGGGGGGGGGGGAAACAAGAAACACCTAGTCAAATGTATAGAATAGCCCAAAGAAAGTTGATTAAAAACAGATGGTGAGCAGAACAAGCTTCAAACGTCAAAACATGAATGAAATGAAATTAGCAGAACCAAACAATAATACAGCTGCATCTGAATCCAGTCACTTCCCGCTGGAAATTTGAGGCTCTCTATACTGGGCAGGGAACTCCAAGCACAATTCAGAGGAAGTAAAATGTGAACAAAAATTTGCAGTTTCAAGGAGGGGGGGACGGATGTCATGTGGGTGGTAGGGTTCTTCCTCTACCACCTTTCTTTCTTCCTCACACCCCTTTTTTCACACAAGGCTTCTAATCTCAATGACTTCAGTCACAAGAGGCAGCCAAAGAAGCGCTGCTAAGATGGTACCAGGCATGCATACTGCACCCCAGTCTTTATTTTGCCAGATAGGTGATAGGACGTGGCCCAGCATGCTAAATATGATCTTCAAGCCATGCTATAAACACCTGCACTCAAGATCTTCCCAAGATCCATCTCTGTCACAGGCTCGCCTGCTTTGAGAGAGGCCTGGGTGTGATAGCCACTTTGATTGCATTTAAGCAACTTGAAAACACTGTCGGCAGCCAACACCCTGGTGACCTTTCAAGCGCTGAGTGGCAATGCCTGCTGGGTTATTATCAAGATTAAGCTAACCCACTGGGTGTGCATCAGTTCAGCAGTGGCCTAGGCACTCCACTGTGGCTTTGCACCGATAACAGTTTTGATTTTCTTGGTTGCATCTGCAGCCTCAGGAGAGAGATGGCTGTGCATATGTAGGCCTTAAGTCAGCACTGCACAGTTGGGCTTGAAGGAAAGCTGCAGAGTATTGCCTGCACACTTCCTGTAGCACTAAGGAGAAAACTTTCCCACCTCAGACAGAGACCACAGACAGAGATAACACCAGAGTAATTATAGAAGGAACTAAAAACAATACCTCTTGTTTAAAAAAACAAAACGAAAACAAAGCAGGTAGGCACAGGAAATGAGAGGCTATTTATTGAAACAAAGGCAGTTATTTCTGTCAGGCAGCTAGGCCTAGTTTTATGTAACAGCCACATCAAATATTATTTCTCAGCCAGGCTGCTTGGAAGTTGTTACAGGCCAGATACTGAAGTGATGCCAGTAACCATGAAACGTAATAGTTTTAGGTCACCAGCTCCTACTGTTGGGGGGGAGGCAGGGGGCGATACCTACTGACTCCAGTACTACCTTGTTTTACATAATGTGAATATTTGCTTTGTACGTTATAGTACTTTACACCACTGGTTCTTAACCTTGGGTTACTCGGGAGTTTTGGACTGCAACTCCCAGAAGCCTTCACCACCAACTGTGCTGGCTGGGGTTTCTGGGAGTTGCAGTTCAAAAACATCCGAGTAACAAAGGTTAAGAACCATTGCTTTACACTATTTCCTTCCACTGGTTGTTCAGACCTTCACAGCATGACACTTCTGGGTGCTTTATTCAGGAGGCTAGTTATCAGAATATGGTTGAGCAAGAACTGGTCTATGAATGTTGTTGCTGCAGAACAAACACTGTTTGTAACTGATGCTACTAACTCTAAATTACTGCTGTCAGCCAACCAGTTAAGTCAACATATGCATGAAACGCATACATCAGACAACAAATTCTCCAATCCTGCTGTTTTCCAGCTCCTTTATAGCTACACAGATGCAAAATGAAGTCGAAAGTATCCCAGATGTTGTACTCAATTGTAAGTTTTTACTCAGGTAACTTGTCCCTTTACACTATTCACAGTAACCCACCCCTTTTCCTCCAAAGCAACATCTTCTTACCTTCTTTCATAAGGGTTGTCTAGGTTTCAGACATCGTTTCCCCAGCAAACAGATTTTCTGTTCTATTCAGATATTGTACGGTATGAATGTCTGAATGGAGATGGAGACAGCGGGACTATTCAGCCATATATTTGTGTGTGCTCCACTACTGTTTAAGAGTGCAGGGTCTGATTATTCAGGGTTATTATGCTGAATAATCTGACTACTTGTCCATCTACTCCAGAATTATCCATTCTAAGTGGCGAGATCTCAAATAGAAAGACGTCTAAGATCTCAAGCAGAAAGAATTTTCACATCACCTTTTAGTCCCTAATTGTTCTCGCTGACAAGGACTGATTCTTTAGAATTCTGGCTTGTTGCAAAGTCTAGCTACATCCGATGTTTGTGTTTCTAAAAAGGGGAGTGTTTTCTGCAATTTTCATGCACACTTAATTTTCCCATAAAGTACTGTATACTGTATATGCAACTTGTGACTTGCATTATTTCTGAAAGTTTTCTTTTCGATGCACTGCCTGTTCCATATGTGTTCTGAATTATTTGCCATGCATTTACTCATTCCCCTTAGCTGGGACTAGTCTCAGCCTCGCTGTTTCTCTTCTGAAAAATGGGCACGTTCTTTCTAGAACGGTATTTACATGTTACATTCCTTAATCATATACAGTACTATATATATGGACTTGACCTGAATATGTGACTTACAGCTCAATCAGATGGGCATGTGTCCTGCTGTTTGGTGCACTGCGGGGGCAGATTAGTTTGCTCCTTTTTCTGGCAGTCAAGCAACCTGATTGCTAGAGTGGATCAATTTCTCCCTTGAGTGTCCATTCTCCATCTTCTACTGGGGAAGTCTACTTTTTTGATGTGGATAGGTCTGCTCTAGTTTAATCCATTCCCAATGTGTGCAATCACTGGGAAAGGATCAAAGTTGAGCCTTGCAGCTATCAAAGCTGCCAAGACTCCTCCCTCTGTCAATTTCCAGTGTTGTGAAGTAGCTTATAAGAGAGCCACTTCAGGATATCTGCAAATTGAACAATTCCCTTGCTCCTCTGCAGAGGGGCAGGGGAAGTGAAATTACTTCTTTTGCCTATTGTAGACCATCACTAATGTGCTGAATCACTCAGATTAAATTTTTAAAAGTATTTTCTTAGCCTTTGTCTGAAATGCCAGTCAAAACGGTGGTTGCAGCAGCTTCTCGATCAGCGTTGCACACAAGGAACTGAAAATATTTTTTAAAATCTAATCTAAATTTAAGCTACTTCACAATACTGGAAGTCACATGGTATTCCCCATATACCTATATGCTTGGCCTTGAATGTGTGGACAGTTTTCATACTGCCCTTTGCTCCTAGAGCCAGAAGAAACTCTTCATCTCACCAGCCTTGTTCAGGCGGTGGAATATTTTATTATGTGAGCTAGGAACCCTAAGTATGACTTACCATGACAGCCAAAATTAATGAGACACCTTCCTTTTTCATTGGGGTAATTTAACTGGTCATTGTAGATGAGGCATCCCTGATATCCCTGCATTGCTACATCTGTTGAATGTTTTCTTAGAAAAAATTGTTGCAGAAAGCCTGGAACAAATTTTCCACAGGAAGAAAAGCTCCACAGTGGTCTGTTAGCACGGCTCATATACACATCTAGTCACTTGTAACTAGCTGTTCAGGCTGTGCTCTGAAGAAGCCCTTGACTCTTGAGCTTTCCTGGTGAGAAGTGCAGCTCTGTATTTGAGGAAAAACTGTACATTTTGTAGCAAAAAATTCACCTCCCTCTAAGGAGAAATTCGACTTAACTTAATGCTAACAATAGTTTATTCCCTGTCTTTTTCAAAAGCCAAATTCTACCTCTGTTTTGAAAGAGACACCCCATGGTTTGGCCTGGATCTGTGCTTTTTTCTCTCTCTCTGTGAGAGGATAGTGAGCAAGACTTTGAAGATTAGAGGACACAGGTTCATAGAGCACTCTCCACGTGACACAAAAGAAAGAAACCCACATCAGGAGACACATGAACAGCCTGGCTTCCTCCCCATCCCCTCCCTTTGCCCACAGCAGGTACCGTGAAGTCTCAGGGCAGGGACACAAAAGAACTGCCTGTATATGGTCGGATGAGGAGGAACATACCGATGGGGATCGACCATCATCTAGCCTTTATCCCTCTGGTGTTAGTGGTGATGTTGGGTGAGTACTCTTAGTAGGCCCTTCTGTCCATGCAAGGCGTCGATCAGATCTCAGCAGAGCGCAAACTCAGTGAGATGCCGTCCAGAAGCCATTTCTTCTCAGCTTTAGTCCCTGCCTCCCATCGCTCCTCAGTCCTAGAATATGTAGATTTCTCGCACCCTGTTGTTGTCAGGATGGTTGAGCTGACTGAGGTGAGCAGCACTTTGAGAACTTAAGGAAAACCCAATAGGAATACTGAGTGTTATTATGCTGCTCCCGTGTTTCTGGAGTGTGCTCAGACATGGTAGTCTTCCAAGGGCCATTTGGTACGGTAGTCCCCACAGGAACAGAGCTTCATCTGGCAAGAAGCTTTGGTGGGTTGTGCGAAGTCTTATCTAAGTGGCCATGCTCCCACAGGCCTTCCCTCATGGACTGATGTCTTCAGAGCAGGTTTTGTTACCTGATCATTTGTTAATGGGACTATGGCTGAGGGCAGCTAACTCTTGGGTTTTTGCAAGGGGTGGGGTGTCCCTCTCTAAGACACACCCTCCCTGGAAAAATGCTGTTGGGAAATTCCCTTGTACATTTCTGAAGAAGACAAGCTGTTTGTCTTTTAGGAAGGTTTCTGGGTAAGCTAGAAAACAAAACAAACTGGTTCGGCGAACAAACCCCCTAGTGCTACTTTTTCTTTATTTTTGCTGACATCAGTTTTAAACTTTCTTTTTTGTTGCCAATACTCTATAAGCTGCTTGTTATTTTATGTAATATGTCACTGCAATAACCTCCTTGGTTAACTTTCTTGTGGGGGGGGAATGTAAGAGATAACACTTTTCAGGGTACTACAAACCAACATAATTCCCTTCTGATCTTGCTTGCTTTTCTGGCACTAGCCAGTGTCGTCAGCAATTAGTCAAATTCCCAGCATGAATGTGTAGCATCTTTCTAGGCCAGTAAAAAAATGTGCCCCCTATGTATAACTCAGGATTTCTTTATTTCATAACACTGCCTATTTCACTGTTTGGACTTGGCAAAAACAAGTTCATGACTTAAAATAGTATCAAAGAGTCATTCTAGTCCAGTAAGAGAAAGCCGCATGTGAGAGCAGCGTAGGCAAGTCAGGAGAATGCTAAAGATGTAGCCACATTGGGACCAAGAACTATCATGATACCTGAATTACCAGCTGGAGCAGAGAGTTGAGGATGAACATTTCCCCGTTGTTTGGACCAAGAAAGAGCTTGTTCTGCACGGCAGCCGTATCTAATATTCCCCTGTTATCTGGCTAATCTACTGTGCTTGGCCACTGTCCTATGTGTTCACCTTCCAGTTTTTATTTTAATTTAAACCAGGAGGCTGTGAATTTTTGTGTGTAAGATGCTGGCAGTGCTCGCTGAACCTCTACGTTATTTCAGTGCAGAACAGTGGCACTAACAGGGTATAGTAATTATAGGAGGAGTGTTACCTGAATGTTGAAGAGGGAGGCTGCATCTGGCAAACCAAGATAAGGAAATGAAAAGTTAGTTCACCTTGACATGTTCAAAGTGGGTGGGAACAGAGTATTCAAAGCATGTCAGTTTTGGGGGTGGGCAGGTGGAAGGATTTAAAATGTGTTCAGCATACTAATACCACAGAACTCTAAATTACTATGTATTTATTAATCTACAAGCATTTTACCCCACCATTCCCTGCCAACATGTGGCTCAAGATAGTTTACATCATGTGATAAAGACCCTAAATAAGGCTTTCAAGTCAAGTGAGATGTTTGAGGAGTGGGTTTACCATTTCTACACCCCATTGAGCTTGGATGACTGGGCAGGGATTTGAACCCTGGTCTCCAGGGCCCTAATCCCTCACTCCATCCACTACACCACAATAGATAACTTACAACATTTACATTACTACCTGTTTGTTTATTTATATAATTCTGCCATAGCTTACAACTGGCAAAATGGGTTTCCTACGTTTATTTGGCTTTTAGCAATATTAGCCCCTTACTGTAAGAGGGAGTGTTGAAACCCTTCTCCCAGTTCAAATGCTGCTCTTACATAGATACCTGTAATCCAGAATTCATGTACCAGCTTAAAAAATGAGCAAAATAATAATAATGAAAACATCAAAACCGGGTGCTGCTGAAAGTCCATTTCCTGTTCCATTTGTGTGGATAGCTGTGGGGCAACATCTCATTTTATGGCAAAAACACTGCTCCTGGATGCTTCCAGTTGTGAAAAATGACTTTTTTTTCCATATGGGGTAGGGAGCCCTCAAGGACCACAAAAATTGCCTTAAAGGGCTACATCCAGCCCCAGGCTGAGCTTTGACAACTGCTGCTGTAATCTGACCACTTGTAGCTATTAAGCGCAACTTTCAGGGAAGGTAAAATTTGGTTGGGAAGAATGTGGCAAGGGGAAAGATTCAGATGCCAATGGGAGTGTTTCTTCCATAGCAAATACCAAATACAGTATACTACTGGTCTGATTAAACACTGACCCCTCTGTGGCTAATTTAAAGCTAACAGACAAACAGAACCCCAAAGAAGTCAACAGGGGATCCAGTCATGCCTGTTTTGGCTCTCAGCTAGGAAACCTTGCTTTTCCAGGGAAGTCATTGGATATGGCCATGGGTACGATCAGATGTCACAATATACTGTACTTAGATTCTTGAGGCCTGATAAAATGAATCTTAGGACTGGTTTAATCTTGCATGAGTAGAATCTTGAATGGTACAGATTGTCCTCCCTTCCAAACATGGTTGGACACCTGTTGGGTGTCTAGATTTGGGTAAGGCTGCAGACCTATATGGGGCCCATGAGCTTCATTCATGAAGCAATTTACAAGAGAGATATGTACATGTTCCTATGTTTACACCTGTATGAAAGGGGTACCTGTAGAATATATGGGCTTCCACATCTGTTTATTGCTTGCATAAAATATTGTTAGCAGGTAAAGTCCTCGTTTTTTCTTCACACGGTGAAATGGTTACTTGGATAGCTGTGTGTCCTTTTTATTGTATAAGATGATCAAAAAGGAAGTCAGCTAAAAGAGGTAGAGGTGTACAGTAATTGTTTTGCATGCTTAATTGTCATGTCTGACAGGGAAAGAAAATTCCCTAGGTACAAATCAGGACAGCTTCACTGAAGTGAGCAGGAATCTAACTTGAGCCTTTGACTTATACCGTTAATTATTCTTCCCCCTCTTCTCCGTCTGATTTCCTCTTAGGCAAATGACTTTTCAGAGAGTAGCGGCAAGAAAGAATAGCAGTTGACGAGGTAGTCATAAAAAGTAATCAAAAGTAAAGACTATTAGTTTTATTCATTAATGTTGTATCCTTTATTTGAATTATAGAGCAGGAAAGATAAAGCACAATTTTCATCTGCAAGAAATGTTTCCTGTATGCTTTCCATTGGAATGAATGGACATTCCTTCCTTTTGCACTTTTCTTATTAATTTCAGCAGAGCCTTCCCAGTGAATAATGTGTCTAATAATATGGATGTAAAATAGGGCACTTTTCTAAGTGATGGATAAAATGGCTCTGGATTAAATCAAATTTGCAGTGCCTATTACTTACACCAGCCAGAATTCCTTTTTTGTTTTTGCTCTAAAAAGATGTCTCTTCCACATTTACAATAATCAGACATTCATACTGCCTTCTCAGCCACACAAGACACTGTTCCAAGACCTTCATACAGAACACGTTACCATAGTCTCTCGAGACTGAAGGATACCTACAACTGCACTCAAGACAGTTATATTCGGAAATAATCATACAATGGCTGGAATACATCAATTGTATGACAAATACTTCTTCTCTACATTCTGATATAGGGCCAAACATTGTTCATGTGTCACAGGTAAGAGAAGCGAGAGAGGGATTTTTAATGTAAATTCTCATTTTGGCCTCTCTGAGTTTTATCTTTGCATCCATTGTGATCTTCATGAAAGCAAAATCTCCTGTGTTTTGTAATTAACAATAGCGTGTTGTGGAGATAATGGTTTTCAATTTCAATTAAAGTGCAGTCCAGTGGAGTAGGGGATGATTAGATATGGGAGATGTGTGATTCCACTACTTGTATCCTTATCTAATATATTGTGGTCATTTTATTGTTTGTCTATTTAAAATATTTTTACCCCACCTTTCTCCTTAAAAAGGACCCAAGGAAGATTAAAACGATAAAAGACGATATTTAAAAGCTAAAAACAGTTAGTTATAAAAATATGGGAAAAAACAGAATTAAATCAAATTATATTTTAAATGTCAGAATAAAAATAGCATTAGAACAGATTTTAAAAACAACATAAATACAAACCATTCCATTTTAAACCCCCTCTTAGACAGCCAGTCATTAATACCAGCCTGAACAGAAAGGTCTTCATCTCCTTCCAGAAGGACAGTGAAGATAAGATCAGCCTGACCTCCTGTGGGAGGGAGTTCCAGAGTCTGGGATCAGCAACAGAGA
The DNA here is from genome assembly GCF_051106095.1 of Pogona vitticeps. Classification (NCBI taxonomy): domain Eukaryota; kingdom Metazoa; phylum Chordata; class Lepidosauria; order Squamata; family Agamidae; genus Pogona; species Pogona vitticeps. The sequence goes on from NC_135783.1 coordinate 247,746,604, forward strand.
AGTCCCATGTCCCCCACCCCAAATGCACCTATGAGAGTGGTGGGACCAAGAGAAAGCCTTCTCCTGATGATCTTAATATCCAAGCAGGCTCATAAAGGGAGAAGTGGTCCTTGGGATAGCTTGGATCGAAGCCGCTTAGGGATTTATAGGTTAAAACCAACACTTTGAATTGTGTTTGGAAATGGATCAGCAGCCAGTGGGGTTGCTGTAACAGAGGGGAGTTATGTGATTCCTGTAACCAGCCCCAGTTAGCAATTTGGTTGCAGCGTTTTTCAACCCGTTGAGGTTTCCGAACGCTTTCCAAAAGCAAGCCCACATAAAATGGTGCTTACAAATCCTGTCTCACAGAGACAGTCCAGAAGGATTTCATGGCTGATGGTATCGAAAGCTGCTGAGAGGTCCAAGAGAACCAACAAGTACACACTCCCAGTGTCCAATTTCCGGTGTAGGTCATCCACCAAGGTGACGAAACCAGTCCCCACCCCACAACCAGGTCCGAAACCAGAGAGAAATGGATCTAGATAATCTGTCTCATCCAGAAACCCCCAGAGCTGAGAAGCCATGACCTCCTCCAGCACTTTGCTCAAAGAAGGAATATTAACGACTGGCCAGTAATGATCCAGTACTGCAGGATCCAAGGAGGGCTTTTTCAACAATAGTCTTTCTACTGCCTCCTTTATGCATGCTGGGAGGCATTCACCACCCCATCTATCCACTTGACCAGTCCCTCTCTGGCAGCTTTTACATGCCAGGAAGGCAGAGGTCCAGCAGATATGTGGTAGCCTTTACTTCTCTAAGGGTCCAGTCCATATCATCAGGCTTCAAAAACTGAAACCTCTCTATCTACACAAGAAAAGTAGGGGTCATTGTTACATTCACAGGATGTGTATCAACTGCAGCATCCAGGTCAGAACGGATTCAAGTGATTTTGCCCGCAAAGTGCCATACAAATACTTCCCAGCAAACTCCAGTGTGGTCTGAATTCTCTTCCTGCCAGCCATGATGTAAGAGACCCTTGACCACTCAAAAGATCTCTGTCGGACAACTCTGTGCAGACGCAATGGTAGCAGAGAAGAATGACTTCTTCGCTGGTACCACTGGCATGGAAATCCATCTGGTGTCTAATATTGACCTTAATTACTGCTTGAAAAGTCTTTGCATGGTCTTTGGGCCAAAGCAGCAAATTGCTTGATATTCTAGGCTATTCCTATTCCCAGTTAATCACAGCTATGTTTTGCCTAACTAGAAAAAGTGACCGAAAAACTTCTTTTTTTTCTCCCTAGAGGAAGTGGCACTGAGAAAACTAATTTTCCCTTTCATTATTCTCTTTGTGCCCTGGCTGGAATGCCATGTTACAACCAGACAATATTTTCAGGATACATTTATAAATCTGCACCTCACAGGGACAGTTGTGAAACAGTGCCTCCTACTTAAAAGCTAAATACATGTATAGAAATATTTAAAAATTAAACAAAGGCTCTATTTAAAATGATAAATAAAATGAAACACATTTGATGTTAAAACACTAAAAACACATTTGAAAGTGACAAGGCACCACAATCTATTTTTAAAAAATCTTTTCAGAGAAGGCCTTCTTCTCTGTCCCCATCAAACGCACCTGTGAGGGTGGTGAGACCTCTCCTGATGATCTTATCTCCCAGGCAGGCTCATAACGTTTTATTTACAGGTGGGTCATGGTTTGTATAAGAGGTTACCATGACCTGTTGGGAATATAATACTATTGATCAGCATCTATCTGTAAAAGTCACCGGGACCAAAAGCTTCATCTGAGATTCGATTGATTTGTATGTTGTTGTGTAGGGACAGAATCCAAAACACTTTGCAGAGGGTCCTCTCCTCTGCAGTCTCTCATTTTCCTTGAAAATTTGTGATGAAAATGGGGAGATCCTCCTGAGCGCTGTATAATGTGGTGTAAGGAGTGGAATACAGCTATATGTATGAAAGTAGAACCGAGACCCTCTTCCATGTGTGCAAATTGCTTTTTGCTTTTGACCAAGGCTCTTTCAGATCCTAGCTTGACTGAACAAAGGCGTGAGTAGCCTTTTGCTGAGAACTTTGAACATGTTTTTTTCTTGGCTTGTGGGTTATGAAAGACACCACCACTACCCCACAGGACGTCATAACCTTCGAATGGACATGCATCCTGGCTGGATTAAACAGAACAAATAGGTGTTTTTAAAAAATTATCTTGGATGGAATTGTTTCAATGTGGTTTAACTTGTGATGCACAGTTATTTGAAAAATGTCAAGCACAGTTTTAGTTATGAAGGCAAAGCCTGCTTCTCTCTCTCTCTCTCTCTCTCTGTCTTTTACAACAAAGAGTAAAAACCAGGATGCCTCCAGATGACACTCAAATCGTTCAATAACTATGCTGTGTTCATGGAATATTATAGGGAGTCCATAAAATAGCTATGTCCATTTCTGGTTTTCCCCCAGTAGTCTTTTTCTTTACACACACACACACACACACACACACACACACACACACACACACACACACACACACACACACACAGAGAGAGAGAGAGAGAGAGAGAGAGAGAGAGAGAGAGAGAGAGAGAGAGAGAGAAGCTGTCCATTCAGAAGCGTTCTTGAACACATTAAGAGTCGAATAGGCTGCTTTGCTTGACTATTAGTGTTAATCACAAATGGAAAATTTTATTTCAGTATTTATTTATCTGAAACAATAACGCAGTGCTGCTAGTGAGCAGGTCTTGGTGTGAAGTAAAATTGTCTTCAGGTCATGGATATTTTATCTGATTTATTTTACTCTATTACTTTCTTTACAGTGGTTATTTGTGGCAGTAGCCAAACAGAGAGCCCTGAAGGTCAGTATTTGCTCAGTCGTCAAATTCCTTTAAATGTTAGAAGGCAGGGCTAGCTCGACCCCTATGTAAGAAAATCTACTACAGTGGGGTCTTGACTTGAGAACTTAATCCGTATTGGAAGGCGGTTCTCAAGTCAAAAAGTTCTCAAGTCAAATCTGCATTTCCCATAGGAATGCATTGAAAACCGTTTGATCCGTATCTGCTCTTTTCCGTCCATAGAAACTAATGGGAAGCTGCTATTCCGCCTTCAACCACTAGAGGGGGATATTTTGTTTCTTTTTTTCTTAGGTCAAGAAAGGTTCAGGGAAGGCAGGGAAAATACAGTCCAGGCAGTACCAGGCAGTCTGAAGACTCCCAATCCACTCTCTAAACGCTGGGAGGAGTGAGGAAGCAGACAGGCACCCTTTTCACTGGCCAACAGTTAACTGAAAGTTCAAATTTTGCACTTTCCCTGCCTCCCACGTGGGTTTTTTCAGTTCTTAACTCAAATCTAAGTACTTAAGTCAAGTCAATATTTTCCTATGAGAGTGGTTCTTAAGTCAAAATGTTCTTAACTCAAGCCGTTCTTAAGTCAAGACCCCACTGTATCTTGGGGTGGGGTGGGGTGGGGAGGCAGCAGTTCTGGTTCTCTGGAGCCATTCAATCTCATTTTGGCCATTCCCTTCTATAGGAGTACAGAGCTGTGTGTGTTCACCTGGTGCCTCAGGTGCAGTAGAGGATGTAATCCCTGCCAGTTCAATTTGCTTCTGCATGTGGAATGAGGAGAGGACACCATTTTGTCCTTTGCTTCAAGCAATAACATGTCTCGGCAAAGCCATCAAGTCTTCAATAATGAACATACATTTGATGGCCTACTGCTAAGCTGGCTGGTCCTTAAATAACTGAATTAACGGACACACACAACATAAGTGGAGAAAAGAGGCCACAACTTTATTGATCACAGCAACAGTCATCCTGGCCAAGCATTGGGTTGGATCTACCTCATCAGGGGATCCGAATGGCCCCCCCAATGCCATCTGCTGTCTCCTTGAGAGATATCTGGGGTGGCAGTTCCCTTGGGAGGCCATGCAGATGTAAGCCACTCCGTGTCTCCCCTGTGTCCTAGGGCAGGGGCAAATCTCACCTTTTCCTCCCCCCTCCGAGCTGGGGCAGTTCCAGGTCCCCCGTGCAGGTTCCCTACCTGGGGATTTCTCACCCAAGCAGACATGCAGGTTGCCGCCTGCTGTCCAGGACTGGGTAAGTCTGTGTCCTGATCTTCTCGGAATGATGCAGTGAGAGTTTTTGCTGTGTAAACATTGTGTTTCACATTGACTGAATATTAATTATTCATACATAAACGCTATCATTGGTGGCTTAATCACCTTATGTCTTATCCTTTCACACATCTGAATTAGCATTTCATCATGCCATGGGTTGTGGAAAAAGAAGCAGATACAGTATCCTTTGCAAACAAATTGGGCTTTTTTGTTATTTTCATTATTTTTTAATGTAGCAGTAGCCCACATGAAAAAGGGTAGATAAGTCCCTTAAATAAATAAATGGCATTTGTCATTTCCATGCTTCTTAATAAAAATGGATATGAACCAGCCAAAATCAAGCATCTTTAAATCCCATGAAGTTCACTAAGAGAGAGTTAAGTGACGCTGGGAATGAAAAAAGGGAGCAAACAGTGAATTAAATCCAATTTCAGTCCCGACTAGATTAGATCCCTTGAAATTAGTGTTGACTATCATTCCTTTTATTTCAATGGATATACTCTAATTGGGACTAAGATAACTATGTATGGATGCATGCATGTATGTACATATATATTTACTATGCTTTTCTTCTGTGAGAGGACACCCAGCATGGCTTACAACATGGTTAAAACAGTAAAACACTTTAAAGCATATAGCAACGTAGCAATCTAAAAGGAAAGTACCTTGCCATGAAGTGGTGGAAGCAAAGGTAAAATCAGCTGTGTCCAGCAGGCCACCAAAACAGTTCCTTATTCCATCCTCTCCTGAATCCCTGCAAAGATGTCGTATTTCACAGGGACTCAGAAAGCGGTCTCTAGAGCACAGAAGCAAAATTTAGCTTCACTCTATACAGTTTGATTTGGCAGGTCTTTAATATCTTTCTGTTCCTTAAGCAGGGTGGGATGTGAGGCTTGATGGCACTGGCGCCAGATGTTCTGGGTGGCTGGAGATCCTCCACAGAAGCCGATGGAGAAGGATTTCAGGCAAGATGTGGAAAGAGAAGAGTGCGGAGCTTGCCTGTAAACAACTTGGTTGTGGCTCCCCCTTTGGAAATTTGGATCCGTATGCCAAAGAACTCGAGAAGCAAGAGACTTGCCTGCTGGAATGTCAGGGGAATGAGACAACACTCAGGGACTGCTTATGGCATGAGTCTAACTGCACACATTATCCAGGTGTGGCCCTGGTTTGCCAAGGTAGATACAGCATCTTCCTATTTTGCATTCTCTCTTTGGGTGAGATAGGTATGATATTTAAGAGGGGTGTGTGTGTGTGTTTAAGAGTGGTGTGTACGTGTTTGTCTGTGTACACACACTTTGGAAGTGCCCTTGCCATGCTTAATACAAACATAACTCCTTTCTCTCCTGGGATGAACTCTGAAAAATAGATTCTGGAAGTTTTCAGTGTGGTTTTCTTTGCATTTGATGGGAAATGCTACTGTAAAATATTGTTCTTGGCTTTTGCCTGTAGCATTATTTGGATACTTCTCCTTTTTCCCCCTCTTCCTGGAGGAGGGCTGTGGTTCAAGGCAAATGATGGTACAACCTTGCTGAAGCTAAGCAATGCCTAGAAGATTGATCATATGGAAACTCTATGTCTGTGTGCTGTTTTGAGTTTGAGCAAAGAGCAGAGTAATAAAAACATAAATATAGATGTAATAAATATTTTCTAAATACTTATTTTAAAATATACATTGTAATATATTTGTATAAGATGAAGAATAAGTGCAGGTTATTTATTTATTTATTTATTTATTTATTTATTCATTCATTCATTCATTCATTCATTCATTCATTCATTCATTCATTCATTCATTCATTTGACTTGTATGCTGCCCATACTCTGCAAGAGTCTCTGGGCAGCTTCCAACTTCAATTAAAACAGATATTTAGATATTTCCTTACATATACAATACCAAATGTGGTGTAATAATGCATAGTATTAGACTACAACTCAGGAAACCTGGATTCAAATATATGTTTGGTTTACTATTGCTATTCCACTCACTGAAAGGTGGCAATGGTAAATCAATTTTTTATTTTATTTTATTTCCATGCCACTTTTCTCTCAATTATTGGACCCACGTTGGCTCTCAAATTATTAAAAGTCCAAGCCAATGGCTAGGCCCCCAGTTGAAATATTAAACCTGTCTTCTCTCTCTCTTTCTGGGGTTGAACTAATCTCTTCGAAAATATGTTGGGCCTGTTTGTCCTGTCAGATCCTGTGCAAACATCCACTATATCACAACCAACAACAGCACCATCCGCGACCTCCTCAAAGCCCACTGGTAAGAAAACCAAATCCTCCAAATATTTGCTCCTGCTGCAAGTTTCTGTATTATTAATGACAGAAACTAGAAAATACAATTGTGTTAAAATGTAGACTTTGATTTAAAGTAGCCATTCCACTGGCACAAATCACTTTCCCTAGGCAGAAAGCTTGGCACTATAATGGAAAAAATTGGGGCACTGAGGGGGGGGCGGGGGAGAGGTGCACTCATTTCCCCTTGGCCTCCTGTGCCTGTTCTGACATTTTAAAGCAGATCTTAAGGGACAAGTAGGAGCTTGAGGTTCAAACTATTCAAGACACCAGCTTTGCAGTTAGATGTTAATAAAAATGTTATCCCTTCAGATATGCATTGGTTCAGAGGTGCTATGAAGCTTAGTGTTTGGTGAAAAACCCGAGAAAAGTATTCGGTGACAAACTAAATTTGCAGCTTGGAGAACTGCAGAAAGCCTTGTGCTGTGATAAATAAGCTTCCTTTACTTCTGAAGGAGGTGCTGGTTCTGTGTGTCCCTTGTTTATGGAATGCTTATTTCAGACAAATGAAGCTGCCTTATAACAAACCAGACTATTTGGTTGCCCAGCTGTCAGATTAACTGGGCTTAACAAGTCAACCCCCCTTTTCACAATGCTCTGAACAGACCAGAGGTGGGGGGGGCAGGACTTCGGTGATTTGTCCCACAGCTGCCAATTCCCTTGTCAAGGTTTAAGTAACTGGATGTCTAGACAATTTACTGCACTTTTAACAAAGTTTTCTTTTTCTTTCTTTCTTTCTTTTGAGAAAGTTGAAGTGCCATATTTTTCCATGTATAAAATGACACTTTCCCCCAAAATAATTAGAGGAAAATTTGAGGGTCGTTTTATACACGGGAGGAGGCAGTCATGTGCGTGCTCGGGTGCCTCTGGCTGCTGCCTCCCCCGCCTGCCCGATCACCATCTTCAGTGGGACTCGCAGGCTCAGCTCACATCCTCACGTTGTCCCCTCCGGTGGTGGAAGCAGCAGGAGGCAGAGGCAAACAAACACTCAGGCGCGCTCGGGCATCTCTTCCTGCGGATCACCTCCTCCAGCGATTGTCTCCTTAGGGCAGGGGACAAGGCAGCGACGTGAGCCGGAGGTGAGCCCCAGAAGTTGCACTGGAGAAGGTGATCTGGCGGGCAGCAGAGACAGAAGCAGGAAGAGGAGACAGAAGTGAAGCAGCAGTTGCCCATTAGCTGCTCCTCTGCCTCCACCAAGGCTCAAAATTAGGGGGTCGTTTTATACATTGGGGGGTCATGTACACGGAAAAATACGCTATCTAAAACTGAAGAAAAATAATTTTCTAGGAGTATAAAATTCTCGTTGTTGCTGTTATGTGCCATCAAGTTGCTGTTGTCTTATGTATGTCCTATTAATGAGCAATCTCCAAAATGCCCCGTCCTCAATGGCCCTGCTCAGCTCTTGTAGATTCAAAGCTGTGGCTCCCTTTAGGGAGTCAGTCGATCTCATATTTAGTCTTTCTCTTTTCCTGCTGTCTTCCACCTTTCCCAGCATTATTGCCTTTTCCAGACAGTCTTGCCTTCTCATGATGTGCCCAAAGTGGGACAGCCTCAGTTTCAACCTTTTTGTCTCCAGAGAGACTTCAGGCTTGATTTGATCCGCATACAATATAAGAGAAATGCATCTACTTAAGCCTTAAGCATTTATTTTAACACACACACACTCATATGAAAACAATGTTCTCCAACCACGATAGTGCTACTTTTCTACATATCCTTCTCCCTAAACCCATCAGAAGGCACTGTCTTTTTATGCATTTACTTCAGAAACATTTGAGGTTTGTTTTTACTTGCAGTCACTAGTTACAATTGGCTCATAGCAACTACAAATGCATATATTGTCCATATATTCAAACTGCAAGAAATGAATAAAGATATTTACTATCCTATAAACATGACTTATACCTCATTCTAAAAAGAATACATGTTTGTGTTATTTTCATAAGTTATTACGAATGTGCTCTGCTGAGACCTTTTAGATAACTTATGTAAAACGTTCAATCACAAAGATGGAAACACATTAAAGAATATATTTTTTCTTCTTTTCCTCACAAGGTCATCCCTCAGAAGTTTAGTTCAAAACATTAGTGTTCCTGTTTCATTTATTCCTCCATAAGAACTATATTTTAAACAACTAATTTTATTTGTCATACAGAGTTATTAACAGGGTTCAAGGCTGCTTCTTTAATATTTATTATCTTGTGTTCGGAAGCAAACCAATTTTGCTCATGGTAATTGTTCCTTACAAGGAACCTAAATTGTTCTTTTTAATCTCCAACAATTTCTAATGACTTTGTTTCCAAGGTACATTCTACCAATAAGTACTGAGTGTTTTCAGAGTAATGCCTACTAGGAAGAACAAACGATAACAAATTCTTTATGTTGTGAATAATTGCTTGCTAGGAAGCTCTAGCAAGAATTACAGCATCTACATTGTCAGGAACAGTTTTTTACACACAAGGGAGCAGAGTCTCCAGGGGTTTAAAAATTAAAGATTTATTAACACAGCCCAGTGAATATTGACCATGTAGAGCTATGAAAGGAGCAATGTCTGAAACTCTGGAGAGATGCCGCCAATCACAGTGGACAATACAGGCCCATGTGGGTCCATGATCTGACTCAGTGTCACACAACTTCTACTCAGGCAGAAGGTCTTTCCCATCCCCTGTTAACTAATTAGAAATGCCAAGGTGTGGGTCTGGGGCTTTACATTCAGCATGCTTAACGGGTGCCATTTTTGTTACTGAGTTATAGTTTCCCCTCAACCTAGATGGAGGACCAGTAAAATGTAAGGCAATATATGAAATTAAACCTGGCCAGTTAGTACAGGCTGCTGTGCTGGCAAAGTGACATATAGGACTCATGAGCATTTAAAAGACTGGACCACCCTGGAAACAGCAGCTATTAAGTCAAATACAGAATGGCTACCCCTTGTATTCATTCGGTTTCATATAGAAGCTTCCATAAATTTGACAACCTTGCTTTATAGGGTTCAAGATAATTTTCTCATATAGCCAAAGCGAGTTTGAATCTCACAGAAATAAATGTGACAATAGTATGTTTTTTCCCTACATGGCATCATTCTGCATTTTCTTAAGTTAACTTGGTGGTTTGGTTAGTTGGTTAAAGGCCCTTCACAAAATACCGTATTTTTCCATGAATAAGACTATACTTCTGTCTAAAATCTTTAGACTAAAAATTGAGGGTTGTCTTATACATGGAAGCAAGCTGAGGAGAGAACAAAAACAAGTGGAGGGGAAAGCAGGGATCAAAGTGATTCTGCAGGGCTTTGATCCCTGCTTTCCCCTCCACTTGCTAAGCCTTAGCAAAAGGAAAGCAGGGATCAAAGTGCTGCAGGATCGCTTTGATCCCTGCTTTCCCCTCTGCTTGTTAAGTTCCATGGGGCTTAGCAAAAGGAGGAATGGATCAAAGCAATCCCATGGCTGTATAAGGGAGAAAGGGATCAAAACTATTGTGCTGTCGTGGGATTGCTTTGATTTCTTTCCCCCTCCTTTTGCTAAGCCCCGTGGGCTTAGAATAAAGGTAGAAAGCATGGATCAAAGCAAACCTGACAAGTTTTTTCAGCCTTTCCTTATAATGCTTGGTTTTCAGCCCCCTAATCATCCTTATTGCACTCCTCTGAACTTCTTCCAATTTGTCAGCATCCTTCTTGAAGTATGTTGTCCAGAACTGGACACAGTCCTCAAGATGAGGCCTAACCACTGCTGAATAAAAGGGAACAAGTACCTCACAGGATTTGGAGACTATACTTCTACTAATGCAACCTAAAATAGTATTTGCCTTTTTTGTAACCACATCACACTGCTGGCTCATGTTGAGTTTGTGATCAACGATGATTCCAATATCCTTCTCACTTGTAGTATTGCTGAGCCAGGTATCCCTCATCTTGTAACTGTGTACAGTACTTGGTTTCTTTTTCTTAGGTGCAGTACTTTGCACTTATCCCTGTTGAGTTTCATTCTGTTGGTTTTCAACCCAGTGCTCAAGCCTATCTATATCATTGTGAATTTTGCTTCCATCTTCCAGGGTATTGGCTATTCTACCCAATGTTATATCATTTGCAAATTTGATTAGCATTCCCTTCATGGAATGCAAGTTATCATGAATTGATAGCTTGCAGCTCACCGCTCACACTGCTAGCTGCTGTGCTGCTACACTCCCTTGTTGATATGTTTTGCTAACTGTCCCCATCTCTTTCTGTCATAGATACACCAATGATAATGCTAAATGATGAAATCTCACTGTGTTCTGGGACTGTGGAACTAAACTTTGGTGGCCGCTGGGAAATGGTTTGCCTGGGGTTACAGAATTGGTGGAATGGGTTGGCACCCAGGAGCTGCCAAGGTGCAGGCTGTGAAGATCTGAGAGGACTGAAGGAGCTGAGGGGCAAGGAATCTTTGCCAGTCCATTGGGAGCAAGTACAGTGTGAAAGAAGGAACCTTAGCTTGAACTGTTTGGATGGAACTGAAACATGCTTGACTATAACCTTGGTGAAATGCTTAGGTGAGCAAGACTGATTATGAAAACAAGCTCCATGTTTTGTTCTGCTTTTCATGTTATCAGAATTGTGCATAACACAGGCCGACACACCACCTTAATGCTGCAAGAGGTGACCAAATATGTCAGAGATTCTATAGATAAACATGATTGATTGAAATGGTAGAATTCTGAATTGTACAGAATGCAGGTCAAGGGTCATATTTTGCAATCCCCCCCCCCCCATTTTTGTCAAAGAGATCAGCTGTCAAATTAAGGAAATTACTTTAGTAGGAACTTTCTTCCTCGCATACTAGTTTTTTTGGCAGAGTGAGGCAGCAGATTTTGGTGTCAGGAAACGATAGCATTTTTAAAAATCTACTTAATTTGTTTTGCCTTTTTACTGCTAGGAATGGGGAGATGCCATTGAGGGATTTTTCTGCCTCCTGCAGCAAAACAGCTGTCTGGTTTGGGGTCCTGGGACCCTTGAATTGGTTGGGAGCGAGTGCCAGTTGCTGCTTTCCTTGAGGTAGAAAAACATCCTGAGCCAGCCCTGCTCTTAAGAGCGATGCAACCTTTGATCTCTGCTTCTGTTTCCAGGCCAAGATTCCAAGCCCGGTGGTTCCAGCACAGAGACTGCCTTGGGAATCCTGCTGGGACTTGTCCTCACTGCTGTCCTTCTAATGATCTGTGCGCCTCCTATCTATAAAAAAGTAATGAAGAAATGTAAGTGCCACTCTTTTGCTGAGAAGTTGAAACTAGAAGCATTGCTCTTCTGCTCAGTCCATGCCTGGTCTATCTAGGTATGTTGGTTATATATACGGCAGCTTTTCTGAATAAAGAAGAACAGCCTTAGTTAAAGGTCTCTATTCACACAACCGTATGACTGTACAGGAGCCCCAGAAAAACCTGTATCTATGGAACTGTTAGCAGGGAACCATGCAAAGGGCGGAGTAGAGATTGTGAGAGAGTAGCTTGCCTAAGAGCAGCCACTGAAGGACATGAGATGAGATCGGCCACAGGGATTTTCTAATTCACAGCTCCCGTTTTAAGAGTAGAGTATGCTATATCCTCATGCTGTACACTAGCTCTGTGAAGGTACACACCGGGGTACTTCCAGATTAGGGAAAATTAACACCAATTGTGCTCAGTATTCAAGGCAGTGTTTCCTGTTTCTTCTTCACATCCTGTGTACCAGAGATTGGAAAGGTTACCTTTCAAAACTGCAACTTCCAGAATCCCCAGGCATGGCTACTCCCACTCTGCAAATTATAGTTCTTTAAAAAGGAGTCTTTCTGAGTTATGCTATATACTGTTACTGAGGTTTCCTCAACCTGGAAAAAGCCCACGTTGCCTAGGAATGAGCGGGCTTGTAATCCAGCCTGGATGGTAACAGTTTTGGCAATGCTTGTATAGGTCATAAAACTGCTGTGCCTTGACAACATCTTTTTTTTTTTTTTTTGAAGCATGCAGTTTGGGAATCAGTATTTACTTTGTCTATGATCTGTATTGCTTTATCACCTAAAGACCTTCCTTTCCTTCTGTTACACTACAGATTCCAAGAAGCAGCACCAATGGATTGGTCCACACGGAGCAAACCAAAGTGGTAAGGAACCAACATTCTGGGTATGGGGGAAAACGCAGAATCTATCCTTCAAACTGTTTTCCCCTGCAAGAAGGAAAAATAACCTATCACAATATGTGTGAATGCTGTTAAAGAAAATGAAAGAGAAACTAAATGCACATTATAGTCTATTCAAGTTTTACATTGCCATTATAAACTGGTTGATAGTGTTTGCTTATCCTTCCATCCTTGAGGTGCATGTTTTTTGGTGATGGCAATTGCTGACCATCAGTGAAGTTCTTAGCTTCAAAGTTTAAAAGTACATACATGCCTACACATAGAAAGGATCTTCCTAACACAGAATTAAATTACTGCAACAATCCAAACAACTGAAAGGAAGCCATCATTGAACACGGCCACGTCATAGGCATCAAAGAACTGTTTATTCTGCAACACCAACATTTAATTGAAGGGTCTGGTTTCCTTCTAAATAAACAAAGTGGTGTTCAGTATGTCAAAAATACCAGATTTTGATGTACCAAGCAATGACTCATTAACTAATGGTGGTTTGCTGCTGTGATTTATGTTGTTGAAGTTATACCCGTGTAAATAACCAAATCAGTTCTGGCCAGAGCCTTGGAATTAAAGATTTCTGGGCCCAGGAATTTGTTTTGAGTATCCTTGCTACTTACTGACTGGCGTTCACAAACTTTCCATGCAAAAAAGTGACTCCTACATATTCCAAATTTGACACAGTTCAATAGAATTTAAATAGGGAGTCATTCTGTTGCTGCTATTGTTAAACCATTGAAAGTCAGAAATTCTTGCCAGGATACTGAAGATCATCCAGAAAGCTACCAGCAGACCCAAGGTGTCTTATACTCATCCTTGCTGTTAAGGATCTAGTCCAATTATCACAATGTTACCATTTTATGTTTGAGGGACGTGGTGGCACTGCGGGCTAAACTGCAGAATCCTGTGCTGCAGGGTCAGAAGACCAAGCAGTCGTAAGATCGAATCCACGTGACGGAGTGAGCGCCCGTCACTTGTCCCAGCTCCCGCCAACCTAGCGGTTCCAAAGCATGCAAATGCAAGTAGATAAATAGGGACCACTTCAGTGGGAAGGTAACAGCGTTCCGTGTCTAAGTCGCACTGGCCATGTGACCACGGAAGATTGTCTTCGGACAAACGCTGGCTCTATGGCTTGGAAACGGGGATGAGCACCGCCCCCTAGAGTCGAACACGACTGGACAAAAATTGTCAAGGGGAACCTTTACCTTTACCTTACCATTTTATATTTACATCTAAATAGAGTGGTGGAGTAATGAACCTCATGGCTGTGTCTATGCACGCATTCATGTATGTTCTGCTATTCTGTCTGTTCATCAATATGAGCTTTTACTCCCCCTAGAGGAATGGAATTAGGGATGTGGTGCTGCTGCAGGTTAAATTGCAGAAGCCTCTGTGCTGCAAGGTCAGAAGACCAGCTGTTGTAAAATCGAATCCAAGTGACAGAGTGAGTTCCCGTCGCTTGTCCCAGCTCCTGCCAACCTAGCAGTTCAAAAGCATGTAAAAATGCAAGTAGATAAATAGGGACCACCACAGTGGGAAGGTAATGGCGTTCTGTGTCTAGTCACACTGGCCACGTGACCACTGAAACTGTCTACGGACTAACACTGGCTCTACAGTTTGGAGACAGGGATGAGCACCACGCCCTAGAGTAGGACACGATTGGACTAAATGTCAAGGGGAACCTTTACCTTTACCTAGAGGCATGAAATAACGAGGTGTTTTCGGTAAATAATTGCAGCCCCACCCCTGCTTTTGCCCTTCACAGTGAAGCATTAAGAGCTGAAATAGCTGCACTGTTAAATGTTTGACTGCAGTCAAGGTGTTCAGTTCTGACAATGCTGTATAAAGAACAGCAATGAGAATTCACGATCTGTGCATATGGGCATATGAACTCTTCCCACCCACTCATCACATGGACTGAGTAAAAAATCTTTCCTCGAAGCTGCTCTTTCCTCAGTAGAAATCCTCATACCATCCATTAAAAATTTTTTAATAATGGAAACAAAAACATGGGTATGTATACCTGCACTGTAAGATGCATACAAGAGGTGATGCAGAAAGAGTACATTAAATGTCTGTTACAGAGGGCAATTGCAGAGGCTGATCAGGAGAATTTGGTGTTGTCCCCTATAGTGGCAATGATACAGGGACTCATGAGATATAAATTGTGTGTAAAAAGTGACAAAGAGTAACCCTCAAAGTTATTGAAAACAATGCTTCCAACCTTTCCGCAGCAGACAAAAAATGATGAGTGTTTTTTAAAGTTTCCATTTTTATGATTTAATATATTTTAACTTAAAGGTGTACTGAAAAGGATTCCACTCTCTCCTTTCATGCAGTGTCATTCCATTGCAACAGCTCAGCCACCCTTCAACCACACCCTCAAAGCCAATTTACTCAGAAAGAAGAAACAAATGCCTTCAAGAGAAGCACTCACCTCTCACCCTACGCAGGTAACAAAGAACAGGCAGTCCACAAAAGTCTTATGATTACATAACTCATAAACAAAAGAATATTGATTTGCCCATCTTATTCCATGGAACTCTAGTTCTGTCACCATGTAAATTGGCACCTTTGGTAGTAAATCAAATGAATTTAGTACTCAAATTACTGACATGAGGCACATAGGTGGGTACTGCCCACAATCCAGTATCATATTCATACTCCTGATTCTTATCTGTGGCCAACCTGTGACTTGAGTAACCTACAGTTTGCCTTTATGTACATAAACATTTTCTCCATATAAATGTCTGTTGGAATAATCACTCACATAGAATTATGTATCGTACATTAGAGCTTTGTCTGGAAACATTAATAGACTAACTTTCCTTAGCAGAGTTCTGGGTGGCTAACAATTATTTTTTGTTACAGCATATTGTCATTGTAATAGTGAAGATTCTCAGTCATCCAGGTGAGGTTATCTGAAGTTCAGTCATGGCAACTAGACTTCTTTCTTGTTAGGTTGAAATGTCCCCAGAAAGACCAGGAGCACACCCACCAGAAAGACCACTGTGAACGACCCATGACAATGAGTGGAGAAGGACTGCAGAAGTGGGATTATCCCTCATCCCCAGTCCTTTGTCCTTCCAACGAGCCTAATCAGATCGGGGGGGGGGAGTGAAATCAACTGTGGGGAGTCTCCCACCAACTTTCCTCAGACTGAAGAAGCTACAGTACTTGGATGAGTAGCGAAACGTTTCAACCTAACAAGAAAAAAGTCCAGTTGCCATGACTCAACTTCCAGATACATCTTTGTAACAGTTACTGTGTAAATATCCTTGGTTATGCTGACAGGTCCTTGTAGTCAGAAATAAACTACCTAGAACTCTGTTGAGGAAAGGTACAGTATCAAAGTTTTCAAACAAAGAGGAATAACAACATGAGACAATTATTGACTAAAATGTGCAATGGTATTGCTTAAGGATATGCTTGGAATACATATCCTAATATATTTGTTCCTGTGGCACCTTTCGAAGTAGTAAGTTTTTCTTTCTTTTCTTTTTTCCTTCGACAGCTCTGGAAGGAACAGCAAACAGAATTTCCAGTCCCCTGGACAATTCCTCTGATAGTGATTATGATTTATGTTCTGCACAGCCACTATAAAAAATGACAGGTATGAATGATTGTTGCACGTAATTGTCATACAATTGTCATCCCTAATATTTTTCATATCTCTAGGGCAGTAAACCCCAAGGTTAAAACATACCCATACCCACCGAATCCTGTTTTTGCTCGAAGGCAATGAAGGAGCCTATCCATTGTATAGGTTATGTTAGTAGTTAGAGGGGGTAGCCTTCATCAAACCGCCATTTTGACAGTTGCGCTGCCCCTTTTTGGGACCTTGCAGCGGAAGGGGTGGGCCTTCCGGCATCTAGGCTCGACCCAGGCCCCTTCCGAAGGAAGGGGCGGGTCGAGCGGTAACGTCAGGGGTTGTGGAGGGCCCCGTGGGCCTATAGGGGTCTTTTCCTCGAGTCCGGGGGTCCCCCGTGACCCTAGGGTGGCCTGAGGATTGGTCCCCGAGGTGTTGTGCCACCCCGCGGCCCTGTAGGCCAATGGGGAGCGGTTGGCGGGGTTTGGCTAGAAAGGGGTGGCCATAGGACATGCCCCAGCTTGCATTTAGGCCACTGGGGCCTGAAATTCACACCAGGGATTTTGGGGGCCCTTCTCATATGCTGTAACAGTAAATTAAATAATTAGACCTTCTAAACGGGAGACAATTTTAAAACCATGTTTAAAAACAACAATAAACCGCTTCTCTTCGGTCCTGACAGACCGCAGAGGTTGCAGGAACACCCCTAGGCCACATCTTCCGGAAGGGTTGGGTTGTGTGGGGGTGACGTAAGTGCTGTTTGAGGCCAACGTGGCCCTATAGGGGTTTCCTAGAGTTGGGTATTCCCCCGTGACTCTAGGGAGGCCTGAGCATTGGTTCCCGAAGGGAAGGGCCAGCCTGCGGCCCTGTAGGCCAATGGGGAGAGGTTGGTGGGGCATAGCTAGAAATGGGCGGGCTATCAGGCATGCCTCAACATGCCCTATAGCCCTCCCGGTTCTGAAAGGCCGCAGAGGTTGCTGGAACACCACAGTCGTTGTTTTAGAGCGTACTGCGTGGTCTTGCCGAGCATTGCAGAGACCGGAACGTCTTGGAGGCCATGGAGGACAAGGAAAACCAGCCACCGGGAACAAGCCAAAAGGCGCCGATGAAAGGCAAAAGGCGATTGCGACCCCAAGGTTATTACTATGGGGCCGTGGGCTTTTCCAAGCCCCTGTGCCCCTTAGAGCCCCCTAAAAGGCTCAGGGAAATGCTGCCTGAAGACCCAGAAAATCTAAGAAGAAAATGCAAATCTGCAGAAGACCTGTATGTATTTACTGCACAACCAAAGCAGAAACCAAAAAGCACAAGAAAGCCGGCCTGCACTCTGATGTGTGGTGATGATGATGCGAATGACGGGCTTGAGTGTGACTTTGGATATGTGCCGAACAGAAATGACATGAAATCGGCAGAGGACGTGGATGGCGGTATGTTAGTGAAACCAGCCTTTGCGGAAGATGCTGATAGCTCTGAGGCGCTGACCATGGAAGAGGTTTCAGATGATGGTTTTGAGAGTTATGCAGAGGAACAAGACAGCCAGGTGAGAAATTTTTTCTAAAAGTTATGGGGGTGGGGGGCAATCTTTTAAAAGATTACTAAAATTTTTGTTTCATTCTCACCCACAGGAGAATGCTCAGGATGATAATGATGAGGAACCGAACGGCAGGAGTGTACAGTCTGTAAATCTATCGTGTATTTCGTGTGTTTCTACAAACCCTGAGGTTTAGATAATTTGTTTTACAACGTCCTTATAATATACTGTTTTTAATAAAGAGTATTTATTGTACTATACCTTGTTCATATTTGTGTTGTCTGTTGAGATGGGCGCACAAGAAAAAATATTACACAGTATCTATTATACACCCTCATCAGTGGGGAGCTTTGGCGGTCTGAACCCTCTCTTTAGGGAAGCCAAAAAGCAGATCAAAAAATTGAAGGTAAGGGATGTTTCTCAATGGCTTTCTGATCAGGATGCCTATACACTGCATAGACCTGCTAGAGTTCATTTTAAAAGAAATAAGACCATTGTCTCCAAAGTAGATGCTCAATGGCAAGCAGATTTGGTCGATATGCAACAATTTTCTCAGTATAACAAGGGTTACAAATATATCCTGGTATGCATTGACATCCTTTCTAAGTACAGCTGGGCAAAAGTCCTCAAAGACAAAACAGGTAAAGAAGTGGCCAAAGCTTTTGACGCCATTTTCGAACAAGACAATAGAAAACCTGACAAAATACAAACGGACCATGGCGGTGAATTTATATATAGGCCTGTAAGCAGCTTGTTCAAGAAAAACGGAATACATCATTTTGTCACCAATAATGAGGTCAAAGCGGGTGTAGTGGAAAGGTTTAACAGAACACTAAAAACAAAAATGTGGAAGTATTTTACTGCTAATAATACCTACAGGTATGTGGATGTATTACCACAATTCCTTAAAAGTTATAACTACAGCATTCATAGAACTATTAAATGTAGACCTGTAGATGTGAATCATCACAATGCTCTGGTTGTCTGGAAAAGGGTCTATGGGGGCCCTGCTGAAACAAAAAAAGAGATTCCAAGACTCAGAAAAGGAGGCCATGTGAGGGTGTATAATAGATACTGTGTAATATTTTTTCCTGTGCGCCCATCTCAACAGACAACACAAATATGAACAAGGTATAGTACAATAAATACTCTTTATTAAAAACAGTATATTATAAGGACGTTGTAAAACAAATTATCTAAACCTCAGGGTTTGTAGAAACACACGAAATACACGATAGATTTACAGACTGTACACTCCTGCCGTTCGGTTCCTCATCATTATCATCCTGAGCATTCTCCTGTGGGTGAGAATGAAACAAAAATTTTAGTAATCTTTTAAAAGATTGCCCCCCACCCCCATAACTTTTAGAAAAATTTCTCACCTGGCTGTCTTGTTCCTCTGCATAACTCTCAAAACCATCATCTGAAACCTCTTCCATGGTCAGCGCCTCAGAGCTATCAGCATCTTCTGCAAAGGCTGGTTTCACTAACATACCGCCATCCACGTCCTCTGCCGATTTCATGTCATTTCTGTTCGGCACATATCCAAAGTCACACTCAAGCCCGTCATTCGCATCATCATCACCACACATCAGAGTGCAGGCCGGCTTTCTTGTGCTTTTTGGTTTCTGCTTTGGTTGTGCAGTAAATACATACAGGTCTTCTGCAGATTTGCATTTTCTTCTTAGATTTTCTGGGTCTTCAGGCAGCATTTCCCTGAGCCTTTTAGGGGGCTCTAAGGGGCACAGGGGCTTGGAAAAGCCCACCGCCCCATAGTAATAACCTTGGGGTCGCAATCGCCTTTTGCCTTTCATCGGCGCCTTTTGGCTTGTTCCCGGTGGCTGGTTTTCCTTGTCCTCCATGGCCTCCAAGACGATCCGGTCTCTGCAATGCTCGGCAAGACCGCGCAGTACGCTCTAAAACAACGACTGTGGTGTTCCAGCAACCTCTGCGGCCTTTCAGAACCGGGAGGGCTATAGGGCATGTTGAGGCATGCCCGATAGCCCGCCCATTTCTAGCTATGCCCCACCAACCTCTCCCCATTGGCCTACAGGGCCGCAGGCTGGCCCTTCCCTTCGGGAACCAATGCTCAGGCCTCCCTAGAGTCACGGGGGAATACCCAACTCTAGGAAACCCCTATAGGGCCACGTTGGCCTCAAACAGCACTTACGTCACCCCCACACAACCCAACCCTTCCGGAAGATGTGGCCTAGGGGTGTTCCTGCAACCTCTGCGGTCTGTCAGGACCGAAGAGAAGCGGTTTATTGTTGTTTTTAAACATGGTTTTAAAATTGTCTCCCGTTTAGAAGGTCTATTTAATTTACTGTTACAGCATATGAGAAGGGCCCCCAAAATCCCTGGTGTAAATTTCAGGCCCCAGTGGCCTAAATGCAAGCTGGGGCATGTCCTATGGCCACCCCTTTCTAGCCAAACCCCGCCAACTGCTCCCCATTGGCCTACAGGGCCGCGGGGTGGCACAACACCTCGGGGACCAATCCTCAGGCCACCCTAGGGTCACGGGGGACCCCCGGACTCGAGGAAAAGACCCCTATAGGCCCACGGGGCCCTCCACAACCCCTGACGTTACCGCTCGACCCGCCCCTTCCTTCGGAAGGGGCCTGGGTCGAGCCTAGACGCCGGAAGGCCCACCCCTTCCACTGCAAGGTCCCAAAAAGGGGCGGCGCAACTGTCAAAATGGCGGTTTGATGAAGGCTACCCCCTCTAACTACTTATGTTGTGGCTTCTGAAATTCTGGCTGGTTTGCATTTTATGCAGTTCATAGTCTCCCTAGCAAATAAAATCAGCACTCGATAAAAATAAAACTGAAGGAGTGAAGAGGCTAACTGAAAATTCTGTTTTTCACCCATCACAACAAAACACCACCCGCATTCTTCCTTGTTGTTTAGTCGTTAAGTCGTGTCCAACTCTTCATGACCCCATGGACCAGAGCATGCCAGGCCCTCCTGTCTTCCACTGCCTCCTGGAGTTTGATGAAATTCATGTTGGTAGCTTTGATGACACTGCCCAAACATCTCGTCCTCTGTCGTCCCCTTCTCCTCTTGCCTTCATTCTTTCCCAACATCAGGGTCTTTTCCAGGGAGTCTTCTCTTCTCATGAGATGGCCAAAGTATGGAGCCTCAGCTTCAAGATTTGTCCTTCCAGTGAGCACTCAGGGTTGATTTCCTTCAGAACGGATAGGTTTGATCTCTGCAATCCAGGGGACTCTCAAGAGTCTCCTCCAGCACCACAATTCAAAAGCATCAATTCTTCATTGGTCAGCCTTCTTTATGGTCCAGCTCTCACTTCCATACATCGCTACTGGAAAAACCATAGCTTTGACTATGCGGACCTTTGTCGGCAAGGTGATGTCTCTGCTTTTTAAGATGCTGCTTTCCTCCCAAGAAGCAGGCGTCTTTTAATTTCGTGGCTGCTGCCACCATCTGCAGTGATCATGGAGCCCAAGAAATCTGTCACTACCTCCATATCTTCCCCTTCTATTTGCCAGGAGGTGATGGGACCAGCAGCCATTTTAGTTTTATTGATGTTGAGCATCAGACCATTTTTTTGCACTCTCCTATTTCACTCTCATTACAAGGTTCTTTAATTCGTCCTCACTTTCTGCCATCAGAGTGGTATCATCTGCATATCGGAGGTTGTTGATATTTCTTCCGGCAATCTTAATTCTGGCTTGGGACTCCTCCAGTGCAGCCTTTCGCATGATGTATTCTGCATATAAGTTAAATAAACTGGGGGACAATATACAGCCTTCTCATACTCCTTTCCCAATTTTGAACCAATCAGTTGTTCCATATCCAGTTCTAACTGTTGCTTCCTGTCCCACATAGAGATTTCTCAGGAGATAGATAAGGTGGTCAGGCACTCCCATTTCTTTAAGAACTTGCCATAGTTTGCTGTGGTTGACACAGTCAAAGGCTTTTGTGTAGTCAATGAAGCAGAAATAGCTGTTTTTCTGGAACTCTCTAGCTTTCTCCATAATCCAGTGCATGTTAGCAATTTGGTCTCTAGTTCCTCTGCCCCTTTGAAATCCCGCTTGTACTTCTGGGAGTTCTCGGTCCACATATTGCTGAAGCCTACCTTGTAGGATTTGGGACATAACCTTGTGTGTGAAATGAGTGCAATTGTATGGTATTAGTGGAATTGTATGGTACATTCTTCCTAAAACCATTTAATTTCTTATCTCTCAGTGCCCTTTTTTCCAAACGCAGTGAAGAATCAGAATTTCTACAATGGAGCGGTGCTGTATTAAGAATCCCCCGTAAATCCAAGTCTCAAGTCATGAAGTCTTGTTGAGTGTCACTCTTAAGAGGACCTGGAAAGTTAGGGACCGGAAGAATATTCACTCAATTCCTTGCTCTTGTTTGGCTGAAGAGTGTCATGACACAATGAAACACACCATCAAGGACTTTCAAGCTTCGTGAGGTTTATCCCTTCCACAGTGACAGCAAGATAGAGCACTTCTTCCCATCAGGGTCTCCACCATTTGTCCAGAATTTGCACAAAACTAATGCAGAAGCAACACATACACAAACAAGGACAGAATGAAAGGTCCAAAGTATAACTCACTGGGTGCTTCTAATTCCATACAAAACTTTGCAACAAAGCAGAAACCATTATAGTTTTGCAATTACTTAAATTGTTCTTGCCAGTGTAGGAACTCTTGCTGAGAGTCTCCAAGAGTTATCTTGACTTTTCACAGGGCCAGGAGAAACTCTTTGCATTTGGAGGAGAGAAGCAAGGTTTTACATCCCTATGGAAAATGCCATTTGTTTTTAAGTTTTAGTAGTACACTCACTATCGCTCCCAGTGGAATCATTTTGAAATTTGGAATGCTGTTCAGTAAGAGATGGGGCACCAGGGTACAACAAACTGCCAAAACATTTGGCAACTATTAACTGAGTCAAAAATAGGAAAAAATAAATAAGGTTGCAGAAGAGTTCAGCACATGGACAAGGTATAGCATTATGTGGGTAGGGGAGTGGAGTGGGAGATCTGACTAGCTTAGTGAGAAAGGAAATTTAAGTCAAGTACATATGTCATTATTTGAACACATCAGGGCTCCTTTGCAACATTTTTCAAAGCATGACAGCTTATACCTGTATCCAATGTCCTATTATCTAAAGTGGGACACTGGATGCTTATAAATTATAGATGTGTCGTTGTTGAGCAAAAGCAGGCTGTATGGTTTTAAATAACTGTTAGATCCATAGTCTTTGTGAAAAACTGTAATTCATTTTGAAAGTTGTTTCTTCGTCCAATAGCTAACAGATGATGAAAATAAGAACGGGGAGGGACCATGCATGTATCATTCACAGTTGGCATGAGTTACCTGTAGTTACTGTCCAAACAACAGAACAGTAAGATGCACCACAATGTGAAGCCTGAACACTAGATGAAAAACTGTACATGTGATGCTACTGAACAAATCTCTCACTACAATTTCCACTTATACAAATCACCACATTTCAAAGACAACCAATGTAACTCTAGTTTAGCTCCTTCCTTCACAAGGAAGGTACATCTGATCATTAACTGGCATTACAGAGGTGAAGTAGAAAGCCCTCTATTTAAATAACAGTATTTTTGAAAAATGATACAGAAGCCATTTCATCACTGAAATTGCAAATTGGGGTAGTAAGTTATCTGCACAAGTCTTTCCGGAATATGGATTTCTCTATAGTGAAATTTTTCTTTCCAAGAAAGAACTTCAAAAATATGATAATACCAAAAAAAAAATGGCTGCATGTGCAGATATGCTGCTACTTATCTTTAAAAGGAGGATCAGTACTCAGCAGTGATTGAAATAGTGCACTACTATGTAGAACATTTTCCATACCATCACTCAGCCATGAAACTCACTGGATGAAAACTGTATTTTAGATTATCTATCTGAGAAAGTTGTTATGAATGGCACCACAAGCCCCACTGAGGAAATCTGGAATTATTTTTAAAAATATAAAAATGTACCAAGACCAAAAGTAGTTTCCTTGGGAGTAAAACTGACCAGTCCAGAAAGTCCTGAAGGGATGGAATACTTCCTTCAACAGGTATGTTCCAAACAGCAGGATTTATTGTGGATGGTTACATTTTATTTTTGTTTGCTTTACCTTGCATAGTTTTGTGCATTTGTGGTACATGCCAAGTATATCTGCAAACCTTTACACATGGCAAATTTTCAATGCGACATGCAAAGGTAACAAAACCGAGAGGGGACTATCAGCCACCATTGTGAAATCAGAAAGTTACTGCAGTTATTGAAGGTCAGAATTAAAGCATCATTCAAAGTGAAAGAAAGAAAAAACTTCCTGAAGTCATTTAAAACTTCTGGGCAAAATCCTGCTGAGTCACAAAATCACAGCAAGGCGACTGTACAAGTGGTGCTATCTCCTATGCTGGCTATTTGTCTTGCACTTGGCTGGGCCCTGGGTGCCAAATCCATGGGACAACCAGGCATTGTGACTATGGATGTAAACAGACAGCGGACAAATCACAAAAAACACTTGTATAGCTACCCTCCCATCGTCATTAAGAATTAACAGGATTCTGGCCATTTCTTAAAAATCAAAACCATCCTCCTTTTTTTCTTTGTGCTGAATACATCCTGAAGCAAGATCAATATAGGGAAGATAATGTATTCAGGCATAGGCATCCTTCAGTCTCGAGAAATTTCAAACTCCAATTTCAAACCTCCACTGCCTTGTGGCTATATCCACTCATGGAAAAGGCTTCAGGAGTAAACCTAGAGGCAAAATCCAGAGCTGGAGTCCCGAAGGCAGTCTGTTTCATTCTGCCAACTCCTGCGATGTTGCTGGAACCAATTGTATTGTCTCTTGCCTTTCCATTGGACCATTCCAGCAATGTGGAGAGGGGGGATCTGCTGCTTGGGTAACAGCCTATCCTCCTTATTACTTTACCCAGGCTTCATGCTCTGGAGAGGACATTCCTCATTTCAGAGCATGTTACCATGGTCTCTCGAGACTGAAGGATGCCTATGGCTGAATACATTATCTTCCCTATATTGATCTTGCTTCAGGATTGGAGCTCAAATATAAAAGGGAAATGATCTAACATTAGATGAGATCAAAAGTGGAGAACTGGACATCAGAGAGGGTTAAGTTACTAGAGACAGGGCAGTGACTTTTAATTATCCTATAACAATATGACATAAATCAAGGTCAATTATAAGGGAAAACAACTCAGTAACTGATGGCGATAAAAAAGGCAAATGGATGGGGAAAATTACAGTACACAAGACAAAGGAAGCCTGGGGTTGAAAGATAATGAAAGTAATGGATATTGGTCCGTGGGGAGACAGATGCACAAATGTATCTCTTAATTAGGTCCAAGAAGACAAGAAAATAAGTTCGATAGTATAAAGAGTCTACAATTGTGAGAGTTAAATAGTGAAGGGTCTTATTGATCCAAATTAGGACAAGAGAAAATGCTTAGGAAGCAAGAAAAAGAATCGATATACTGTATATGAGTCACAACTTCCATTTCCAAAAGTCATCATAAGCCTATGTGCAAGTCATCAAATTTTTATTACTGATATGATTTTGTTTCCATCAAATTCCAAAAGCATTCAACCTGGTCATATCTGTTAGTAGTCTTGTTTTTTAATAAATAAATTAGGGGCAAGCAAGAGGATAAAGTGCTTAACAAAGCCATTTTGATTTCCATTAGGCCCCCTCTGTTTTTTAGAATGGTAACCAACATTTCTTCTTGTCACCTGAAGGATGTGGGCAATGGCTAAAGGGGGAGGCACAGGCCCTCATTATCTAAGTGCTCTGTTACACTCAGAGGCCACTGCGGGGGAGGGAGCCGGATACACTGGCATCCACAGATGTCTTGATGAAACACAGCTTATCAACTGAAATGGGTTGATATTAGCAACCTGTTAGCACCGCCACTCCCATGTATAAAACTGCATAGTGACTGGATTTCCTGTAAGTCAACCCTGCGGAACTGCAACTGTTGGACAATCCTGCCTCCAAGCACTGCAAGAAATCCTCTAGTTAATACTTTTCACTTAGCCAACTTATCTACCATGTACCCTCAGAGGAAGAGACATGACAAGGCTGGAAATGGTGCATATGCTAGACAGAAGGAATGGGTCAGATAGCTAACTTCTGTGGCAGGTGTTAGGATCCTATAGCCTGCTGGCTCTCCCTTTTTGCTCTCTCACCAGCATTTAAAATTGGTTTAAATGGACAGGGAGTGAGGGAAAAAATGTTGTGGTTCTGATCCCAGTCCACTTAGCACATGACCTGCTAGCATGGGAAAAATCCCCACGAGGCAATGTGGCCATCACGTCAACAAAGGTTCCCTATCCCTACTCTATGTAAAGGTCTAGTACAAGCACTTGACTGAAATAGGTGGAAGTGATGCAAGCTTGTTTCTCTGTTGTTTTACCTACATAACACATCTGAAACATGTCCAACAGAAAGCCATGCCTTCAATTCACTTTCTAGTAGTTTCTAAGCCCCAGTAAAAATCAGCTCTAAATTCATTACTGTAAAATCTGTGTTACTTGACTGATTTATCTCTGTCAAGAATGTGTGTACATACAGGTGTATAGAACTTTTTGTGTCTTTTCTGAAATACTAAAGTAGATAACTACATGCACGCACACAGTCGTGCACACACAAACACACGAAGCGCCAGACTCAAGCAGCTTAATGGGAACAATGCCAGTGTACATCAGCTAAGTTGTCTGGGCCTTTATCTGTATTTATACTGTGGCTGGAGCTGACTCCTTGGCCAGCACAGATGGCCATTCGAGAAGTGCCCACAGTCAATGCCTACTTGTCATAACCTGAATTTCGCAAGGGCAGTATTCCTTCCGGCTCTTAGAGCATTACACCAGACATACCATCAGTATAATACTTGCACATGTATTTCTCAGGATGACATTCTCAAGTTTTCATGTTGAACCTCATTAGCTAAGAAGAACCATTTTCTCAGGAGAACACAGCATGTGAAAGAATACTGTATCGGAACCCTAACTAATATCCTGACCAAGAAGGGCCTCGAGGGGGGAGAGGCGGTGCTTGAGGATATGGGGTTTGGCCTGTGGGATATGGGGGAACAGGAAAGCTAGGCACTGAAGGCTGAGTAGGATATGGGCATGATGGCTTTCCCCCTGGTGGAAAATATGGATTCTGGGAGAACCCTGATCCTGCAGATGGAGCCCTGGGAGGGGCCTGTGGAAATCCTGGTCCTGCTGGAGGTACTCTGGATGGAGACCAAGAGTACCTAGAGGATGAAGATGGGTCACCTTCCTGAGACTGTGGTACTGAGCCACCAGTGGATATAGATGGGAATCTGGGACCTGAGAGTGGATTGTAAGGAAAGGGAGGTTGAGAACTTGGTTGAGATACAGCATATCCTGCCATAGCAGGTGGTGGTGCAAAAGGAACTGGTTGGAGTGCTCCATGAGCTGAAGGGCCAGGAGGCATGAAAGGGGACAGACCATAAGGTAAAGGATAGGATGCTCCCCCAGCCGAGTGGTCCTGTAGCTGCTGAACTGCAGGCTGAGAAGGGATGCTGGGAGGTGGCTGCTGGCTGAATGCATTACTATTGGCTGGCTCTTGTGAAGACTGCGATTTCCTCAGCACCTCCTGAAGCTTCTCCACTTTTACTCTCCGTAGATGGGACAACTTCCTCATAGAGGAAAATTGTTCAAGGAATGTCTCCAGAGGCACATCACCCTCCAGGAACTTTTCAGCCATGACCTGGAAGGCAAAGGACAATTAAAGGCTTTCAGTATGCACATTGTACTCACACTTTTTCTTTTCTTACATTAGGTTCTATTTATGAAAGGCTGCATAAACTGTACTACAGGAAATGAGTAAGAGAAAAACAGAAATGTGTGCTCTGCTGAATGAGCTACAGTAAAAGACAAAAGACAAAAGACAAAAGACAAAAGACAAAAGAGAAGAGAAGAGAAGAGAAGAGAAGAGGAAGGAAGGAAGGAAGGAAGGAAGGAAGGAAGGAAGGAAGGAAGGAAGGAAGGAAGGAAGGAAGGAAGGAAGGAAGGAAGGAAGGAAGGAAGGAAGGAAGGAAGGAAGGAAGGAAGGAAGAGTTCAGTGCATGCAATCATGATCCAGACTATGTGTGTGTGCAAAGTATAGTTTTTTTGGATGTTACAGGACTGCAACCCACCAGCCCTCACTGTTTTTGTTTTGTTTACTTCTCTAAAATATTTGTATCTTGCTTTTCTCCTGAATGTACACAAAATTAGAAACAGTAAATAAAAACAGTACTTTTTTAATAAGCAACATGTTTTAAAAGCAGCAAGGCACAAACATTCCTATTTTTAAAAACCTCTCTCAGGTAGACAGTCAATAAGGAAAAGCCTGCCTGGAGATAAAGGTCTTTGCCGGCTTGCACAAGGACAGCAAAGATTTGGCCAGCCTGGTCTCCTGTAGGAGAAAGTTCCAGAATCTGGGAGCAGCAACACAGAAGATTCTCTCCCGTGTCCCCACCAAACACACCAGTGAAAGCGGTGGAACAGAGAGAGAGGCCTATCCTGATTATCTTAAAACCCAGGCAAGCTCATAAAGGAAGATGTAGTTTGGACTCAAGCCATTTAGGGCTTTAGAGATTAAAATCAGCACTTTGAATTGGGTTCTGAAATGGACTGGCAGCCAATGGAGCTCCAGTCTCATGCAGTCCTTTACTGACATCAGATACTGATCGAGAACTGAAACAGCTTCCTTAGATTTAGATGGAAAGGAGAGTTGGGTATCATCTGCATATTGGTGACACTGAACCCCATGAGAGACAAAACAGAACCCTTGGGACACCACAGGCCAATGGTAAGGGCATTGAACAGGAGCCCCCCCCCCAGCACCACCTTCTGAGTTCTCCCCTCCAGGAAGGACCAGTGCCACTGTAGAACAGTGCCTTCAAGTCCCATCCTAGAGAAACAGGCCAGAGGAATACCATAGTATTGAAAGCCCCTGAGAGGTCCAAGAGAACCAACAGGAATATACCCTCCCTGGGTAGTAATTATAGAATACCATGAGATCCACGGAGGTCTTTTTTTGACGATGACCTGACTATTGTCTCCCTTGGGCATGCCAGGATCCTACTCTGCTGCAAGGAAGCATCCACCACTCTTCCTACCCACTCAGCCTCCTTGTAAAGTGTCGTGCAAATACTTCGCAAGAGGCAACTGCCTAATATGCACTCTCTTCCCGTGGGCTAGCGTGAATTAGACCCTTGACCACTTGAATAAGCTCTGCTGGACAGCTCTGTGCAAATGCAAATTGCTAATGGTAAGAAATGCTGAGAACTGCAGTCTACTAATGTCTCGAGGGCTACATTTTGCTCACCTATGATCCAGAGAATTTTCTTAAGGTTGCTAAGGAAAGAGTCTTTAGGGCAGGGGTGGGCAATTAGTTTCTATGGGGGGGCATATGAAAAATCTGAACTGTGTTTGGGGGCCGAACCAACTTTACTTAAAAATAAAATGAAACAGTGATGTTATGATTGTTTTTATTTTAAACTTGTTAATCTTCACAAATACTAAAGAGGTTTTTTGCAGTATGTTAAAGATAAGCAACTGATCAACTTTAGACAAAGGTCTATAAATGGTTTTGATGTTCAAAACTGTCCACAGGCCGGACAGGAGTGGCTCATGGGCCATATGTGGCCCTCAGGCCGCACTTTGCCCAGGTCTGCTTGTGAGGCCCCCAAGTTGGAGGCATATGTAGGAGTGCCGTCGCTCCCGTCAAGGGCCCAACACACCCAGACATCTCCCCCTCCTTCACCACCCCGTCGAGAAGATAAAGGGGTGGAGACCCCGGCTTGGGGGAAGATCAACGAAGAGCCGGCTAGAATAAACAAAGGGGTGGATACCAGCGACCTGGGGCAGGCACTGAAGGAGTTAACCCTCACCCCGAGACCCGGGAGAGTTTTGGCGGGAAAAGAGAGGGAGGAGATAGAGGCGGCAGTGGTGGATATAAGGGAAAAGCGAGAGGAAATCCCAGGCAGCTGGGAATGGATCTGGGTGGAGGAATCCATGGACCAGCAAGTGGGAGCAGGTGCGAGTGCCCCACGAGGAAGCTGAAAGAAGGAGACAACAAGGGCTAAAACCCCGACCCTCATATTGGGGGGAGACCAAAGCGCGGGAGTGGCGCCGTAAGTTAAGGGAAGAAAGGGAAGCGGTGGTCAGAGAAATAGAACGTAAAAAGGCATGGCATCTTGCAGAGCTGCAAAAGACGGGGGTTTACCCGGGTCATGGTTGGCAGATGCTGGAGAAGGGTCGTCCATATGGGGGTGGAGCGACGACGAAGAAACCCTACCCTTGATCCCCATTGAAGACGAAGTGGGGGACATCCCGGTTCCTGTGAAGGATCTAACAGGACCGTGGACTTTGGAACATAATAATCCTTTTGTTGGCAACTTATGGACACCCTTGCGGCCGCAGTTGGAGCCACAAGAGACCTTAAACCCCTTTGGGATGGATGTTCCAGTTAATGTTGATGTTGCGATAAATACAGAAACTGGTGATTTTACACATTCGACTCGTCCTTTATTGGGTGTGACAGAAGCCCGTAATAATGAACCCTCACACTGCTCCAGGGAAATCATGCAAATTGTGATAAACTGTCTTTCACCCTCACAGGTAACCTTATAGGTAAATTGCAGAAATTATCTTGTTGACACATTTGCATTTATGCTCAAGACAGAAGCTTACACTGTCCTTTCTTTGCTTCAGTTACACCATTTCAGTCAGTGCAAATCTTTCAAACCTTTTGTTAATTCCTATAGTCTACCTCAGAAAAGGTGAGATGCTATAATGCAGGAAACTCATGAAGAAATACTGGGATTTAGTATGAATAAAATAGGTGGGAAAGAGATGCAGAGAGTAAGTACAGTGGTGCCCCGCACAGCGACGATAATCCGTTCCAAAAAAAATCGTCGCTATCCGGATTCGTCGCTATGCGAGGCAAAAAACCCCATAGGAACGCATTAAAAAATCATCTCACACTTAACATCAAAAAAACTAAAGAACTCATAATTGATTTTAGGAGGAAGAGAAATGTACATTTACCACTGTACATAAACGGTGAGGAAGTGGAGAGAGTTGGTAGTTTTAAATTTCTGGGTACTTACATCTCAGAGGACCTCTCATAGATTATAATTGCCAACATGCTAATGAAGAAGGCACAGAAGAGGCTGTATTTCCTGAGAATGCTCGGCAAGTTAAATTTATCTCAGCATTTACTTCTGGCATACTATCGTAGAACCAGAGTGTCCTAACCTATGGCATTCTGGCATGGTTTGGAAGTAGCTCTGTAGTGGACAAAAAAGCTCTACAGAGAACCATTAAAATTGCCCAGAATATCATCGGGCTCCAGCTACCAACCCTGGATGACATCTTCACATCCCGCTGTCTGAGGAAGTCACACAGCATCCTGAGAGACTCTTCCCATCCTGCTTATAACTTTTTTGAACTGTTACCGTCTGGCAGAAGATACAGAACAATTAAGACTCGGACCACACGTTTTCAAAATAGTTTTTATCCCAGAGCTGTAACTGCAATTAATAATGAGCTTAAAGACCACCAGTAGTGAATAATTAGTTGGACTGTGTTACTTGGCCTGCGCTGTAGATGTTTGTATTTTTAGTGGGGGACTTTTAGTGGGTGGGGAGTGTTTGGGGAATTTTATGTGTGTGCATGTGTCTGGTCTCTGGGTGTCTGTGAATTTCGTTGTATGGGTATACTGTGTATATACTTAAAATGACAATAAATTATTATTATTATTATTATTATTATTATTATTATTATTATTATTATTATTATTATTATTATTATTATTATTATTATTATTATTAAAACATGTTTAATGCGTTCCTATGGGGGAAAAACTCACCGCTATGCGGAAATCCTCCATATGGCCGCCATTTTCGCCGCCCGGTATGTGAGGAAGCCACGCAAAAACGCTGTGGGCGGCCATTTTGTTTACCCGGCGGCCATTTTGGAAGCGCTGATCAGCTGTTTTCTAAACATCGCAATGCGAAAATCGGTAAGTGAAACGCTTACCAATCATCGCAATGCGATGTTTTGCCACTTAAAACATCGCAATGTGATTGCTTTTGCGATTGCAAAATCCACATCGCTATGCGGATTCGTCGTTAAACAGGGCGCTCGTTAAACGAGGCACCACTGTATCTCTTTGATATTAACATCTGATACAGTCCAGATGAACTTTAAAAGCTGGATCTTTGTTTATAATAAATGGGATAGATATATTAGGGTGATGATTGCAGAAGTCTGTCTTAAAAGAAGGGGGAGGGATCTTAAATGTATAGAAACATTTAGATGGGCAATCTTCACAAATGCCTCTGATAATGCTAGCTGGAACATATGAGTAGTGAAGAAGTAAGATAACACATAAATCTTAAATGCTCTCCATCTCACAAAATCCCCTCTGCAAGTAAAACAACAAGAGTAATTCTCCACAGCACTGACAGTCAACATATTCTGCATTGTACTAATCAGGGGAAGTGGGGATATGAGCTCATGATCAGTAAACAGCAGGTGAATCTGTGCGACACCACAAGTCAGAAACCATGGCTTCTTTGAACATCCACTGTAAACCAGGATTCCTGCGGATACATGGCTTACTGTGTCATGCAATCTGGGCCACTAAACAGACCAAACAAGAGCTTGAATCATTTCAGACAGCCATCTGCTTTAATTTGTGTTGTTCCAGAACTATGGTGGCCAAATATCTTCAAGTTGTTGATATAACATAATAATACAGTTGAAACAGTCAGTGACAGTTTGCATTTAGTCTATTAACCTTGGAAGATGGAAGCAATTCAGTGAGAAAGACCCATTTAAGAGAAATACCCCAAGCTTCTGGTGCTTGCACCACTTATGACACTCATGTTGCTGGTTGGCCACTCATGTTTTTGCAAATAAAGTAGGCTCATTAAAATAAAACACATGAATGGATAGCAATGAGAAATTAAGAGAGTATCCTCATGCTGGCTGGCATTTTAGGAGAGACATAACCCTGGATGATCATCTGGGACTATTAACATATATAAAAATAAATGTCAGGCTGACCTCAGATTCTTCTTCAATCTTCTGCCCTTCTACTTGTAGGAGATCCAACAGTGTGCTAGGCTGCATAGTCGCAGAGAATTTCTCTGGAGGGGAGAATAAGAAAAAAAAAGTTAAAGTATGCAAGGACTTCTCTATCTAAGTC
This sequence comes from Pogona vitticeps, assembly GCF_051106095.1. NCBI lineage: Eukaryota > Metazoa > Chordata > Lepidosauria > Squamata > Agamidae > Pogona > Pogona vitticeps. The sequence goes on from NC_135783.1 coordinate 247,779,505, forward strand.
ATGATACCAACTTCTGATTCTACAAAAGTTATGCTCATGCAGGCTGCCACCTTCCAGGACAAGAGACCCTTCTTCTTTAAGAACACCACCATGGAAAATCAAAACTTGACTGAGGAGGGTGACCAGAAGATGACCAAGAAAAATTGAAAGCTCTGCCACTCTTATACGAGCTCCACATCTGCACAGGTCTTTTCATGGTTATACAGGCACACATCATTGACACTTTTACGCTGCTGCTAGAAGGCTCAGAACAAACAAGTACGTAGATTCTCATGAATCAACTTTTCTGCTTGATTACCATTCACAGATACACTGGGAGGAAAGGGGGAAGGATGCTAAGGCTAGCTAACCATCTCTAGAGCAAAAGATCCAAATTCGTTTTTCACACTCACCCATGACACAACAATTGAGAGGAGATTTTCATCAGAGAAATGTTTTGGCAGTCTTCCCTGTTCTCCCCCACCTCTGGACAGGGAAGACAATTCAGAAACTTTACCTAATTTTGCCTTCTGCTCCTGGCACCGTTCCATAAGCGTTTGCAGATCCTGATATCTGTCTGAAAGCTTTGCACGTCCTGTTTCTAGAGGCTCTTGGAACTTCAGGTTCCGTTCTGCCAAGCTCCGATTTGTGGCCAGAGCCATTTCCCTTTCCAGTTGTATGTCCTGGACCTGAAAAAGATGGCCCACTGTTAGGGAGGAGGGGCTCCACTTATGTTCATCCCCAGCTCCATGTAAAAATGTAATGGATACCTCATTAGACTCAAGTGCCAACCGCTCGATTTCTTCTGCATTGTCTTGCAGTTTCTTCAGTTCATCTACTGTCATGTCTCTGAATGTCTCCATCTTTTGAGAAATTCATTAATTCCTCTGGAATGAGAGAGATAACATGAGAAGTGATGAAAGCACTGAACGTTTGGAAAAAAATAAGCATCAGAAAACAAATGGTTCATTCACATTCTATGTCAAAAATTTCCCACTGACTCATTCTTCCTGTTTCAGAATCAGGATCAATGTAAAATCATTTGTCTTTGGAACAACAGATTCAGCTAACTATTTTTTTGTACATCCTGTTCATTGAGCCATATAAAATACACATATGTTCATACAGTAGCTAGTTTGAATATTGCTAGTTTGACTATTAGGTTTTCAAAAACCTAAATAACACTTTATATCTCCTAAAAACCAGAATTCCAAATTACACTGTAATGGTTAAACCTGATTCAGAAAACATATCCATCAGGTCAGTATTATAACCTAAACTAGTTAGAGTTCAGTGAAAATAGAAATAAACCAACTGAAGTCTGCTTGCACAGACTAACCCAGCTACTTCTCTGACATATTTATAGTTCATACAGCCCTACTTTATGCTATGTTACAGCACTGCCTATACTCCAACCATGCTATCTATTAAAGAGCTAAAAGAACAGTTCACAGGTATCAGTGGTCACTTGCTCCTGTCACCCAATCCTGCTTGATCATTATTCTTTTTCCATACTGAACATACTGTCTACTTGATCTTTTCCCCTCTTGGAGGAAACACAATCAGTATCCTTTTAAGTGCTGTCTCAATATCTTTCCCAATTGTGCTGTGTCTTCGTCATCTGCTGGGCCACCATGAAGTTCTTCTTCTCTCTTTTATCAGTGAAAATAATACAACAGTGGCTTCTCTGTATAAAAAGTATAAAAGCCACACAGACAAATTCTCCTGCTGTAGTCAGCCACTAACCCTCAGTTTCACCAAACTCTTTTAGGTCCAGCATAACGAGAACAATGTATGTTTTCAACATTTTGTCAGTTCTTCTGAACAGTTTCTCCTGCTTATTCTTCCTCCACAGCTGATCTCATGAAAGATATATGGCTAGACATTCATCCAGGAGATCTTTGATTCCTTCACTTACTACTTTCTTTGAAAGTAAGTTTAATTACAGTGATGGAGGGATGCTCAGACTGCAGCATTCAACAAGGTAAATTAATCCCCATAAATAGATTTTGTAGTAAAATTGCCTCTTTAAAAGGTACTTTTCCTCATGGGGTGAAATAAAGCTGTCAAATGTAGGTATACCCACACTGATTTCCCAATGAAAATGGTTGCTATGAAGGACAATTTTAAACAGAAACGATTGGAAACAAACTCACATATTCCTATCCTCCAGCACCACAAACTTAATGAGATACACCAATAGCAGATTTTTAATTTATTTATCATTAGGCAGAAGTCTAATCGTGATTTTCCAGTGATCACATATGGCATGGCCTTTATTTTGCAAATATTGCATCAAACAGGGTATGTCTCGTCCCCTTTTAAACCCAAATGCATAGACAGCCAAAGATAATATTCAGAGACAACTGGCAAATATTATAACCTCTTGCTATCTGCTACAGGCTCTTCTACCTCTGGTTCAAGCGAAGCATTTCACAGGCTTGGCACTGAGGATTCTGCATTAGTACCTGCAAAAGAAATTAAGTTAAAGTGCGTTTGCCTGCATGCGTTCCAAAACTGGACTTTGGAGGCCATCTACATGGCAGCAGTCAAAATGTGTTATCATGAAAACTGCAAAAACAATCTCCAATGATCCACAGCAAAGAACATAAGTATCTATGTAGGCAGCCACTGGACTACAGGTACAACTGCACTTCTCCCTTCAAAAACACTGGGGTTGGCGTGCTGGAGCCCTGTGTAGTTCAAAATCCGTGTATAGTTCTGACCTCCCCCAAAAGGAACTACATAGTGTAAACAGTTGATTCACTCACACAGAGATTATCTGCACCTATATTATCTGTAGGTACTGCTGTGACCTTTCCCAACTCAACCATCGCCATCTAACCAAGGCCCAAGGCACCAAAACAAAGGAGCTTCAGTAAGTGCAAGACCCTCCTTTCTCAGGCCAATTTCTGGAAAGAAATAGCAGCATGGTACTGTACTTATTGAATATTTATTTATTGGAAAAACTCATGCATAACCCAAACCATGCTGTTCAAACCCATGTAATTTAAGAGCAAAGTGTGTTAAAATTGTTGGCCCTTGTCCAGTAGATAATGGACTGGATGCAGGCCACCAAACTGAAACTGAAACTAGATAAGACAGAGATTCTACTGTCTGGAGGATCATCAGACAGGTTAGATGGACATTTACCTGGCCTTAATAGGGTTACACTTTCCCTAAAGGATCAGGTTTGCAACCTGGTGGCATTCTTGGACCCAGCTCTCTCTATGGTGGCACAGATATCTGCTGTAATGAAGAGTGCCTTTTATAAATTTTGGTTAATTGTCCAGCTGCACCCCTACCTGGATAACTAATGACTAACAACCCTGGTTAATGCACTAGTAATCTCCAGAATAGACTAATTTAATGCTCTCTATGTAGGGCTGCCCTTGAAGTCAGTATGGAAACTTCAGCAGGTCCAAAATGAAATGGCCAGGCTGATTACAGGTGCCAATAGATATGAAGGTGTGCCAAGACATATACATAGTCTTGGCACACTTTCATTCACTCCCTGTTAGTTTCCATGCTCTGTTTAAGGTGCTGGTCTTAACCTATAAAGTCCTTAGCTGTTTAGGACTTCAATATCTGGTGGAATGTCTCTCCCACAAAATGCTACCTGTCCCACACATTCCTTGCATTCCTCTTGGCCCAAGATGTTCAAATGGGTTTCAACTTTTGTAATTTTATTTAAAGGTAGCTTTTAGCTAGTGACAAGATTTATGATATTTTTGTAGTCATTATATGTTAAAACTGCTGTATCCACCAGATAAATACCCATGGTTAGTTATCCACTGCCTGAAACTATTAAATAAAAAACCAAGAAATATATTTCCAAGGTGCATTACCATAACTGGCCACTAGAGAGAACAGGAGACTACGCTATACTGTATATGGGTTTGCATATCCCCCGTTTTTAGCAATGGGGGAGCTTGAAACCCCTGGGGGATACCATGGTCTTACTGTACACCCTTTTAATTATTTTATTGTACGTTGCAAACTGCCCAGAGAGTGGTGACACTAATAGGGAGGGGGGGAAGGGAGGAGACGTGAAGGAAAAGGGGGGAGGGAGAGAAATAACTAACCTAGGGCCAAAATTAAGACAACTGTGGAAAAATATCTCATGATCTGCCACTAACCCAGTGGGAACTGTGGGATCAAATACTAATTGTAGACAGCAAAATGCTACCATCCAGAATTGGCTGACGTTACTGTTATGGAAACACCTACCTCTGGGTGACGCCTCTCGAGAAGGGCGAGGTGCAGGAGCAACAGGTGCCCAGACACCAAAAGGCAGGCCAAGCAAAGGTGGCAGAAGGCAAGTTTAGCTTTTGGATGTTTTGTGAGAGTTGTTACATCAGGAGAAGAAAAGAGCCGCCAACCAGCTGGCCATTTCCAGCTTTCCCCCTTCGATAATCTTTCAGTGGCAGTAAAATCAACAAAACGCTAAACGGGACGTCTCTTAATTTGTTGACATTCCACGAGCACCACCCGCAGCTAAGGAGAGCAAAGGATTTCTTTTGTCCTACATGCGTTCTGGGTGTCGCCCCAAGAGCTCTCCAGGATGATGGCACAGAATCATTCCGGACAAATGGAAAACTTCATTGCCCTCCGCTTTAGATCGCCATACCCAGCTCTCGCTCTCTCCCCCTGCGATGTCGGGGGGGGGGGCGACCATTCCCACCGCCAGGGAATCCCAACTTCGCTTCCAGACCGGCCTAAGCCCCACGTCCCCGCTTGACGCCACCCCCGAGAACCACCTCACCCACATAAACTGTGAGGCGCCCATCGCCCGGGACCTCTCAAGCACTCTTCCCCCCCCCCCAACCGCCGCCCCCCCCCCGAAAAGAGCGAACGAGGCCCACCTTACCTTCTATCGCGAGACAGTCCGAGAAACGGCTAAAGGCGATAACCACCCTAAATAAGAGGAACGTACCTGTGAGAGGCCGGAGGTGGAGGGGAAGGAAGGGAGAAAAGAGGGGAGGACAACAAGAGGGAATCCCCGACTGGCCGAGCACTTCCCACTTCCGGTGTAGCGCCGGAAGCTGCGTCCGCTCAAACTATTCGCGAAGAGGCCAGAAGGGAGAGGACGGAGGCGGCTTTCTCTCTCTCTCTCTCTGGAGATGGTCCATTCCGGTGGCATAACTACATACTGTATAGGGGGTTCCCTTTGGCGGCACTTTTCTCGGGATGAGCGTCAATTGTCTTTGGTGCGAAGGTGGGGCTGCCTCGCCTGGGACCAGCACGTTCATGAGAAACATACAACGTGGGTTTTTGTAATGCCTCGGGGGACTTTGCTGGCGGGAGGATCCCCCGTCTGTGTGACCTGAAGTTCTCGCTTTTTTTTTTTTTTAAGGCTTCCGTAATACTTGAGACACGCAGATGTCTTCTTTTTTGTCACTGGTCAAAATTAAACTAATGAGCTTTTGACTTTTTAGCCTGTCTGTTTTTAACTAGATATATAAAATTTCCATTTTTTCCAGAAACAATGGAAATTTTCAGAAATTTTACGTCTCTGTTTTTAACCTTCTGTCACTATGGGAAATAAACAAATCAAGATCTCGTCTCTGGCCATGTGTTATACCTGGAAGGGCTTTTAACTTAAGAGATTTAAATGCTTTAAAATTGTTTTTAAATTTGAAATTTAAAATCTTAATATATGTTTAATTATTTGTTTTTCAAATGTGATGTTTAGATGGTGTTTCTAAATCTATTGTTTTAGCTGTTGTGAGCTGCCTTGGGCCCCTATGAGAAGAAAGGTGGCATATAAATAATATAAATGAAATAAAGAACACTGCTCACAGCTGTTGAGTGCTACCCTGTATTATTTGGGAACTGACAATTGGTGCCTATAGAGGCTTTTAAAGGTGGACAGCACAACACAGTAAGCAGAGCTGTGTGGGGGAAGCCAGGAGTGACAGCAACTGAAGCCAAAAAGGCAAATTAATTCTGGGATTTTAAATACAGAATGTATGTTTGTGTGTTGTGGAGTGACCCATAAAGTACCTCAAAAATGCTTGATGGAGCCCGTGTTTCTTCTGCTTCAGTTACAATGTACTGCCCCAGAGTCAAGTTCAAGATCACGACTATAGAGCACAGATTTGGGGTGGTGGAATGACCTGCAAGGAACAGCAAACCTCTGTGCAACTCTTTACACAGAAATAGCAAAATGAAGCTAGGTTGGCAAAGGGAGAACTCTCTTGTCTTACTTGTCTAAGAAATACACATAATTTTAAAGGAGCAAGAGAATGCAGGGAATCCAGAGATGCCAGCAAACTAAGATAAAAATGTTTTCAAATAGAAAAAGTGAAGGAAAGCACTGTGTTATAGCTCAGTGGTTTAGGCATCTGATTGTGGAGCCAAAGACTGGGAGTTTGATTCCCCACTAAAAATCAAACTGCCTCCTTGATAGGGGTGGACTTGACCCACAGGATCCCTTCCAGCTCTGCCATTCTATGATTCTTAAGATTATAAAAATTGTAACATTCTCACCAAAACACTTCTATGTGTGCACCATAGTTGATTTAAAAAAAAATAGTTTGGAGGCTACAAAATCAACTGCTACACTGCCCCAAATAGTCCCTCATCTCATAGGCATTCACACAATGCTTTATTTTTTTCTTAGAAAAAAAGGAAGGGGGATTTTAAGAGATTGGGAAGTCCTAAGACACCCCAACAAGGGACGTGGTGGCGCTGTGGGCTAAACCGCAGAAGCCTGTGCTGCAGGGTCAGAAGACCAAGCAGTCCTAAGATCGAATCCACGCGACAGAGTGAGCGCCCGTTGCTTGTCCCAGCTCCTGCCAACCTAGCGGTTCGAAAGCATGCAAATGCGAGTAGATAAATAGGTACCATTTCGGTGGGAAGGTAAACAGCGTTCCGTGTCTAAATCACACTGGCCATGTGACCACAGAAAGATTGTCTTCGGACAAACGCTGGCTCTATGGCTTGAAGAGCGGGATGAGCACCGCCCCCTAGAGTCAGACACGACTGGACAAAAATTGTCAAGGGGAACCTTTACCTTTAAGACACCCCAAGTGTTCTCATGTGCCTTTGCTGTCAATGAATGAATGCTAGTATTTTTTTTTAATTACTAATGGCTGCAGCTCCTTTTAGATGGTACAATATCTTGATTCTTCCATGTTCATCCTGGGAACTTCCTGGGCTAATATTCAATCAGGATAAAATTTAAAAATGTGTATTTGTCCAGAATGGAGATTGCAAATTCCATCTGTTGTAGCTGCTAGTGAAGGATGGTGGAGATGCAAACAAGCAAGGTACCAGCTCATATTCAGTTATAAAAGTAAATTGTCAGGGTGGGGGTGACTCAGCCTTTTTAGAGCAGTGGTTCCTAACCTTGGGACCCCGGATGTTCTTGGACTAAAACTTCTACAAACCGTAACTATTACCTGTGCTGGCCAGGATTTCTGGGAACTGTAGTCCAAGAACATCTGGGGAACCATGATTTGGAACCGTTGATAAGTAGTAAGACACATTTTTAATGTATCTGTTGTTTTGGGTTTTTTAAAAATGTCTAGCTTTTTGGCATGTCCTTGGTGAAGCTAAACCCTTGGACATATTTTACAGATTGGGAAGTTGGAATCTGAAAATATCATTTATTTGCTTTCTATCAATCATATTTCAAGCCTCTGACTAGAATAGAGTGAGCTAACTCATAGTGAGATCCGGCCTGGGGTGAGGACTTGTCTGACTATCTTCCCTACCCTCTTTCCAGTTAAATTCATAGAAAACAAAGCTGCAAGAAAGAAAGCTGAGCAGTAGAGAAATTGGAGTGACAGTCATGAACACAAGAGAATGTTAAGCAGGGGCTACAGAAATGGACACACGAAATGCTTCTGTTAAGGACGATTGAAGGAGAAGTAAAGGAGCAGGGAAGCATAGTGGCTCTTGATTGAAATTATGTGAGATTTCCTTGTGTGTGCCATAAGTAGCTCATGACATTGAGGAGGGCTCAATGCCCTACAACAAGAATGCATGCTCTGTAAAGGACAGACGGTCATAGTAGAAAGAAGAACTTGTGGTGTACTTTGGCAGGAACCATGTTTGCTGATAATCTGCAATCGGCTTCTTACTGTGGTTTGTCTGCAAATGGGAGAGAAGCTGCTCCCAATTCATGTCCTGTTTTAATCTGACGAGAATGGAGCCCCTGCCACTGCCCAGCAATAGTTGTAGCCAGGCAGTGCAAAGGTAGCCAGGAATCCACTCAGCACTGGTTGCCTGACAATGCTGTTGTGGGGTGGGGGGGGAGAGAGACGTTCCAGCAGCTCCATTTTCACTGCATGCTGAGTGGGTAGAGTGTCAGGCAAGGACTTTGCTGCCCTTCCTCTTCCACAGGGCTGGCTCATCCAGTGGGTGACTAAAGGGCAGCCACCACCAAGAAGCAGGTTGGTGGCAGCAGCAGTGGCAAGGGTCTCCCCAGTGGTCAAAGGCATCTCTGCGCCTACCATACTTTGCGGCCATCACTGTCCAGCCATCCACTAGATAAATAAGCCTTGTGGAGAAGGAAAGGCTCTCTTGCTCTGGCTGACCCTAAGGGAAGCCCTACGGCACTTTAAAATAGTGCTCATTGGGTGCCATTTTAAAGCATCATAGGGCTTGCATTGTATGAAGTGATGAAAGTCACTGTGCATTCCATCCATGTTTTTCTGGCTGTAGTTGTGGCCTTTGCACATGTTGCCTGTGGTAAAAATAATGAGCTTTACTGTATATATGAGTGATCCTCACATGTTGGACATGACAAAAACTGCAGAAACAGATCCAATGTTATCTGACATCCCTGTTGTATGAGGAGAGTGTGCTGTAACAGAAAAGTGCCCTTTCTTTTCAGTCATCCATCTTGGACCTGGGGAGCACCCAGAGAAGTGAGCCTCAGCTAATTATTTGAAAACATAACAGGGTTCATAATGTAGAGGATAGTAGGAATCCCAATATAGCATGGAAAAAGAGGGAATACAGCAAATACATCTGCTCCCATAGAAAACATCCATTGAGTTCTCAAAACACATGCTTATCTAAAATAGACCCATTTATCTAAACCATGTATATATGGACCTAGCAAGAGTAGGGTCCAATTTTAAAAGCAAAAAAGGTGTGCCATAGGAGGAGCAGAAGTATCCCCACCCCAAAAAATTTTCTTTCAATCCATCACCTCAACATCTTTTGCCTGCAGTCATGAAAGTGAGTCTGGCTGGAGGATAGGATGTGCTTTTCCAGCTTATCTCATTTACAAGCATAGATGGAACAGGGTGTTTGAGGTCCTGTAGATCATCTGTCTCCGGGCTAAAACTGGCCCAAAGCTACTCATTATGAAGATGGAGTTTTTCTCGGAGATTCCTGACCACTTCCTCCACTTCTAGTAGTGTGTCAGGCACCAAATTGTGATTACTATAAGCTGCCTTCTAGTTACATCCTTCATGTAGTCCCTAGTACACTGTGTATTCAGAACTGAAAGAATTTAGTGCTTGTAAGTGTATGCTAGAAGAGGAATTATACAAGCTTCTCCCATGTGGCTCAAAAGCAATTTGCTAAGGGGAGCATTAAATAATGGCAGCACTTCCCGCTACCAATTTTGCTCAGTAGAAATATCCTGGAGCTGTTTGGGAGCTGCCACGTACCACCTGTGATTTTAAAAAAATGCTGACAGACCTTTCCACCACAGACAAATCCTCATTTCGATGAAGTAACACAAAAGGTTGAAGGAATTAAACACACTTAGTTTATCAACCCTAGAGGAAAGGTTCAGAAGTCACTTGATTATAGCCATACATTCATAGTGGAAAGATACTACGTACTAAATGGTTTCATTCTCTCTAAAGAAAAGGTAAAGTCATTGTAAGAACCCATGATTGCTTCCAGATTCCACAGAAGATAAAATGTGTGTTTTAACAGAGAGCACAATTAACCACTGCTGTACATTATCAATTTAATAGTGGACGTTTGATCACTGGAAAGCTTCATGTAAAGCCAAGACTGTTTCTTTCCAGACATCATGATGTCAACATGTGGTATTCATTTATATATTTTACTGGTGAAGCCAAATTAAAGACTCACATCTATGAAGCCCTACTTTAAAAAAAAACACCCTATTAAGATGTGACTAAAAAGAACATTATTTATCGTCTTATAATGATGTTAAGGGCCTTAAAATCCAACATAGGTCCACTTTTCAGATAGCTAGGAAGGTTTTTTGCTCCCTAACGTTGAATAAATAACATATAACCCATCAACTAGTCTATGGTGCTGGCATAATAACTCAGAAATAGCATATGTTAATAAATAGGAAAATAATGTGGATCAACACCACACTAGATGCAACAGAGCTGATGGTTCTTGCTCTTTCAGTCATTATAGCAGTGCAGAATCAAGCAACCCTAAATGTCCCCAGATTTAAAATAGCTCATACAAATTGAAAAGACTAATCTTGATCAACTTGAAAGATAATGGTTGGTCAAACCCACTTTTTCTTTCTATCTTTGGAAAGAATCGAGACTGCAGGGGCTGAAATATTGATCCTCAAAAAAGCCTTTTCAAAAGAGAAAACAACACTTACATATAACAATGAGTGTGTGTGGCACAAGTTTACCAGCAAGAGCATTGCAGAGTAGATACATTGTTGCAGTTTCATGCCAGGAACATGCCAGGAACATTGTAGTGTAGAGCAACGAAAGGACCGTTCCTACTTGTTAAAAAACAGCTGTGAGAATTGTTTTGTGTTTGGGTAAGAAGTGGTTGAAAACAGTCAGCTTCTGGGACTTTCCCTTGTGCTGTGTCACACTGTGAATGGTAGTGAGCACAAGAGGGTATCCTGTACACTATCTTGA